>NC_037683.1:73067700-73396301 GCF_003255815.1 Theropithecus gelada | reverse complement strand
GGACTGGAACCCCTGAAGAGGGATAAACCGAGGGCTGAATTCATCAAAGAACATATAAGCAGCAAATATACTGCATTTGAGACAAGCAATAGTTCCTTTTATTGGTTCTCTCTCTGTTTTGGAAATGGAGAGAATGTGGTGAGCAGGGATGAACAAACTGCTCCTTAGTAAGGAACCCATTCAAGGAAAATGAAATTTTTTCTTAATACTAGGGACGCTATATGGTGCATCCCTTTTCGGTGCCACTAAATGCTTCTCTTTGCAGACTTAATCTACCTCATATAGGGAGGAAGATATTGGGAATAGAATGCTTATTACCCTGATAATTATCAGGGATGCAGCATACATTTCCATTAATACTAGGCATAATGCTAATTAGAAGACAAGCCCCAGACTCAACATTTAAAAACCCTGACAAAATGAATGTAAGTATCCTACAGGGTTTGGTACCCACAAAATCTGGTCGACAGCCTACCCCCAGTCCCTCCCTCTTTCCCCTAAGTAACAAAGGAAACCATTACTTCTTGGTCTTTGAGAGTAATTCTAACTCCCGTATTTTTTAGTCTATACATACAGATCATTATACCCTTCAGATTCTTGCATGGTATGACTCCTGGCATCGTTTTGGATTGTGACACTTCTACTCTAATGTTCACTTTATTTAGTGTCTGTTTCATGAGTGTCATAGTTCTAAGGGAGGAGGATGCAATGTGACCTCAAAGACACCATCTCTAACCACATATCTCTAATGGTTGAAAGTTATAGCCTGAGGAAGAAATTCAGTTTTGGCTCATGGAATTAAAGACTTGCTACACTTTAAAATTCTCCCCACCATTTTTTTTCTTGAAGGTTCACTTCTTACTGATTAAAATAGTTTAAACATAAAGTCCTGACTGAGTTGATGAAACTGATTATTTTCTTTTCAAGTAAGCATGACAGAGCAAATGGTCTTTGATGTGAGGTACATATTTTATGAAAGAACCAGGCTGGCAAACAAAAATTTTATGGAATTTAGAGATATAAACTCTGGTTCTTCCACCTGCAGCTTGTGTCTTAAATACATCATTTATTTATTCTTCCTGAGCCTCTGTTTTCTCACCTGTAAAATGTAAACCCATTTCCTAAGTTTTCTATGATACTGTCAGCAAAATACATTTTAAATAATAGCTTCTTGATCAGTGTTAATTTCAGTACTTTCTTTTTTTCTATGAATTGAGGGCCTAGAATTGGATATTTTAATTCAGTTAGCCTAATCGTAGAGTAGATATGCAACCTTTCTATTCTGGCATAGTTTATAGACTTGCATAGTTTATTAGACTTCTACTAATAAATTTTATGAAACCAATATTTAACTTTATTTTCTGGTTTAAATCCTCTCAGGAAAAAAAAAATGTAATATACAATTGAATCAGATTTTAGATTCAGCAGGGTCTTAAGAGATCTGGTGGTTCTCAAAGTGTGGCCCCATGACCAGCAGCAGCAGCAGCAGCAGCAGCATGTGGGGATTTGTTAGAAATGCAATTTTTCAGGCCCCACCCCAATCTAGAGAATCAGAAAATCAAGGGGTGGGGCCAAGCAATTTGATTTTTATTATTTTTGAGACTGAGTCTCACTCTGTCACCCAGGCTGGAGTGCAGTGGTACAATCTCAGCTCACTGCAATTTACACCTCCCAGGTTCACGCAATTCTCCTGCTTCAGGCTCCCGGGTAGCTGGGATTACAGACATGCGCCACCATGCCCAGCTCAATTTTATAGTTTTAGAAGAGACGGGGTTTCACTGTGTTGCCCAGGCTGGTCTGGAATTCCTGGTCTCAACTAATCCACTTGCCTCAGTGCCCCAAAGTGCCAGGATTACAGGCGTGAGCCACCCCGCCCAGCCAGCTATTTGAATTTAGAAAGCCCCTAGGTGATTCTGGTGCTTGCTAAGTTTAAGAGCTACCCATCAAGCCATTCTCTTGCATTTTACAGGTGGAGAGATTCAGGAACAAAGACTAAAATACAATCTCTGCATTTCAGTTGCATTGCTTTGTTTGTGTCAAAGTTCTGTTTTCCTCCCCTTATCTCAAGTACCTCTTACTGTTTGTTCCATCATTTGTTCCTTTCCATAGGCATATGGCTATCAATATGCATGTTCTTATCTGACTTCCATTTAACCAATTTAACTCAAGCTTTCCTGTTCCTCCAAAAATCTCCTCCCATTGCTCACTGCACTAGGTTAGCTGAGTGTTAGGAGGCTACTCTATAGGATGTCTGTGGTTCTAGGATGTTTGTGGTGTCATCATGTTTATTCCAAAAATAATCAGTCATTTTATTTAAGTAATGTAATTCTTACTGTAAATGTAAAATAAAATTTAAGAATTACATTACTTAAAATGACCAGATATAGTTACAAATAGTTACAAAATAAATGAGTTGTTTCTGTAGAAACCAAGTTAACTACTTTGGAAAGATTGAAGTAAAACTAATTTGTCCCATTACAGCCAAGAAAGTATCATTGAATTAGGTAAGGGTGACACAACTGCAGGTAAATGGAAAAATATTTATAAACATCTAGATGGATTCTAAACTTCAGTTGGTTAACTTTAGAAACAAAATACTGTTTGCTGTTGATATTAAAAACACGAAATCTCCTAAACATTGGTCATACTCAAATACGAGTTCTTAGTCCCAAATTTTAAAAACTAGTGAATCTAATATACAGTTATGCATTTGAGGTTAACGTCAACTGTATACATACATTTTAGGGTTCTCTGCTTCACTTGAGGTTTTATCTAAATGATCAAGTCTGAACTGAACATACAGATCAAGGTTTCTTCTGAAAGGTCTTGATTGCTTTAGATCTCTTCATATATGATGATTAAGCTTTTTGAAGGAGATACATACTGTATAACCCAGAGTTTTGCACAGTGCAGTTGTAATAAATATTTACTGGTTATATTTATATATACATTTTATTGAATGTTGCTAATTCATTAGCCAATTACACTTAATAGTTCATCACCCTGTTTTATTACTGTGAGCCAAATTATCCAGGCTATGAAACATTTCTTTTATGATAGCACTTCCTGGAGTCTTTAGAGAAATTCCAAGGGGGGAAAAAAGAGTTCTATAAATTTCCTCTTGAAGGCTCACAATGCATAAGGTTGAGAAAGCCTACTGTAAAGAAACTAATTTAACTTATTTTTGCCCATACTTACTAGACTACAGAAATTCACCCCCCCCACATCAATTAATAATCCATGATTCAATGTGCACATATATTGATGAGGTATCCCAAATTTTCGGAGTGATTTTTATTCTTATGTTCAAACCTTTTTTTTTTCTGTTTCTGTAGATTTGCTTATACTTCTTATAACCCAGAATAGGTGTGAATTATGTATGCCAAATATGAATGGGTCAGAATCAATGGTCAACAGATGGATTTGTAAAACTTAGATTTGTAAAACTGCTATTTTTTTTTTATTTTCTTCTTTCTTCTCAATGAAGTAGAACATTTTAAATCTAGCTCTGCTTTCACAGATTAAAAGAAAAGTTTTAGCAGGGGAACGTGAAACTTAGGATGTCAAATAACAGGCAGTGGTGGAGCCTTTGAGGAACTGAGCCTAATTAAAAGTAAAAGTGCTGAATAAAAATTGTAAAAGACTGCAAGCCAAATGTTGCTAAGGACAATTTGGGGTACAAGCTCTCCAAAGAGGATGAGGAAGGTGGTTTCAATACTCTGTAATCATTTTGAAACTTCATGCTGTAAGACTTCAGATGCAGAAAAGGAGTCTAAGTATCAGATTATAACAGCATAGGACACCCAGTCTAGGAGCACTCAACCTAGAGCCGAGAAAGCAGTAATAACTGCCTTTTACACTGCCTCTGTCCATGGAAATTGAATATTTACCTGAGATAAGGCTGCCCAGGCTATTAAAATCTCAAATGTTGAATGGCAGTTATGTAATGAGTTTCTTTGAAAAATAGAAAATGAATTGCCATTTAACAAATACTGCCTGGAATGTTGCTAATTGAAGTTATGTGATGCGTGCTTGGGGGTTCATTATATCTCCTCTCCACTTTGGGGTATGTTTGAAAATGACCAAACTAAAAAAAAAAAAAAATCTGAAAAAACAGCCTCCTTTGTTTCTCCTTAAGGTAAAGCACTTTCTAAATGTAAAGTACCCCACAGGGCAGAAATAACAAAGAGGATGGTGTTCAGACCCACTCACCTTCTTCCAAAAACTAGAATTGGACTATTGGTTTTTTAGGCCATAGCCAAACTGTGATATGATGACGCTTTAGCAGAAAATTCTGTGACTTGATAAGATTGCCCATGTAGAAATGCAGGCAAAGAATTCAGCAAGAGATATGAAGACCACCTTAGGAATTTGTACCTTTGTACATTATGAAGGCCACAAAGATTCACTCTAAAAATGAGTTACATGTAGATTATCTCAGATTTTTAAAATGTGTTTATTCCTAAGCCTTTAGAAAATATAAACACAACAACAAAGGCATACATACCTATCTCTTGTAACTGGACTACATTCACAGAGCTCCTTACTAAATTCTGGAAGAGGTTTTGCTAAGCTTGTAGCTTTACTATTGTACCCTACAAACCAATAAGTTTGAGCTTAATTGAACCAAGATAGCAAATGGATTTCAGACTATAGTACTTCAGAGAAAATAGTCTGAAACCGGGTCAATCATTTTCCGACACACAAAAGAGGGATGAAATATTAACCATACATTGTAGAGGATTTCTGTGGTTTGTAACATGATTGGTTATGGTTTTTCAAATATAAGTAGTGAGCATGAGTCCAGACTGAGAAAGCCTCTGCCCAGTTGATTAGAATTGGAGTTGGTTCAGGTTGACAAAGTGAGAGTTTAGGATATGAAGAATGTCTGACCACCTATAAACCAAAATTTGGACTGAGGTTGTTTCTTCAAAGAAACCGATTTCTAGAAAACCATCATAATCGTGATCATCATCAAAGTAAACAAGCATTTAATCTGTCAGATTTTATCCAGTTTTCCTCTGAGAAGATGTCACTGGCAAATGACCAGACTGTTCTCTACCCTTCTACAGAAATACAACTTAAGTCAAGTGAGTGACTTGCACAAGACCATACAGTTTTATCCAATATCTCTTATTTTTCTACATTTCTACAATTATCATTTTTTTATCTTGAAAGCCAAGTATGTAGTGAATGCCATGGAATTCAGAGTTGTTTTTCTTAGGACACACTTAAAATGAAGATTTAAAGATCCAGGAGCTTGATTTATCAGTTTACATTTTAAAATTGCCTACTATAGATGCGATTGCTTATATAGGAAGTACTTGATTTTTACTAGGGTTTTAGAGCATGTATAAAACACAGTTTATATTTGGAGACCATTCGTGGTCTCTGTTTGTCCATACAAAAATCCAACAACCCTAGCTCTTGATAAAATTTGGAGGCTTAAAGCCATTGTGACCAATTAAGGTTGCATCTTACATACATTTATCTTCTATATTCATTTACGTACTCACTCTGAGCTTGGAGGACAGTCTAATTAAAAAAACCAAGCATCATCAAATAATCTGTACTTAGGCAACACACAGGTCAAATCTCAATTCAAGCTCTGCTTCAGTGACAAGGAGGAGCCTTACCTCAGTGAAGGGAAAAATCAGATAGAAAAAGGCACTCCAATTCACAACTCTTATATACACATCTAGGGGTAGTTATGGATCCAAGAGGAAAAAGCAAATCAATCAGGTGAAAATGGCAACAACAACAAAAAAGATCAGGTGGCTGTTTTGAAAAAAATTAAAAGGTCCCTTTTCCTCCTCTCTTACCTATTTTATAGATTGACCAAAAAACCCTTAGTTTGGGCCGTACTTGGGGGTTTTGCTCTTCTCATTCAGTCCTGTGAAGGACATTCACGTTGCACTTAACTGGGTGATGAGAATAGAGCGGTGAGAAAGAGATTAATAAGACTTTGCAGGCTCATCAATGTCATATTGGGGCTCAAAAGTTGGTAAGATAACTTGGAAAGTCCAGCTACTTAGGAGAGTTTGAAGACAGCCCCCACCCCCAGCTATGTTTTGTATCCAAAAAGAACCTTTTGCTCGCTGAGTTCATCATCATTTACGTTGTCTTCAGCACAGAGACTGCTTGCATATGCAGGCTTTTATTTCAAAAGGGATTCTCTTCTGATTTTGGTGTCACTTCATACATTTCTCTAACAAGAAATTCTCTCTGCAGCTGTACTTACGTTAGAGACACAAATGTACCTTATTAATGCTAGTTATCAAGGCAAAGGGTTTGAAAATACTTGCTAAACATTTGTTTATTTATATAAAATATTTCAGAGTTTTACACAGCTAAATATAGGCATATAACAAACACTTTGAGTGTGTGAAAGAAATATAAATGATTCCAGCAGATGGTATGGTCAGAAGCAAAGGGTTTGCAAGGGCAAGAAATAGCACCAATCCAAATTGAGAAATCTGAATGGCTATAATTGTAACACATCTACAGTGGAATCAAGAAGGTCATTTATATTACGTTAAGAAACACAGAAGCAGAGTCTTATATAAGCATGTTACACAAAATGGAGATTTGGCACATGGGTTATCATTGGACAACGTACCACACACAGTTTTTATTTCGGTTCCAGCAGAAAAAAAATGTTGGCAAATTTCTTTCTCTCTTTGCTTCCTACTTTATTCAATAGAATAGGTAACAATAGCATCTGCTGCAGTTGGCTGGAGCCTGAGATGAGGAAATTGTAGATGATGGGCCTCCCAGGCATATCGACACTAAAAAGCTCATGCTACAGCCACGGCACAGTCAGGCTAGCACTCCAACGGGAGCGGCAGATACACAAGGCAGCCACTGTGAACCACAGCAGGGCCCGCCAAGACAGCATGGAAAGTAATTTTTACTGGCCTTGAAGTGGTTTCCACCGTCTTGGCTCCAGGAACTGCCACAAGGCAGGACAGGTTTATCTCTGACATATTCTCCATCTCCCTTTGGCATCACTGTATGATTATCTGCTGCTGTAGCCTCACTGACCAAATGGGTACCCAGTGCATTCAGGGTGCTCCCTGGCTACCCATCAGCCTTTGTTTCCATTAGTCATGGGCTTGAAGATCTGGGATGCTTAATTGGGTCTAATGTGTCAAAATTACCTACTCCAATAATCTTGGTGCCAAACACAACACTTCCTCTCATTATATAGGTGCTTTCTGGTTATTTTCCTAATGCATCTAGAAAATGTTAAGGGACCCTTTAATCAAATTAATTTGAACAAAATTTTAAGGACCATACCACAGTGGAAAACATACTAGACTAGCAGTCTGAAGACCTGAGTCCAGCAGAAGTCTATGGGAAAGCTGTCAACCTCATTGGCCTAATTTTGTTTTCTCGACACTGAAATTTAAAAAAAAAAAAAAAAAAAGGGAAGGCTGCAGAGGGGGAAGTGGTCTGAGAGGCTGGAAATATCCCTTCCACGTCTATGATTCATTGTGAATGAATCATAGTCTTGTTTCGGAGTTCAAAAAGAGGCCCACTAACCCCAGTAAATCTTGAATTACAGAAAGATGTAAAGGAAATATTTTTGAGTTAGGATGTAAGGAGAGTTAAGAGCACAAGTTTCTGCTACGCACAAGCTGATATTTTACCAGAAGTAATCAGGTAGCAGTTATGAAATACATTTTGAGAATGGACTTTTTTCCTACTTTCTTACCTATTTCATATACTATTCATAAACCCTGTATTTTGGGGTCATCTTAGGGGTCTTGGCTCCTCTCATCCAGCCTGGGGAGGGAAATTCACATTGTATTTAGCCAGGCTGATGAGCATGAAGAGCAGAGTTCCACCAATCCAGTAAATAAGGTTCAGCAATGTCACACTCAGAGGTAGAATAAATGAGGTCATAAATGAGTTGTTTTCCCATCAAAAGGTGGAGTATACTTCCCCATTCCTTGAATCTGGAATGGACCTTGACTTGTTTCAAACCAAGGAATGTAGTAAAAGCAACTGTCTCAAAAGGCCTCGTAGCTTCCCTTGTGATGTCCTCAGAACCCTGAGTCCACTGGACGAGGATGAAAAGCCTTGGGGAGAAAGAGAGACCCCATTTGGCTTTCCTAGCCCTTCAAGCTGACTGAGAAAAAGCGCTCAGGAGACATCGGCAGAAGATCCACGTCCTGCCCCAAGTCAACCCACAGATTTGTGAGAAATAACAGATTACTGTGGTTTTAAGCCACTGTGTTTTGGGTTGGTATTTGTAGATAGCAATGCTAACTGATAGACACACCCTCTGCTCTGCCAACTCCTATGGCACATAGGTGTACCGGAAACAGAAATCCAGTTAGAGTATTTTAAAACATGATTCAATGCTCAACACCAAAAACAATGAACACACATTCCATAAGCAAGTATTTCTTAAACAACTTACCTTTGGTAAATTTCTATGATTTAAAAATGAAGTGTGCTGTCCCAGAAATCTGTACCCTCAAAAATCAAAGGGCAAATAATTTCAGGAACCTGCAAGCTTGGGCAGGCGGTCTGACATTATGACTCACTTTCCTTCCATTCATCTCATCTGTTATCTTTGGCCTCCATTAAACAATGAAAAAGGGACAGTCACTAAGTCATATGCCACTTGAGGGCACTCCTGGGGCTTATTGTTTGGAACTGCCAAAATGCTGGACGTCATATCAAGTGTGAATACGAAGCAATGTGACTGATATCGTAGCACAAAAGACTAGCATTTATCAACTCCAAAGAGCATGGCCCTTAAAAGTAGCCACTTTGAGAGGACGAAGATTTATTGCAATGCTGCCATGGTGCAAAAAATATTTTTGGAACTCCTTTTTGGCAGTAGAGTTAAACGCCTACGGCCTGTTCTTTTGAATCCAGTAATGGTGGCACATCTTTGTCCTTGAAGGTGGATTTATTTATTTATTTTTCTAGTGCCAAGAGATACCTGGAGCCAAGCGTATGGTTTGTATGGTTGCTGACCAAGGTAAGAAACACTATTAGATTTCTTTTCTTTCCAAGTAATGAGCCTAGTTCTCTGTATGCTTTAAAAGTTTATAATTAAAATAAGTCTCACAAAGAAGTTCTTCAAATATGTAAAATAAGAGTGGCACTCAAATTAGCTTTTTGTTTTTGTTGTTGTTAAAGCTAAAACTTTGAGGTGGGTTATTGTTTGGACACAATAATTCTGCCAACGTTAAAAATCAGTTTTATTACCATAAGCAGTGGTTTTCACCTAGGGGTGATTTTATACCCAAGGGAACATCTGGCTATGCCTAGAACTTTTTTTATTGTAACAATGTGGGGAAGGGAGGTGAGGGTGGGGCGAGTTACTGGCATCTGGTGAGCAAAGCCCAGGATACTGATAAACATCCTACAATGTATACGACGGCTCTCATAGCAAAAACTCTATGATCTAAAATGTCCAAACTGCTGAGGTTGAGAAACCCTGCTTATAGAAACAATTGGTTCTAATAAGAGAAGCATTTATTTTAGTGCAATGAAATAATTATAACAGTACTTAACACATTTTTCCGTGTTACATATTCCAGTTGCCACCCATCTTCTATGTTAATGTATACATGCACATGTTTTCTACTCTTCTGAATCGACAATTACATAGAACTCAAACTCACAGTTCAGAAAATATCATAGTATTCTTTGTTGACATTACTAGAGTCAATTGAAATAACTATGTGAGGTAAAACAATTTTTAAAAGTCAGTAACTGTAAAAATTTGTTGACTTATTTCTATATAACAGGCTAATTAATCACTTTACATAGCTCTTATTCAATCTTTAAAACCAATACTATGAAAGAAATACCACTATATCCCCACGTTACTGATCAGGAAATTGAGTCTTAGAAAGACTGTTTAATGTGCTCAAGGTCACAGATGCAGTAAACAGTACAGCTAAGATTTGAACTCTGTTAGAACAACTTCAATTGCAGAGTTTTCACTACCATGCATTGCTGGCCCCTAAGAGCAGCTCTGTGTGCTAGGAGCCATCTCATTTGCAGGTTAGGGACAGTTCTACTCTCATTTGTAAGATATAAATTGAGCAAAATGGAAAATGGCAGTATAATATACACAGAGATCAGAAAGGGGGTTCTCCTGACTCAGCTTACTAGTAAAGTACGTGTTCTTCAGCAAATCACTTAACTTCTCAGAGTCTCAGTTTCCTTAGCTGGAGAGTGAGGAAAGTAATAATGCACATCTGCTACTCTTACCATAAACATCAAATAAAATAAGCGATGAGGACATGCTCTGTAAACAGTCACTTACAACACAAAAGTAAGTTGGTTGCTATACTTAGGCACGCAATGGGAACAGGATTGGTGATAGGTTCTCAGTTGCCCTTGAAGGAACCTTCATCATACAGACCTGATATATGATTTTGAAGTTAGATAGTATGGTATTACTTTTGGCCTCACCTCTCCTCCACTGCCTTTATATCTATCATGCTTCTTTTCAAATAAATTCTCCATTTCATCAGGCAGCCAGAGTGCTCTTCCTAGCACCTCAGATTCTCCATTTTCAGTTTTACACTTTATACCTACTGGGGACACTATGCAATTCCTTTTAATGCTTTTTTTGTGTGTGCCATTACTTTTAAACTATTTTAGCGGAAGGAAGGTATTTTTCTCTTATAGGACTGTGCCATCAATAGACTGAAAACCCAGCCTCCTGTTTTGTATCACTATGTTGTCTCATAAACCAAGCATTTGCTTCTTATACAGAATTACTGATATATAAAAACAGAATCTGGCATAATGGGTTCCACATGGCATAATTATTTTTCCTCACCTTAAAATGTTTCCATAAATAAGGACATAATTTGTACACTCCACCCATTCTTATCGAGAGATGTTGGCATTTTTAACAATCCCACCTTTCATCTACAGAAGGCTAGCATCTCCTATTACCTAATTTACACATAAAAATACACCCCAGGTTTAAGGAAAATATGGGTCTATGGTTCACATTTGTCAGCATCTCAAAACTATCACATGCTTTGGAAATACTCGTGGTCTTTGATCTGAAGAGACATTTGAATGGAACATTAGAAGAAATAAAAATGGAATTTAGAATGAATGGTTAAAAATGCATTAAACAATTTTCCACACACTCTTAGCTTCTTTGGATCACAAGGTCTTTTGTTTTTATGCTCTTATGAAATGCTTTCCAAAATCTTTTGACTTTGAACAGGCCATTTTCATCACTATTGGGTTGGGCTTAGGGGTACATGGTTATGTTATGAATATGGCCTACATAGTTTCCTGGTTGTGCTTCCATATGCAAAGTCAGAAAGCATTATGAAGATTGGAACTTAGGAGTTTTTACACCCCAAACTGGCATCTGATTTTTTATTGGGCCACATTAGTGGCCTGTTGGTGCTTCTAGGACATTATTGATCTATATCTGGTATGCAGTTCCTATTCCTTCCAGTTCTGAAGGGCGGTTTGATTCTATGATTGTGATAGATTTAAGTGACACTCAGGAAGCTTATTTTATTTTCCTTGAGATTGTTTCATTTAGAAGATCAACTCAGGAGTTGTGATCTATCCCCTTTTCAATTTTTTTTTCATAAATAAATGTTTCTCTTATGAAGAAAAAGTCTTCCCTTTGTCTTAAAAAGAGTTAATGTGACACAAGATTTAGTATCATGGGTCAGGGTTTTATAACTGATTCACTGAAATTATAGCTTTTCCCCAATGTATTCATTCTTAACAAATGCAAATACTTAGAGCAAATCAGTTGTCATGTCCCTTTGGTACTAGAATATAGACTTTATAGAATATGTGGTTTAGAATATAAGCCACAAATTATTCTATAAAACAACATAAGGAACAAGGCTCAAAAGGTGAACAAAATGGCCTTAGTTTCTAAGGGGAAGACTAAGATGATATAGGAAAATGTAACGCATGACCTCTAAGGAAATCTCAGTTTAATAAATAGAAAGTTCTGCTCCCAAATCACATTTTACAAATAAGATAAAAACAATACTATATGTCTCTATTCACGCACTCATATATATATATATGCACTGCACGATTATATATATAGTGTGTGTATATATATACACACACACACATATATATGTGCTGTGAAGAGATAATGGCAAATACCTGACAACATGTGCAGTAAAGAGCTAAGTGAAAGGGACTAGGTGGTCTCTGCAATACGAAGAGTAAGAACTGGATATAATGATGGGTAAACAGACCATGGACTTTGAAATCAGGACGAAATGTATATGCTGTATGATCTTGAACAAATCACTTACTACCTCCCTGTGCTTAATGCTCTTTGCAAGCAAAATATATTATTTTCTGGGTTAAATGAATGCTCAGTAATATTTGGAAAACAGTAATGGTGCCATGATTGGTAGCTATTGTGATTATTTATGTTCAAGTGATTAAGGAATGGAAGAGACTCACATGCTAGCAATTGCCTTTGATTTAGAAGGAGTGAAAGAAAGGCCAGAATAGAGCAATGTGGTATGGAATCAGAAAGGAAGGAGTGGCTCATTCTGACCAGGTCACCAGGGAAGGCTTGAAGGAGAAAGGCCCCCAAAGGGACAGCAGAAAGGGGAGCTAAAATCCATCATGGGACCTAAAGTCTGGAGAATCTGCCTGATTTATAGGGCCATGCAACGTGGGGAACATTGCCACCACTAGTAGTGTGAGCTCAGGCAAGTAAGCTGGTCTTACTCAGCCTCTGCTGTTTTTTCTTCTGTGAAATGGGAAACTAACATTACTCCTTGTAAATACCATGGGAAGGGAAAAGCAGTAACACATATAAAGCACTTACAACAGGGCCTCTTCAGTTGACAAGAGATACCTGGAGCCAAGCGTATGGTTTGTATGCTTGATGACCAAGGTTGAATAAGGGCTCAACTATCTTGAACTATTAGTATGGCTACAAAATGGGGAGCTATGTCTATATTTAATCATGGAATAGACGGTATGTGGGAAAGAACATGAAATAGTTATAAGGCAAAGGCAATTTAAAAATTAAGCTCTCATAAAGAAATATCCCAATACATCCCAATATAAAGGGAAAAAAATACAGTCTCTTAGGTGAAAAAACAAAACAAAAAAATCAGTTCAGCCTTGAAACTCTTACTATATTTGTAAAAATTATTAAAATGCCATATGGAATTCAACAAACTTGGACAAGCAATTACTGAGTGCTTACTAAGGTGTAAGAGCTGGGGTAAAAATGTACATAAGCCATTACTCATGCCTTCTAAGATCTCAAGGCACATATGATCTGCACACATTTAGCTAAACATGCAAAGTGTGAACCTATTCTATGAGAATTTGGAGAATATTTAATTCTTCCTGTGGGAAGAGAATTGGGGAATAAGCTTAAAATATTTCTCCAGAGTTACAACTCAAATGTCTACAAGATGAAGCAATCTCATAAATGTGTATAAAATAATAGGGAGTGGAAAGGGTTTGGAAAACTGGATAGTGCATTCCAGCTTAAAGAAATTCATGCTCAAATTTTAAAAAAATTATCATATATATCAACAAAACCATCTGAAGCCAGTTTGCAACCTCTGCAATACAAATAGGAAGTGCTATTTAAGTTGGATTATGCGTCAAGGTTGAACATCATCAAGTAGAGAAGGGGAATTGTTGAAATTCTAGACCAGATAAATATCTTTTGCTGAGAGCCAAAGATGAAGATACTTGAAATGTGTAGCTATCAGAAGATGGCCCAAGGAGTCAACAATGAGGTGCGAAGGGTGAGATCAGCCTACATTACAAAGGGTCATGAATGCAATGATAAGCAGTTCAGACCTCATCTTGAAGGCATTAAGGACCACAATATTAAGTTCCTTTAACAGCATCATTTTAAGAGTTGAAAGGTTTCTCAGGTCTTTATACAAACAGATGTATTATTATAAATGATTCTCTCTAACACGTAGCATCAACGTGTTCTCTCTCGCTGAGAAGTCTTATGGGATTACCATAGTAGAAACATGTACATTTGAAAAAAATCCATTCATTTAATGATTTGGATATTTATAAACATTTGTGATTTAATAAAATGGATGGCTCAGGTTACACAGATGACATCCAAGTTCATGTTGAATTTTTCTTCTCAGAGTTCTAAATATACATACAGCTTTTAAAAGGTACTCAGTAATGAATAATTATTAATAATTTAAAATTACTGCATACTTCTATATGCTATGCACTATCTCAAGTGCTTTATATCTATCTATTTTATGTCATTTTACTTGATTTTTATAAAATTCTCATTGCTATTTACAGTGCTATCCCATGTTACAGGTGAAGAAACAGAGATTAAATAACCTGTCCAAAGGCACACAGCCAGTAAGTAAACAAGCTGACATTTTACTTGGGCAGTCTAGCTCTCCAGAGTGCGTACCCTCAATGTTGAGATTCTATGCTCTGTATGAACTGATGGATAACTAGAGTTGGCCTTTCCTTGCTTGCTGTTGAACCAGACCTTCTTTCTTTTAGGAATCTGGTAGACTCTGTCCTCCCTGACCTTCCAAGGTCTTGTCTGCGCATGTTGCCCTAGGCTATCCCTAAAATTCTTTCTTGTTGTTGACTGTTAGAATTTCTTTTACTTAATGGCTCATTTTTGTTCTACTCCAATTACGTCCCAGAACCACTGGAGGACCATGATATCCTTTTTCTGCACTGCACCGCCAGCCCACCTTTTTTGGGCTACTACCTGACCTCTTTAAAACCTCCACCATTCTCACCATAGGCTATATTGGGCAGAAGGCTTGGATCTACTTTGTCACTACTTCTTTAATATAGAAAAAAAAAAGTTTAGTACATGATAAAAGAAATCACAACACAAAATACAGCATTTACCTTCTAGACTATTTTTTGTGATTATCTGTAACACGATCATGGTTAACCGTGATCAGTATCCCTTTGTAAACATGGTTATTGTGGCTTTTTGCATAGTTTCTTTCTGCTTAGAAATGGTTTCTAAACTAGAATTGCTGGGATGCTACATGAATAACTGTCATTTAAGAATGACTTTAATCTGCTGCTTTGTCACAAAACATTATACTGTCAAGTTTTAACTTGGCTCTATTCAACTCAAAAATTCATGATAATATGGATGTTGACAATGTAGACATGACCCTCCTAAATAAAGAGGCCAAAACCTCTTACCAGACATGTAAAATTACCTATGGGTAATTATGTCACAGAGCTCGGTTTATGCAGTTCCTTTCCCTCATTGTTTTGAAGTTGCTAACAAATTTCTTCCACCAATATACCTACTCTTCTGTTGTTTGTTTCAATAAGCAGCTTCTCCAGAGCCTCAGGCACAGCACTTCCAAATGTCAGCAGCTATTAGCTCAGTACATTCATCTTTGTTTCCTTATTTCTCCTGAGTAGCCTGTCTCTCTCTGAGGTGAGTCCAGGTGGCTTAACGTAACACGGATGTGGGGGGGGGGGGGGGGTGTGCGTGTGTGTGTGTGTGTGTATTTTCTCAAAATAAGGCATTACAGCTATTTATCTTATCTCTCATACTTGCTATTTGCTTGCAAACATTTTTGTGTCCGTCACGGTGCCCAGCATGAACCCTATACCTTGCTTATAATCTACCCTACAGAGGGTGAAATGTATTTTAAAAATTATGTATGTATGTATGTATATATGTATGTATGTATGTATGTATGTATCTATCTATCTATCTATCTATCTATCTATCTATCTCAGTTTTCTAGTGCCTCCACTTTAATTCTAGTGCCTCCACTTTAATTTACGGAAATGGGAGGAAAATTTGGAGAAAGGACAGATTCTGTATTTTGAAATGCAATGTGAAAAAAATCATCATGCTGTTTTTCAGTGAAAACTTCCAAATTATGTGTCTATAATTTTTGTTCCTATTAAACATATAATTACATATGTGTGTGCAGGCATGTGTGTGTGTGCAGCACGTGTGTGTGTTTGCAGGCACGTGTGTGTGTGTGTGTGTACCGTATTTTTGCCATGAGGCATACAAGGGCAACATTTCTTCTGCTAGCCCAAATTTTCTGTTTCTCTATTCTTTGGCCAAACTCTATCTGAAAACACTTCATGTGTTTCATTTGTGATTTTTATAATCAAGTTCAGCTTTTACCAAACAGAGGCACCATATAATCAGGTACATTGGCTCTCCGAGGCCTGCAAAGAACTGTGTGTAACAGAGTGTACAGACTGATCAAACTAGCACCTGAATTAAAACCAAAAGGCAGGAGAACCAAAAATCTACTTTCATGATGTAAAAGCACTTGCTGAAATTAAAAACAATTTTTAATGTTTTACAATCATGCAGAAAACTGCAGCTGGAGTGGCCAGTCCTCAAAGGACCCTGTCTCAGATATAGGGAAACAAGAATCTAGATAAGACTTGAGGCCGATTATGCTATCATCTTCTTAGTTATCAGTACTTGAAGCAACCTGTGTAGCCTCTCACTTCTCTTGACCCAACATAATTCTCTTAACCCGACGTACTGTTGTTATGAACATCAAAGAAAATAAAGCATAGGGGAGTGCTTTGAAATTAGTAAAATACTCTACATAAATACAAGGTAATGTTATTACTGGTTTTATCTAGGAAAACATTTGCTGGAAAAGAGAAACTTTATCCTGTTTGGAATTTGCCAGCCCATTGTTTAACAATGAGCATTGTAGCATGGTTTGGCCATGTGAATTTCATTGCTTTTATTCTGATCAATCCATTGACCCCATTTCTAAAAAACTAGCCCCTTTTCTAAGGTCTACTGTATTATATTATAGTATAATATGGGGTATGAAAGAGACCTATGGAATTAAGTCATGATAGAACTGATTTACGATAGATGCTTTCTTGTGTTTTTCCTATTTTACTTACCTGTGGAAGAAGCAATATTTCTTCATCTTCGAATTTCTCATGTTATAAAGAACTATCATGAAATTATATATGTACTATACATTTATATAGTAATAAATAGACTCTGACCAGATCGCTTGAGTAGTCTGTTAGTAATGACACTTAAGAGGAACTCAAGCAACTGGAAGAAATCAGTTTAATATTTAAAAATCTATAAACATTTATATATATTGCAATCTCAGTGGTGGTATAGCTGTTAGACTTAAGCAAAAAATACAAACTATACATTTCAAGAGAAAAATACAAGCTTATTATCTTTGAGTACATAAAATAACTCCTTCCAAACTACAGATCTTATATTCTATTAAATACATCTTTAAAAAATCAAATTAGTGATGTTATGAGACTTGATATTACTAATGTACAGAAGGCATCTTTAAGCAATAAGATATTCTCCCTAAAGCTTGTATGATATTATTTTGTTAATTTTTTCCCTATAAATAGTAAAAAGGTTGTATCAGTTCAGCCCACGAGAACTTGTCAAACAATATAAATTTGTGTTTAAGAATAGTTCCCCACATATTATTTTTTGTTTTACATATTTACAGCCATGTGCCCACTTAACTTTGTGTTTATTTATTTCTCTTCACTGGGGAAAGACAGTAGCAATGGACCACAGCTACATCTATGTCAAATCCAACCTATTGATGTTAGCGTAGGCCTCATTTGACCAAAGGAGAGCTGTGTTATTTATGAAGGCATTTAGTATCCCAGAATGTCAAAAAGTTGCAAACACATCCAATGAGAAACAATTTAGCTTTCTGTTTCCTCAGAAACCTCCTGACTGCAAGTGAAACAAATGCTTCTTACCTGCAGTGCACAACCATCGGACCAGCATCCGGAGGGTTACAGGTTTTGACTCTACGTAAGAAAGCTAGAAAAGGTGTAGGGTGTTCTGGAACACCATGATCAGGCCA
This sequence comes from Theropithecus gelada, assembly GCF_003255815.1. NCBI lineage: Eukaryota > Metazoa > Chordata > Mammalia > Primates > Cercopithecidae > Theropithecus > Theropithecus gelada. The sequence goes on along the minus strand of NC_037683.1, from coordinate 73,378,455 downwards.
GGCGGTGAACTGGAATTGTCTCACTTCTCTCTTCTCACTTGAACCATTCTGTGAAATAGGAGTATCAGCTGAAATGCTGTTTTCCCAGCCTCAGGTGGTAATGATGAATAACAGGGAAGAGGTAATGCTAAAATGTGCTATTTTAATTCCTTTCTCCCACCCTATATCCTTTGGGAAGACACACTCTTTGGCGATATAAACCCCAAGCTATTTGTAAATGACAAATATTTGCGCAGGAAGACAAAATTCTTAGGTGAGAAGCATTACATTTTTCAGGTTTAACTACCAGGAGAGCTCCTATCACATTTTCCAGGAAGAACTAGTTCTTCTTCATCTATTCGTCATTGGCTGAAACTTTCACTCGGAGCAAGAGTTTTATATTTACTGATAAATCGCCAGACAAGAAAAATGGCCGAGTGATAGTGGAAGATTTATTTCATTCTTCACTGTTGCCATTGGGATCAAGATTTCAGTAAAGCCTTAAGAGATTTGATTTCTCAAAAGAAGCTTTCTTTAAACAATAGAGAGGGTAAAGGGAGGAGAACAAGATGAAAAGCAAACCTTGTAAAGTGCAAATGTTCGAACACAGTATGTGGCCAGCTCCACAGTATCGAGCAGCGTTACTTGAACCAGTCCGTGGGTTTCTGTGCCTCTGCTAGGCCAATACTGGTCACACTTCACCTACAAGAAACAAGTGACGCATTCAGGGCAAATGCTCATCCATTTCTCTATTAACGCTGCTTTGAGTCGCTGTTGAAGGAAAACAGCTTTTCTGCATTTCGTTTTATGTTGATCTTTTACTGGCATGCATTTTTGTTATCCCAATATATGTAAATTACTGCTCTGATGCCAATATAAACCACATTTTTCAAACTGGTAGGAATACTAAACAGTAACAGATTCAATTTTCCTGGAGAAAAAATAAGCTGCAGATTGTTGTTGGGTAAAATACAGAGAGAGGGATTTGAAACTTCAGTGTGCTTGAAAAGAAAACAAATTTGTCCTGGGATAGACGTTATGAATCGCATCGGGAGGATGACACTTTGGCATTTAAACTACATGGTAAGATAGTTAGTGTTAATTCATCAAGATATAAAAGGCATAAGGTTTTTCATCTTGAGCTATCACAACTTCCAAATATGCTTGTTTAAAGAAAAGTAGAAATAATTGGAAAATCTATCAAAGTATAATAAACAACATAAGTATGCGCTTTTTTCTTTTTAACACAAGATAAATGTTATTTGTATCCAAGGCAAATTAAACCTATAATGTCTACAGGAAAAAGAGCTGTCTGTTCTTTAAAAAGAGTCTCAGACGGTCATACACCAACAGCGCAAAGTTTAAATAAATTAAAATTCATTCAAGATGAATAATCTACAATTTCTATGTGGAGTGGAACAAAAGCACATAAAACGTATTCAACCCAATTAGTTTAACACACAACAAAGAATAATTCCAAGTCTGCAGTAAGCCTCAAATTTACTGAATGAGTCTGTTGGGCATTAAAAAGCATAATGAAAAATAACGAACACAGCACAATATTTTTGTAGTAATGCCATAGATCTCACTATATTTACCCTTTCTATCTCAGACACTTTTTTTAAATGGGAGTAATTCTTAGGAGAACCTAACTGAATTACATTTCTCTAGGTAAAGAAAGCTCCTAGCAGTAGTTTAAAATAGGGAATACACCTTTCTATTTGAAAAAGAAAGAACAGAAAATCACAATCTTGGATTTAAACAAAGGCAATAAAGCATTATTATTAGAGACACTAGAAATTTTTTGGTCCAATAGAATTATTGCATAATGATTTGCTTTTATGTTTAATATGAGTATTTGTAACATTCTGTGAATAATACTGTAATTTTCTCTTTCACAGAGATAGCATCTGCTCCTCTGAGAATTCGGGTTCTTTCCATTAAACAATTGGCCCTTCTAAGAAAGGGAGAGGTTTTATCCTGTACAGAATTTCCTAGACAAGACAAAAAAGAAAAGCACTTTACAGCTGTATACTAAGCTAGATATTAAATTCACAAGGTTTCATTTCTATGCCTTGATTTTAACTTTGAGACCACGCAAACAACACCTTTTTGATGAAAACAAACAAAAATTGTCCACAATAAGACAAAAATTTTACCTTAGTGAGATTTAAAAAATACTTTGTGTGTTTCCTAGTTGTACAAAATAGCCTTCTGTGTTTTTATTTCTATCATTTGCCCTAACTCAAAGAGATAACAAGACAGGGAAATGAGAATTCTTGAAGGAGAATACTGATGTAGAGTGACCAGGCATGGGCATCTCTACATGTTCTTTCACCATAAGCTAAAACCCAGGTCACAGATGACATATTTAGCAAAAACTACCATCTGAATAGAACCAACACTACTTAAGCAGTCATGATTTAGATGAGAAAAAAAAAATCACAAAAATTATGCCAAAGGCTTTGTTTTAAACCATGAAATAGATGTCAAGTGGATGTCTCCCAGCAGAGGACGAAAGGAACTCTGGAGGCCTCATACTGTGGTATTCAAGAGGATGCCAACAATGTGTTGAGTTGAAGATTCAAGAAAGAAATTAAAATTCATCATTTAACAGTTTCAGCTGGACAGCAACCCTTTCAGTTAAAATAAACTAATGAAATCCCTGAGGACAAATATCACTATGATATGCACAAAACAGCACATTAATGCAACAAAATCATCTATACAGTCAGTTCAATGCACTGAACCAAATTCAATATAAATATATTTTAAAACTGGGACTTGATTACATTTAGACCTTCTCGTGAGGTAAGAAAAGGAGACGAAGGAAAGAATGAGAAGGCAACCTTCATACAACTTTTGGAAAAATGACTCTCCATCTACAAATCTTCTCCATTCCTAAGATGCAGGAAAAACTAAAATTATACTAATCCTCACATTTCTAGTAATAAGTTTGAAACTGCAGCTATTATTGGCTTAGACTTTGACCCCTTTACAAAAAAAAATACCACGGAGCATTACTATAAGGGGTAAACGCTGTGAAAATTTCTAGCTAAAAGAGGAAAAAAGTTGTTTTTGTACTCAATTTGAATAATGCACTTTAATCTTATTATTTACCAAAAGAAAAATAAATGTTTCAACTGCAAAAATCAGAAGCAATTTTTTAAAGCGGATATATTTAAATATTACCATTTTCTCTCAGGAAATACATCTCAAAAGGACCTTATGAAAAATAAATATCCTAACGTATGTGGAAATGCACACACGTGGCCTCAGCAGTGGGATCAGAAGCTTTCCCTGGGCTTATCTGAATAGCGACAGCAATACATTTTCCCCTTTGCTGGTGAGAACCTCAGCACTTCCTTTCTCCACGTCATTCTCTGAGTAGCCTGCACACCTTCATCTGATTTTGGAGGGCTGAATTTAAGGGCTCAGAGTTACTGACAAATATGATTTTAAGTCTCATTTTTTTGCCATATGCTAAACATATGATTTCTGATTTCAGCATTAGGAAGCAAGTATGAAGTGTAGCGAGAAAAAAAAAAGGACGACAATGGAAATATTTTTTCTTTCCTCATTAGCTAGTATAAAGGAACTGTCTCCATTTTCCTCTCTTAAAATGTTTTCCTTTGACAACAGCCCTTCCCCTACTCGATTTTCTTAAGAGAAAATCTCATAAGGTATTTCTAGAGAGAGTTACTATTTGTTAGGCTTCACACATAAAGCTGATTGTGAGACGAGAAATGAAGGCAGCTCCCTTTGAGTACCTAAGAACTAGAAGGCAGGAGTTACTGAATACAAATACTGTGTTTTGCCTTTTTCTATTGATTTAGAATGGATACAAGCGGCCTTCAGCACTGATTCATGGAAGGTCAGGCAGAGGTCTCCCTGGATGCCTCGAAAATTGCTTCTCTGTTTCCAGGACCAAAGCCTAGTCGCCTCATCTGTAAAATGGGAAGAGTGTCTCCAGCATTATGGAGCTATTGTGGGGACTAAAATGATGCCCCTAAAACATTTAACCATAATGGCTGGCACAAACAGGCATTCAACAAACACTAGCTATTATTGGTTATCAGTTCGATGACATTCTGGATTTTTGTGTATGTCTGGTTGTTGTTATAAATTAACTAAATCAGTCTAAGCGTGAAAAAAAGAACATGTTATTAATTTCAGCAGATAGTGGCTTAGGATTTTCTAGGTGCAAAGCAAGGTGTTAGCAGTTGTGGGGCACTGAGGTGACATAAGACTCAGACCCTGCCCTCAACCCATCAGCCTTATTGACTTAAGTGGGGGTGATTTTAAACCTCCTAGTTCTTCAAATAGGTGGTTCTGAGATACCAAACAATTCTCTTAATCTATGTGGGCCCCAATCTCTTCTGAGAAGAGTATGTGTTCAACTCTGAGGTGGAAAAGAAGAACAGCAGAACTTGTCACTCAAGCTGTGGTTTAGAAACATCACCCAGTAACTTTACTTGAAGCTTCAACTGAGACAGTTCAGAGTTTTGGCTAAATTTGGGGGAGGCATTTCTTTTTATTATCACAAAGTTATTACCCTTAAGTGAAGCTTTCATTTTTCTATAATTATGGAAAGAACAGGGTGACCACTGCTAAATTTATGCTATGGAATTCATTTATTTTACCTTTTTCATTACAAACTATCAAAATCAAGTTGATGGAATAATGAAACATATTTAAATGTATTTTTAAAACTCTTGTCATTGCAAATATTTGGTAGGAGCTGATCCATTAGGTCTGGTGACCATACTTGGGGAGAAGGGCTCTCGTTCTAGGCTATTTTTACTCCCATAGAGCTTTTCTTGGGAGTGCTCGGCATATTGTAGGCACTCAATGAGTGGTAGCCAACTTTATAATCAATTAACTGTGGTCTACATTGGCTTATTTTTAAATTGTCTAAAACTTTCTGAAAACAAAACCTCCTCATCTCAATTTAATAATGACTTACTGAGCATGGCAACATGGCAAGGCATCAGAATTCCAACTGTAACAAACTGATACCTCCAAAGAGTTGTAGCATTGCTAATCCAAAACGTATTTGCCACATGGTACTTTGAAAAGTCTGCTTTGGACCAGATTATTTAGCCAAAGAAAGACTTAGAATAGGCAATAAACGATACGTGGGGCACCATAACTGTTGCTAAAAGTGACTATAAATTCGTACCTGGTAAGTTTGGGCAGAGTGGTTGTTCAAGCATTAGTATGCTGTAACGAATGGACAAGCAGGCTAACTTTAGATAACACAAGTCAAAGTTATTTTTGGGAGTAAGGAAATGTTGGTACCCTTTTGCCAATACCCATTGAATGAGGGAGACTATAATAAAGGAAAGTTTTAGATAAATATCAGAAATTTTAGTGGGCAGAAAAATTAAATGCTGAACTATTTATTTCTACAGGTTATAGTAACGATTCTGGAAATTTTTAAGACCAGATTGAATACTTGATTTTCCATAATAAGGACAGAGAGCATCTCAGTGATTCTCTTTTAACAACAGTGTAGTTCTCTGCACTCAATCAATATTTGGCTATATCTATTCCCAACTGGCAGTTAGTCTGGTTTGTGTATTCCCCCATTTTATTATATCTTTACTAACACTAATTAGTGGAGGACAAAGAGGCAGTACAATATTTGAAATGAGAGTGATATTAAAGCATTTGACCACCAGTGCAGCTTTTCATATATACAGCCATAAAGTTGAAAAATACTATTCTCAAAATAAACCAAATTACATATCATAAAATTGCTTACCAGTTCATTGAACCATTCGCACACTTTCCTAACTGCTTATTAATTTTTAAAAAGTTATTCCCTTTTGTTTGATGTGTCTGCCAGAAGTTGACATAGGGAGCTGCCGTAAACTTTTCCAATGACTTTCCCCATTAAATTGAAAGTCATTAAGTCTCAAGTTTCTGGCACCTTGTCCTAACCAGAGCAGAACTGTGTGAGGTGCCTCTTTCTCATGGCCAAGTAGCACTTTGATATCAGCTCTTCCCACATGAGGTGAGTCCTCAGAGTACCCACCTCAGACATAATCACTCCTGAGGAGCACCTGGGTGCCCCACATAGCCCTACAGCCACCTCTGCTTCTGCCTTCGTCTGCGCAGCAGTTGCTTTTCACTCCAGTGTCACCTCTTCCAAACAATATCACTGGATGACTCAGTGTTTCAATAAAAATATAATTCATAGGTACAAGTCAGTATTAATGAAGTTCAATATTTTAACAACCAGTACAACTATGTTGGGTATTTACCAGTTGAACATCAGCCTTTCCAGACATTCTGCTGATAAAGAATAGAGAAAAACCAAACATTGGATCCTAAAAACTAGTAAACAGAGATTAATACATACTTCTGAAAACCTTAGAAATGAGACCTAATCCAGCACAGAAGAACCACAGACATGAATGCAGAGAATGAGAGAGGCTTTGTACAAAGTCATCAGGAGCAAAGTTGCATCTCCTTCCCCCATTCCAGCTCTTTACTCAGGCCATGAGGACTCTAACTGGCTTTAAGAGGAATGCTTTGAGCCAGAATCTGTCGGTTGCCTTTCTAAGTAGAGCAGTTGGGGTGGGGAAAGAAGGTAGATAGTCCAGAAAGCTAACAAACAGCAAGAAATTGGTGGGATTCTTTCTCTTTTATCTGACACTGTGTCTGCTGACAAGAGAAAACCAAGAGTGTGGAACTTGCTAGATAAGGACCCCAACATCCTTTAGATTGCCAACACGAGCATCATTCTTTTTGTTGCCAGCGTCCTATTTACATTAAGTATCCACCACTTTCAAAACAATCCCATACATCATGCAGACTCCAAAGGCAATGTTTGTGCTGCTGGTCCTAAAGTTGCTTAAAGAAAAAAGCCGTTTCTGTTGCCCTAGATAGGCAGCGCTTTAGGCTACAGTTTGAGAAATTAAATGTTCACGGCCTTTGGCGCTTCCAGTTCCATTTGGAAAAGGACACAGACCTGGCATTTGGAAAGCACTTGCTCTCCATTAAACTAACCGAACCTTGACAAACCCGAAGGGCCAAGAATTAGTCTGCCACTGGCCAAGGCTGGGCTTTCCAAAACTGATAACAGCAATGAAAACAATAGCACTGCCATTTATAATCTTCAATGGGATTTTGTCAAATTTTAACCCAAAAGGATCTCACAATCTGAAAAGAATCTCAAGCTTTGTTTTATAGGAAAAGAAAAAATGTTTGAGCACAATCTCTTTTTTCTGCTGCTTCATGCTCAGAATTGCCCTCTTAGCCACAGAACAAAATGTGAATATGTCTCCATCTCACCTTCACTTTGTGCTAGAGGAAGTTTACTAAGGTGACATTCAAGGACTGGGGAAGACATAGGAGGAGGAGTGAGTGGTCATTAGGTCAGAAGTGTTCGTTCCACCAGCCAAATGTCAAGTTCTCTAAACTGTTAACAAAATGAAGTTAACACCAGCCCAGTCCCTTTGGCCCTGACAGCATCTAACCTCCATTCTTTGGCACAAACCACAAAATTTAGTAGGGCAGGAATTTTCCCATTTTTTGGCCTAAGATACAAGTAAAGTCACGATGCACAAAACATTTGATCTGCTTTACTAATGTATGGCATCATCTGGTTTGTATGATTCCCTATTTGGAAACAGAAAATGGGACTTAAGATAGCTTGGAAACCAAGAATAGAATTTTTCACTTCTAGCCCTATATTTTCACTACTAATTGACACAACTCACACTGGATTACAATCAAAATCATGACCCATTTGTTAAGTGTCAAAATTTCACTCCCCACCTCCAACATTTATAATATTAAGTACATTTACAAACCTCTCTAAGTGAATCAACCCCCACTATAAAGCTTGCAAGGCAAGATAAATAATAAGTCTCTACTATGGGCAAAGAATGAAGGCAGACTGTAGAGGTGAAATGAAAGTCAGATATACTCTAACCCTGAGTAAGCCTTTCAACTTCTAACACTAATCAGGGTTACTCAAGAACTTTCTAAGCATGAGGTTGATACATTTCCCTCTGTGTTCTGTATTTCAAGATGGCAGACAGAGTAAGAGAGAAACAGTCAAGAGGTGATAGATGAAGGGAAAAAGGTGAACGATCACACACTAAATAATAATTTAATATACACCTTAAAAAGCAGACAAATCCTACCTCATAGATGCCAATTCTGCAAGCAAGGCTGCCAATCATGTGCCCCAGTCATCCACAAATAATATCCTTGTAGTGGAAATCCCAGCTGTATACATTTTACTTTCCCTACAAAGTGCTTCATTTTTTCCAAACATTTTCCTCCTTCCATGTGGTTGCCCAGACCAATTCATGTGCTTATTGGCATGTTATGAAACATGGAAACAATTAGAAACCACATTCTAGGGCACTAGAATGACTTGCTACAGAATCAATGGACTACGCAAAACTTGAGAGGATTTGGCAATAAAGATGGAAACTGTGGGGGAAAAAAACCCACTAACAGTATTTCATATTACACAGTACATTCTACAACAGCTTTAAACTGATCTGTGTGTTTCAGGCAGCAGTCATGCTTTCCCTTCAGAATCTCCAGCTTCTATCATTGTTTTTCGTTTTAGTTTTTGTCGTTGTTTTGAGATGGAGTTTCACTCTTGTTGCCCAGGCTAGAGTACAATGGTGCAATCTTGGCCCACCACAACCTCTGCCTCCCAGGTTCAAGCGATTCTCCTGCTTCAGCCTCCAGAGTAGCTGGGATTCCAGGCGTGTGACACTATGCCTGGCCAATTTTGTATTTTTAGTAGAGATGGGGTTTCTCCATGTTGGTCAGGTTGGTCTCGAACTCCTGACCTCAGGTGATCTGCCCCCCTTGGCCTCCCAAAATGCTGAGATTACAGGCGTGAGCCGCTGCACCCGGCCCATTGTTTTTTTACTTCTTTATATACCCTAATGAAACTCATATGAAATATTCAACTTATACTTTTCCTTCAGGGTTGATAGCTGAACGTATACAACAGGCAAAAAGTCTTCTCAGTTAAGTCTGGAATTCTTTAAAGGCCACATTTGAAGGGAAGTAATAACATTTGAAAATCAAAGAACTCTTGTTTTCAAATAATCAACTTAAGTCCTAAGTCATACTTCACACTTACAAGGGTTTCTTTAGCCATGCAAATACTAAGAATGATCAGTGCTCAAAACAGATGCTAGTGAAACTTCTAACACCTGCTAAGGAACCCAGCAGCCTTTTGTCTCAGTCAGCTGTTCTAACCCACCAAAGGTATTAATACAAGCGCGGTTGATAAACCTCAGACCCGAGTGACAACTTAAGAATGAGCCAGTCAGGCATGGGATGGCTCAAGCCTGTAATCCAAACACTTTGGGGGGCCAAGGTGGAAGGACTGCTTCAGGCCAGGAGTTTGAGACCAGCCTAGGCAAAAAAGTGAGAGTCTGTCTCTACAAAAGAATTAAAAATTAGCTGGGGGTGGTGCTGTGCACCTGTAGTCCCTGCTGTTCAGGCAGGATTGCTTGAGTCCAGAAATTTTAGATTACAATAAGCTATGATCACACCACTGCACTGTAGCCTGGACAACAGAGTAAGACTCTATCTCTAAAAGAAAAACAAAAACAAGTGAACCAGGCTGTGGCAAAACAGAAAGCTTGAAAAGAGAGATGGGCTCTAAGGCAGGAGAATTCTCTAGCACCATAAAATAACCAAAAAAGAGTAGAGGGAATGTAAAACTGAACCATAAGGAAACGTATCTTCAGTGGCACTTATCACTACATGTAACCCATGTCTATATCACTTATGATTTTCATGTTGTGTTATTGTCAATGCAGCAGCCAGAATGTTCTATTTTGGTCTGTTCCCTGGCTGATCACTACTCTGGAGATCCTGTTCTAGGGGAAAGCAAGTGGAAAAGAATCCAGTGGTCTGAGCTCCACTCTCCTCTTGACTAAAATGCATGGGTGTGCCACAATGGGAAACGTGGGCACAATTAACCATATTCAGTGACATGGAGAGGTTGGTCAGGATTCATCGTCAACCACAGAGAAACAAACTCTTTTCATTTGGGAACAAAGAGTGAATTATTTGGAGGCTATCTTTTGGGGAAACTGAAGTTGTCACTGTAAAGCCCCCAACTGCTTTACCAAACAATACCATTTAAGAATCACTGAGCCACTTGGCCAGATCCTTTATCTCAGTCAATACCCACAATAACCCTTCCACATGATCCAAAAAAGGAAAAATGAGAATTTGAGGAGTCAAGTAAACTCGCTCATTGTCACACAGCTAGGGGCAAGAGTTGGTATTTGAACTCAGACATCTGACTGCAAAGTGCCCTACTTGGAATTGTCCTGTAGCTGTCCTGTCTCATGGTGGTATCCCCATGCGGTCTTGTGTAATATCAAGCTATCTTCTCTTTCCTTTTCTCCTCTCTTCCTTGCTGCAAATCTATGGTCAGCGGCAGTCTAGCATACTTCTAATTCACAGAAGCATTTACAACACACACACATATTTTCTTCATGTACCATGGGAATGAATATTATTTTAAGAACCTGAGCCTTAATCTAAATAATGACATTTCAAGCTTCAGCTCTTGGAGAGGTAATTTGTTTACAGTACCTGGACCACCTCCCTTTATGAGGAAGACTGGTGCCACTTCCCTTCATAGGGCCAGGCTAGTTCCAATGTTTGCTTTGAAGTTGGCTGCTGGGAATTGAGAATTCAATGAGTCCCAAGGTCAGCCCACAGAACCCACCACGTTCCTAAAGTCTGGAGGTATAGATTTCACTAACAGCTCACCCCTATTTATAACACTGTTTTTATAGTGAAAGCCAATTCAAGCTCTTGTTTGGGAATCCAGGAATGCCTTTTCCCCTTTCTTCCTGCTACTTTAGGTAAAAGAGCAACTGGATAGGGAAAGGGTGAGATCGGACTGATGGGAGGGAGGCAGATGGAAAAGCAGATGAGATAATAGTAAGCTCCATTGCTTTGTTAAATCTCTCCAGGACATTTGGTCAGTTAGTCCCAAGTGTTCTAGACTGGAGAACAAAGGACTTTTGGGCCTTGGGGGCCAGGGCTCATACGTATTGTCAGATTGATGGCGGCTGAGACTACCCAACCGCCTATTGGCTTATGCAGGTCATCACAAATCTGGGTACAGGCTGAACCACCACAGAATAAAAATCACAAGACAGCATTTTAATTGGCCTCCTTAGGCCATTTAACAAAGGAGAAAGCTAACTTCCAAGAGCAAAGAGTAATTAATGAAGGGAGCAAACAGAGGTTCATTTAGTAACTTCCAAATAAGTTCCTCTGGCTGAAGGGGGTTGCGGGAGAAGGTAGCCTGCAACAGAAAGATAAACTGTAGGTATTTAAGTCACAATGCCTTCGCCAAGAACTGCTCATTACCATCAGATGTTGCAGTGGCAGTGGGGCCAGTTAGAACTAACTTTATTATTAGAAGCAATTAGGGAGAAAAGGGGCAGAATTTCATTTGGTTATTTCAAAACAAGTTTCTGTGCACAGTTTAATGAAGGCCTGCAGTGTCAAGATAAAATGTGTGTTTTACTGAAAACAGCTTTTGCAAATGACTGCTTGTTACCAGCAGTTATCTCCAGGCAGAACAGACTGGGTAGGTTGGATTTACATGCATGCTGTAATATAATAGTTCAGCTGTCTCAGCTTCACAGAAGTGTCAACAGGCAGTATGGCTTGATGGTGAAGCACGTGTGTTCTGGAGCCAGACGGTCTGTCTTCAATTCCTATCCCCGACCTTGGTAACTGGATGACCTTGGGCAAAGCTTCTGTAATTTTCTGGGCCCCAGTGTACTCATATGGAAACTGGAGGTCATAGTAGTGTTTCTTGAAAAGGGCTGTTTTGAAATATCAATGCACCTAATATGTTAGACATTATTATAGTTATTAACTATGATATCCAAGATCGCTTGGAGGGGGAGCTGTTTTTAAGGAAACTGCTTGCTACATAGGAGTTACCTTAAGTACAAATCGGTAACAGATCCATTTACATCTTTTGAATGGGGTTTGCATGTAAAGTATGACAGATATTTATCTTCAGCATCATTTTTATCTTAATTCCCATTTTAGACAATATGTCAACATCTCTATACAATTCAGATGTTTTGAAAAGATCTAATTGCTTTTCAATTTTGCTAAACCAACCATTTATCACTGCTTTTGATTTCCCACCTTTGAGGTTACAGTTGTGGCTTTTTAGTATTTTTCTGTCTGAGCTTTTCCCTTATAAATCTCTTGGGCAGCTTTTAAATTGTCCCTCATATACATACCCAGGCTTAGAGAAACCGCCATGTGTTGAGCTTAGAAGAACATTTACAGAACCTCAACTCTCACACAGTAAATGGGGAATCAGGCTCTCTTCCTTATAAATATCCTTTTTGAGACTACTATAACCACAGTAAAAGAGACCTCTCATTTGTGGTTTACAAATTCTGTCTTGAATGTCCCCATTCTTCAATGAAAGTATCTGCTATCTTCAATGAAGTTTCAGAGATCCCTTCATTAATTTCTCAAGGTTAAAGGTTGATTTTCTTCAGATGCTACAATATGTACACATGTCCTCAGGGATATGGTACACGGCTTACCCAGTATTTTTTAGTCCTTCAAACCAACAGCATTTAACTAATGTGCCATGCACCATAATACTGGATCCATATGATGAATAAAACTCTTTTCTTGGACCTTACCAAGCAATGACTCCATTATTAAAATCTACTCATTTTGGAGAAGTTTAAACTAGCAAAACGCCCTCTATGCATTTATGTGTTTTCTCAGCCGTGTATTCAGCCACATCATTTTTCCAGCTGCCCTGACTTAATTTCTACTAATGTGAAAAATTTAAGCAAGAGCCTCTTTCACAGAATTTAAGTCTTATGTTGCAGATTATAAGAAAGAAAAAGTTGAAAACAGTGGAAGTACATATTGGTGGGATTCTCCCCAAAGCCCGTGCGTTCTTGTTCAATGGTGTTTTTGAAAGAGGTTCAAGTTAATATTTATTTTATCTAACGAAGTTGTCTATTCCCGTGAATATTCCTTTTTTTTTTTTTTCTCTTTTAGCAACCACACACATCATAACATGGGAGAATTTCTTTTTTGAAAAGACCCAGAGGAGTTTTAAAGAATGGTTTAATTAGAGTTGTTGATGCCCATTCATAGTTAGTATCTGTTAGAAAGTTAAGCCTTAGGGAAAGGTTAGATTCTGAACAGAATAAAATATGCAACATACGGACTCTGAGGGAAAAGTTTTAAAATGAAAGAGGTGGATACTTATTCTTACCCTTGATCTTTCTTCTAGTTTCGTCATCATGACAACTGTGGCACTCCGTTGTTCCCATATCATTCTCCAAAAGTCCCCAAATGTTTCGGGGAGAGATCCCTGTGTTGCAATATAGGCATTTTGTTTCCTATAGCCATCTATGTAGTTGGCATTCACATAGTCACTTCCTGGGATCCCTGGAAAACAAGGAGTGTTATTCAACCAGGTGAGCACATCACAAGAGGAAATAGCCTGGGACATGACCTAAGGGCAGTGTTATCTTATTGTTCCACCTTACACTAGAGGAGTCGCAATATATATGGAAGGTCGGGTTTTAATCAAGATTAAAAAAAAAGGTCCTATTAGAACCATCATGTAAAAAAATGTATTGAAAAAAAGTGTCAGGTCTTCATAATATGACAAAGAAAAAATACAATAGATGGTCCATAGAATGACTTTTCTTTCACTGGTTGTTGGTTTTCTCTGTTGCACTGGCAAGGAAGTAGTTTGCAAAGAATAATAAACAATCTGGTAACATTCCTCATCCATGTGCTTCCCAGACAAAAACTAGATAAAAGAATGCCTGAGTCTGAAAATACAAAATAGGGTGGAACACACCAGAATAGTGAAAAATTTTTGTAGATTTAGTTAACAGGAAACTTATATATAAAGTCATTTAATATTTACAACAACTCTGCAGTAAGTCCTGTCATGAGTCCTGTCAGGAGAAAACTGAGGTGCAAAGAAGTTAAAGAAACTTGAGCAAGCTGCTCAAACTGGTGGAGTCAGGTTTAATCATAGGCTACTCGTATGTGTCTTGACCTCTGTAAAGTATTGCTTCTCATTTAAAACTCATGATTTGTTGTAAGCAGCACATGAACTTCTTGGATTACGAAAACTGCCTCCTAATTGGATGTCGAACTTCTACTTTTGTCCTCTCCAGTTTGTTCTCTACCTAACATGAGAGCAATTTTAAAAAATTTATTTCAGACACTGTAACTTCTTCAAACCCAACAATGGCTTCCCCTTATACTTCAAATAAAATCCAAACTCTGAACATCGCTTACAAAGCTCTGCCACTTCCCAGACTCATCTCATTCCACTCACCTGCTTGCCTTTAAAACTCTAGACGCTGGCCTGCTTCAATGATTAGAAAACATTTATTTCCCCCCTTAGTGCAATCCACATTCTAGAATATACTCTGTCTCCTTCCCATCATAAAACACCCAGCCTCCATCCCAGAAGACCTGCCCTGGAGTATCCTGAGACATCAGAACTCCCTTGACAGCCCTTTTATACTACTGATTACAGGTTGTAATTATATATTTACTTGTTTGTTAATTTACTTATTGCCTGTTTTGACCACGTCTCTTTTATTCACCTTTGCTACCCTAGTGACAAAAAAAGGGTAAATAATTTGCCCCAGTTCCAACATGTAATCAGTAGCAGAAATGTAATTTAATGTAGATATTATGATTTAAACCCTAGTTTTCCATCAGCACATGCCTTTAAGAAAGATAGAGGCAAATTTGAGCTTCTTCCAAGTAGAGTAGCCACAGTTATTAAGGGAATCAAAGCTACTCCATATGAGAAAGAATGTATATTATAGCCTAGCAAAGGAAAGGGTAGGAATTGGGATGAGAGCTGCCTGTGAGAAGAAGAGAGGTTTAGATTTACTCTGTTGAGTTCCAAGTTTTAAATTCTGAAAGATGTAACTACAGAAACAATAAAGCATTTTCAAGTGGTCAGAATCAAAAAGAGAGTTAAGTTTCCCTGGAAGGTCATGAGCTGGTTATCTGTAGGGGGGAATAAGCACTTTAGAGGAATATCAGCATGATATGGGAGGTACACTAGAACTTGTGCATGATCCCTTCTACCCTGGGAAATATGAGTCTTGGAATCATAGGGTAACCATTTTTTTTTTCCTTATAATGAAACATATGTTCCCAAGCTAAAATTGTTATATTTCACTGATTGCCACTTGCAATGACTTTGACTGCTTTTCTGATTCCAGTTGTAAAGTTGATCCTCTCAAGAAAGGTAATAAAAGTCAGATGGAAACTACTGCACTCTGAGATGAACACATAGATATGAAATACCACTAGCATTAGCTGAAAAGCCTTTTGAGCAAAACTTGAAATGCATGGTTGGTTGTAACATTATTCATCTATTACAGCTACTCAAGAAGCAGTTGGGGTTTTGGCAGCCCTTTGTTGATAAAGATCCTATTCCTCCCCAACACCAGATTACTGTAGATTCAAATGACGGGTTAAATAAAATTCTCAGGTTACAAACACTGGGACGTACACACATCTTACATATCCATAGGATTTGGTTCTGAGCCAAGAATGAATCCATCTAACAGGAAAAACCCACTTCCAAAATTTTAATTTAGCAGTTAGCAACATTAAAGAATTGATTAAAAGGATTCTGGCTAAGGGCCTCACTCAGCTGCCAATATACAGAAAACTTTTTTCCAAGAAAAATCAGAATGGAGAAATCTGGGCTAAATGACGCAGAAGATTCATCAACTGGGCCCTGCGCCACATCCCCCCTTATCAAGGAAAGCAAATGTGTCTGAACAATGCATCTGAGGACGGAGAAGATGCACACGAGAATCATTCCTAAAGACAGGGAATCAGACCCATCCAATTCTCTTTGCGAAAAAATGTTAATCAGTTAATATGTAATGAATTGGGTTTTTTTGGCATACTGCTCAATTTTGAATAATAAATTCTTTTTTGTTTTACAAGAAGGGGGTAGGCTGCTACTGAATAATGATTGCACTTCCCAGGATAAGAATACAAAAATGTTGCCTTAAGACTACTAGGCACCAGGAATCAATACTATCACTAAATGCTTTAAGAATTTAGGAATTGGGCAAAGTATGGTAGTTCATGCCTGTAATCCCCACACTTTGAGAGGCTGAGGCAGAAGGATCACTTGAGCCCAGGAGTTTGAGCCAGCCTGAGCAACATGGTGAGACCCTGTCTCTACAAAAAATAAAAATAAAAAATTAGGCTGGCGTGGTGGCTCATGTCTATAATTCCAACACTTTGGGGAGGCTGAGGCAGGAAGATTTCTTGAGAACAGGACATGACAAGCCTGGGCAACATGGTAAAGAGACCCTGTCTCTACAAAAAACTAAAAACTTGGCTGGATGTGGTGATGCATGCCTGTAGTCCCAGCTACCTGGGAGCCTGAGGTGGGAGGATCATTTGAGTCCAGGAAGTCAAGGCTGCAGTGAGCCATGACTGCACCACCACACTTCAGCCTGGGCGACAGAGAAAGAATGAATATTTTGAAAAAGAGGTAATTGAAAACAAAATCAAATACCTGGTAGAGCTATCAAGCCAATATTTTATATCCTGAAAATAATGCTGAGGTTCCTCTTATATTTTGATACCTATTTGTAAGAAGGTAGTACATGGAATGAAAGTCTCCTTCTGGCAAATCTCTTTACCCACTCTGGTAAAAAGACATTTCAGGTAAGTTCTCTCTCACAAGTCCTCTGCAATGTGGAGACATGAGAGATGGCTATGTTCTCCAGAAGCTCTAAGATATAATGAGTACTGTATTTATACAACCCAATATAACGCACTGTGCAGAAAGATGAAAGAGAAAAAATTTTAGAAAGGATGGTGGCTTGTCCTAAAAATATTAACCCCAGATTGGAAGCTAAAGTTAATCAGCAGTCCATTTCAAGTAGATGAGACTCTGGTTTTTAATGTGACATATTTAGAAAGACTTTTCAACCAACACTGTGAAAATAAACAATATGCTTCTTTCCAAATGTTTTGGTGCCATGAAACGCTTCTTCAGTAGTTCTTGATTAGGATGTTTCTGCTGGGAGGCCGGATCTAACATTATTTCACTTTTTGGGGGTGACTTTCTCTAAGTAGTGCATATTTGTTTATTTAATTTTCAATTCCCTGCCTTTTCCAAAAAATGATTTGCTTCTGCTAATGCAACATTAATCACAGTGCACTTATAATCCAAGAGAAGGGTGTGAGAATTAATTTAATTCCTTTGGGGTTACGAAGGATGGAAATATAACTTGAAATGTAGTACTGGAAAAAAGAAAAAAAGAAAAAGAAATGTAGTACAGAAAGAGTATAGAATTATTACAAATTAGGTGATTGCTTTTCATTCTTGGAGTCACGGAGACCTTCCTCCAATACTAGAATAACAGTGTTTGATTTGCTTTTTGGGTTTTCTGTTTGTTTTTTGGTTGGGGAATGAGTTTTTAAAACAACAGGACCATGCAAAGATGTTTGCCTTCTGCTCGTCATAGGCAAAATCTTAGAACACACTGGCCCTGCTGCAGGAACTCTCTTGGAGTCAGTTGGTCCTAGTGTCTTTGTTTAAGAACAGCTTACCTCCAAGACTGGTTCTTTCCTAGGAGTCCATGGCTCTACTGCATTTATAAAACGGAGTGGGTTTTCATGATTTCTCATGCACTGTTTCATGCACATTCTCTAATTAATAACAGTGATGTCAATAGTTCTAACACCATAAATAAGTGCTTAGTCTTCTAATCTTACACACGAGAAACCTAAGGCTAGATCCTCTAACTTCATATTACACCAATATGCTCCATTCCTGTGTTAAAGTGTATTTCCTCAGTTAACGAACTGTTCTTTCTTGTGGAATTTAAAAATATTACTTACATGCTTTATACTGGGTCCTTGTGTTCTGGACTAACTAGACCTGGCTGTAAGTGCAAGCCTGTAAAAGTGACAGAAGTTGTGATGAAGGGAATGATTGGTAGAGCTGTGCTTCTGTTGTTCTTCATGCACAACAAGCCATAGCATACAGCTATTTGAACAGAATCAGGCAAGTTTTAGGCTCTCATTTTATTTGCTGTTGATTGCTAGTTACGGTTTTCAGTGGAAAAATGAGCCTGGATATAAACTTTGAATAATGGGGTCTTGTGGATTTTTTAAAACCACCAAGAAGGAAAAAAAGAAACAACCTAACAAACACCCAACTTGCTATGGATTTGATTTTTGGGGTCAGAAGATAATTTGATTTGAAAAGATGTCTCTTGTCTCTTGTTGAAGCAGTGTTTATAACGATGAGGGGTTTATAATAAAGCCTTAAGCCCTGACATTAAGTGAAAAGGCAGGATGCAAAATAGTACATGAATTATTTTGTGAAATCAAGTAATCCTGAGGGGAATGTTCGCAATTTTGCATCACATTGCACTGTAGGTAAAGTCGTGTGTGCATTTTAAAGTCTTGGGACGATACCAAGCACTTGCTAAGATTTAGAGAAACTGACCAGGAAACCTGGACTCCTGTCTAGGGCTGCTGGTCGTTTACTCTGTGATCTTTGGCCAGTTACTCAACTTGTTCAGACCTGTAATTGTTTATTTGCTAAACAAGATGTGTTGGACAAATTGATTCCCTCCAGTCCTTTTGAGTTCTAAAATAAGGTGTCTCTCTGTGCTATTCTCAACCTTCTTGGACTCAGAAATCTCTGTGAAGTTATTTTAAGATAAATAGAGGCTTTGTGTCTCTCAGATTAGGTAGGAACGCACTCTGATGCTCTTTCAAGCTGATTCCTATTGCTTCTACCTTTGATGTGCTGAGATGAGATTTTTCAGTGAGGCTGCTGCTTCACATCTTGATTGGAACCTGATGGGGCAAAAAATAAACAAAAAACAAGAGGAAGTAGTGGTACTAGGTGGTCTGTCCATGGAAAGAAGCTCTCCTTGGACTTTAGGGGGTGAGAATAACTAAGAGGCAGCCTCGGAAGGAAGGCAGAATCCCACCGTGGCTCCAGTGGATGCTGCTGCACTACAGAGATGGAGATGAATGTTCAGCTGAGCGTCTTACTCTGCTCCAACTCACAATTTGGCTTCAAATCCCAGGTACTTTTATTTTCTTTAAGTTCTACAAATCCCTAATGAAGTAACGACTGTGTCAAAAAGAAATTGCTTTTTGGCAAACAAGTTTGTTCTTTGTTGTAAGACAGAAGTACTCAAGACCCAATAGAGAACAAAATCTACCTTTTATTTGATAAATAATGTCCCCTCCTGTACTCCAACACACAAACAAAAAAGCATAACAACACTATATTGTTGGTTAAGACCTAGATTGAAATTTTTACAACTAACAATGTGGCAAAAAATGTTTACTTTGCCATCTCCAGCAAAACTAGAAAACAGAAAATAGAAAAACAAAATCTAATAAAAATTTACAAGTAAATTGATTACATTCTAAAGGACACAGGCCTTTCCCCCGACCCTTCGCCTGTATAATGACTGCCACACATAGCTGCATCAGACCTGGTGACATGAAGGATTCTTTTTTCAACACACCAAATAAAGCAAACATTTATTGCAAAGACACAGTCTATTACTTGCCAGGGTATCCCCTGATATAGCTGCAGTTTTTCCACGTTTCTAGAAAACATACAAAATTTTTTTATAAAGCATGCCTGTTCTGTAGGCATCGTAGCTCAATCCCACAGTGAGCTAATGGAGAAACAGATGATATTCAGAGTATGTGAACCCAACCAGAAACTCCTCATTAATGTATGTCTTCCTCTACTTGATTTTCCATACCCTCACACTGCTGAGGAGGCTGGGTTTTGAGAATGGATGCAGGAAAGTAGATGGGTGATTGAACCATCTTTGAATACATTGCAAGATCAGCAACATGAGTTGGGGAATTATCAGCACCTGTGATAGAGGGGCATGCTTTTTGGTTAGACAGCAACTTGCTTTAAAATACAGTAGACCTTAGGCCACTGAAGCTTAACTTTTCAGCCACATCATGGAGTTGTGGTCCAATTAGCTTTATACTAATAAGGAGGCAATTACTATAGAGGTTTATCAAGCAATGAAGTAGTCAACAATCAAGCATGAGACATGACTACAGAAGCTCTATGTGTAGGAAACACTCCGACGCTCAGTCTCATCATCATTAATATGAATATCATGACCAAAAAGTCCTGGAACCAACACCTCTGTGAGAATTAAATGAATCAATACATCTGAAATTTCCAAAATGTCATGTGGATTGTAGTTATTATTATGATTGATGTAAAAATTGAAAAAAGCCTGCTGATTCTTAAATACCCTACTGATAAAAAGCAATTCCAAATCTGGAAGGCCCCTTTCTAGCTTCTCCATTTAAAAAAATTATCAGACAGGATGAAAATAATTCTTTTACAATTTCCCAGCAATCTACTACCTGTATCTATATTCTAACAACAGAACCATAGATGATGCAGGTATATCTACAGCCTCAGAGTAAAGAAGGGTAGATTCATTAGAGTAAGCTGCATAGATGTACAATAAAAATTAAAAAAAGAAACAAAAACTCCAATGAACTAAAGACAATAGAGATAAAAATAAACTCAGTCCCAGAGCTTTCTGATTTTACTCTTCGATTAGCTTTCTGAGAACAAGAGTAAAGTGAAAAACAACACAGCCAGCCGGCCCTTAACAATGCTTTTTCTCTTTTCCGGGTAAGAAACATCAGCAGGTATAGTCTAAGGTAGGAGTTAGAGAGTAAGAGATATAACAGCACTTGCTTGGCTACATGTAAGAGAAAGATGCCATTTACACAGCTGTAATTAGATAGCTCTTAGAAAGACTGCAAGCATCCTGTGAAACTGTTCCAGGTTTCCCAGGCCAAGTGCTATCTAGCTTTCTATTTAAAACAAATTAAGCTATAAAAACTTGTCTATTCACTGCTCCTCAAAAAAAAAAAAAAAAAAAAAAAAAAAGAAAAAGAAATGCTTTTATGTATTTTTTTTAAAGTACCCTGAAATAAAATGATTAAACTTCATCACAGTTGTAAACAACTAACTTGAGAACAGAAAAAGTGAAAATGCTACAGAAACCATGCCATCAGCCTAAATCAATGATTGATGAAGAGTGTGAGAAAAATGAACTCAACCAATAATTGGATGGGATTTTTTTTTTTTAAATGAGTTTCTTAAGGGATAGGGTATACATTCTAATAAATTTCCTTTAGTACCTTAAATAGAATTTCAGGAGCAAGATAAAACAAACATGAGGTGCCAATAAACTATTCACTAGTGTCAGGGAAGAGGGGGAGAGAAATCCAGAGGGAGAAAAAGAGATCATATTTATTGAGGTAATATGGGGAGGAGCACACAGCAGCTATCAAAGGACTTCCTTATTGGGTGAAATAATTGTAATTGTTTTGATGTTAGAACTTCAAATGGAACATTTATATTCACTATAACTAACATTCCATTAGAAAATGTTGGATAGATTGTATTAACATATTTTCCTAGGTTTATTTGGTTTTGTTTTACTTGTTGAAAATACATCCGGTTACCAGATAGGCCCCCTGCCCAAAAAAATAAAAGAAAAAGATATTTTACAGCATGGGTACAATGTGACATTGGAGAATATGCTAACATGTGCTGACTGCTGTTTTAAATGAATTGCTATAGACTTATCCACAGAACACTCTGCAGAAGAGGCTAAGGCACAACTGAAATACAGAGCACTAGTGTGGTGGCAAATGGTGGATAACATTACAGAAGGAATAGCAGTAGTTTCTTGTCTTTATTTATTTATTTTTCACTGGATTTATCTTATGAGCTATGATTCCATGTTAGCAGCTTTCTCATCTCAAAGGTAAAATTGCCCATCTCACAAATAATCAAGTTATTGTAACATCATCTATATTATTTATGCTTGGATTTTTTTGAATTGTTCCTGTTTTGCAAATCAAACAGCAGATGATATATATTTGAATTTCCATTTAAAAGAATAGATTCTTGCCCCTGTTGAAATTTATAATGCTATTATGGATCTGGTTTCCATTTATCAAGCACCAGTGTTTTCTTTTGCATCACAGAAAACTTCAAATATATGCAGTTTTCTCATTTGGATATTATTAATTTTTCCATAGATCACACACCAAAGAAATTTCATCTGCAGTTAAAAGGGCCTATCTGTAGTAGTAATAAAATGCATAACACTAAAGATAATCTTAACAATTCCCAATATTTATTATACATTTTCTTGGTGCCAGGCACTCTTCCAGGTGCTTTACATATGTTAGTTTATTTAATCCTCCTAGTAATTGTAGGAAGTAGGTACTATTAATAATCTCATTATAAAGATGAGGAAACCAAGGCTCAGCAACTTGTCCAAGCAAGCTCTGCAGAAGCAAGCAGACCTTAGGATGCGTTATTAGGAAAGAGGTTCTTGAGCAGCATATAGGCCCTCCTAAGAAGGTACTTATTAAAGAGATGAAGTGAATAAATATATTTATGTTTTGAAACTTTAAATATATGACCCTTTCTATAAGAAAAAATTAATGCACTGCTCTGATCAGAATGTGTTCCCATAAATCCATATGTTAAACTTAATCACCAATGTGATAGTACTGAGAGATGGGGACTTAGGAAATGCTTAAGTTGTCAGGGCAGAGCCCTCATGGGTGGGATTAGGATCCTTATAAAAAAGCTTGAAAGATTAAGTTTGCCCTTTTTCTATCTTTTTGGCAATGTAAGGACACAGCATTCTTTCCCTCAGGGGATGCAGCAAAACAGGGCACCATCTCGGAAGCAGACAGACCGGGCCCTCACCAGAAAGCGAGCCTGCTGACACCTTGATCTTAGACTTCCCAGACCCTAGAACTATGAGGAATAAATTTCTATCGTTTATAAATTACCCAGTCTGTGGTATTTTGTTATAGCAGCACAAATGGACTAAGACATGGATCCCTATTTTACTAAGCTTTTTTAAAAAAAATCAGATTAATAAGCACTAGTGTTAAAGAATGCATATTACATACTAGGTTTATTCTTCATCACTTCTAACCTTCTCATGGATAAAACCATTTAAATCTGTTATGGCGAAAGTCACATAGTAGGCAATAATCCTATTTAGAATAAGCCCACTAGCTTTTTTTCTTTCTTGAAGAAGATAATCTTATATTGTCTAAGATTTTTTTGCCTACTTATATTATCTTTTGATCTCAGGATTTAGAATCAATGTTCAGAATTTTGGAGATGGCAGAAATGGTCTTACACATCCTTGTTTTATAAGAAAACAACGAAAGACACTAAGTCATAGGTTCTTCCTAAACTGGAGAATGGACTTGCAAAGAGATTGTATATCCATGAACTTTCTGAAATTAGCATACAAATAAGGTATGTAAGTGCTCTATGTTTTCAAGTGGGGTTTAAAATGTTCATGAAATTGTCAAAAGGATCCAGCTTCCCCAAAGAGTTAATGTTAACTGCATTAACTGAAAAGCTTAAGGTCACATTGCTGTTTAAACCGAAATTTAGTTTTCAGTTTTCTGTCTCTTTATTCAGAATTCTTCCCAATATACCTTAAAAAGTGAGATTAAACAAACAAAAACAAAAAAACACACCTGAAAATCATTTCTATGTCATTCTTTGGAAAAATTCATCTTGACTGGAGTCTATGAACACAACTGAAGACCTCTAGTTCTAAGATTTCTATCATGTGTTTCAAAATGTGTATTTCAAAATTCTTACACAATCTTCCCAGCCAAAAAGGCATCAGTTTTGAATTAGGTTTGATGTACATAGGCAGGGTTATAATGATTTCAAAAGCCGCTCTGGGCCTGCATGGACTAATGGGAAGAACAGCTGCCTTGAGACTGACATATATTAGTATTTTGAATTTATCACTTATTATCTATTGATCACACTTAAGTTTGCTGACTTTTTAAATGCTTCCATTTCCTCATCCGTAAATTCAGATCATGACAACTAGCTTTTGGGGTTGGGCCTCCATAACATGGTGCTTGACATGTAATCGATAACCAGATAATCATATCTATTATAATGTCTTGTCTTTGTTGCTGAATTGAAAAGCAGTATTTTAATTTTGCTTTATATTTAGACTTGGCTAACACTTTTCTAAAAATCCATGTCAATATGGCTTTTAAAACAAAATGCTAATTATAACCCTACTAATGGAAACATAGTCTTGCAGCAGTGAAGATTAATTATACTTTAGAACAACAACCTCTTTTTTATACAGGACTGCAATAATTAATTTTTGCTAATTACAAGGCATTATAATAACCTGCCACTAATTGATACTCCTTGGTTAATAAGAAATTAAAGATACATAAAACAATATTTGAGGTAAGCAGATCACCTGTATTATCGTTAGGATTACATGTACTTAACATTTGTTCTGCAATCTTATGACTCTGATCCATTTGAATGATGCATTTGATGATTCCCATATTGTGTCCCCGTCTCAGGTTAGTCATGTCATAAAATAGGAAATGAGATAGGAAATAGGAAATGAAGTTCTAAAACCTAATATTTGTGTTATCCGTAACGCTAACGCCAAAAGATAAAATAGATTTTTAGGCAAAAAGATAAGATTAAGCTTTTTCACCCATGCTAAGTAACTTAAGACACTGTCACATCCTGCATCAGTAGGAAAGTATTATGAGTGATGTGGGCAAGTGGAAGCCCCAGACCAGGAATCAGAAGAGCTGGATTCTAGTGAGTTATATTATTTATATACTGTGTGACTCTGGGCCAATCCTGTCTGAGCTTCAGTTTTCTCATCTATAAATGTGAATACCTATATATCTAGCAAAATGCTTATACTGCTGCTTCATTAGACTCTTGTGTACAGCAAATAAAACAACTGATAAGGAAACTACATAGAGATAACTCTTAGAAGTCAGAAATGAAAGAGATTACCGCTGAGAAAACTGATATTCAAAGAAGTCAGGGTTACCTAGGTGGTTAGTGACCCAACCTCAGATTTCCTTGTTCTACATCTTGTGGTTTGTCCATTTTCTTTTCCTAATAAAAATATACTTTCTGGGGCCAGATGCGGTGGCTCACACCTGTAATCCCAGCACTTTGGGAGGCTGAGGCGGGAGGATCATGATGTCAGGAGATCGAGACCACGGTGAAACCCCATCTCTACTAAAAACACAAAAAATTAGCCAGGCGCAGTGGTGGGCGCCTGTAGTCCCAGCTACTTGGGAGGCTGAGGCAGGAGAATGGCGTGAACCCGGGAGGCGGAGCTTGCAGTGAACCCAGATCGCGCCACTGCACTTCAGCCTGGGCAACAGAGCAAGGTTCTGTCTCAAAAAAAAAAATATATATATATATATATATACACACACACATATATATATATACACACACACACATATATATATACACACACACACATATATATATATTTCAATTCAACAACAAAGACAACAACAAAGACTATATATATATATAGTTCACCCTGTGAACAACTTTGGACTCTACAAGTTTAAGCATATATTATACATTCTGCTTATGCATATCCAAGTATTAGCTTCCATTTGGTCTTTATTTGAAAATATTTACTTTTTTTTTTTTTTTCCCCAGATGGGGTCTGGTTCTGTCATCCAAGCTGGAGTGCAGTGGGATGATCTCAGCTCACTGCAGCTTCTACCTCCCAGGCTCAAGCAACCCTCCTACCTCAGCCTCCTGAGCAGCTGGGACCATAGGAACACACCATCATACTAGCTAGTTTTTTGTAGAAAATATTTATCTTAACTCATTAAAATAAATCCTATTGCCTTCTTCTTCAGGAATTACTATTTTCTCTTAAGAACTGCTTAAACATAGAGGGGATGCCAATGGTAATTGGATTTGTCAAAAATTCAATTCTGTTTCCATACTGCTTACCCTATAATTAAACAATTGAAACCATTTTGTAATTAGGACTCCTTTGTATTTATTCTGTGTTTTTCCTAGCCTAAATAAAATGACTGTGATTTGGAAAGATGTCACCAAGAACCACTATTTTCAAAAAGTTCAGTAAGCACATTAGTGCCCACACACAATTCCTGATTCTTTTAATTTTACCCCGTTATTCTCTCAGTGGAAGTAGGGTATACACTTGCTCTATTAAACAAATATAAAGACAACATCAATCACTGTGGCCACTTCCAGTTTTTGTTGTTCTAATGTCTGTCAGATCACTTTGCAAAATAATGTAAGGAGTAAGTAGCACCACTGAGAATAGAACAAAAACACCCAAATTAAAACTCTCAACCAAAGTCACTTAAGTTAGTAACATTGGTTGGAACGC
Organism: Theropithecus gelada; assembly: GCF_003255815.1. Lineage (NCBI taxonomy): Eukaryota > Metazoa > Chordata > Mammalia > Primates > Cercopithecidae > Theropithecus > Theropithecus gelada. The sequence continues at coordinate 73,352,125 of NC_037683.1, read as the reverse complement.
AAAACAAGCACATTAAGTTTTATAAATTGTGCATGAAATCACTTAATATTTCAATATACTAAAAGCTGGCCCTGTATTATCAAAGCCATCTTTAGAGGAGAAGCCTCAATTAGTGCTTCTGTCGTTCCAGTTGCCAGTATTTTCTCTTCTGTGTTTAAGATACAGGATGATTGACTGCCCTCATGAATACCTGCTCGTTAGCACTTAGTTTAAGATAAAATGCTGTTCACGGTTGTAATTTAGATGAAAGCTCTCTATAGTTCATAAACTTCAATTAAATGCTTCTAACCTTTTGCATAACACTTAACATTGAAAGACGTTTGGTTTTTAGGTCAGCTCTAGATTTAGGATGTATTTGTGAACACAGGCTATAAAAAGGCAGGTTTTCGTGTGACTCAAGTGCCTTTGCTTTTATAATATAAAACCAGCATAGGAATGAAATGTGCTTAGTTTCCAACCATCAGAATAAAGATACAAGGAGGTATATTTTTTATCCCTCAACAAACTTTACTGTTAAGATGTGGAAAATAACAGGTTAAGAAAAATAATGACAAAGTGAGTAAAAGTACAGGGAAGTGGTAGTGACTGAATGACCTAATTCTTAGTGGAAACAATGCTACAATACAGCAAAGGCAGACTGGCAAGTTCTCCAGGCAAGATCATGCCAAACAGATTCTCAACTTACATTCCTTTATTTTATTTCAATAATTTACCTTGCTTTTGCTAATGGAAAAAGGATTTCTCTCTGCTATTTGTGACTTGGTTTAGTTTTTTAATTTATTATGGAGATGATTTAAGAGACTTGAGACCCCCCACAAAAACTCTATATTTTTTCACATTTTAAAATGGAAAACATAGAGATAAATGTAAGGTAATCATTCATATATATTAATTACAGTTTTTAAACAGAATTTGAAAAGAAGCAATTACCCACTTGACAATACTATGCCTGATCTAGTATTGGTAAAATTTTAATAAATTTAAATCATTGTTTTCAGTGTGGAAAAAAGCTAACTCTTGCACACCTAGTATTTTTGGGTGCCTAAAAAAGGGATTATAGTATTTTCCACCATCCAAAGTAAATTTATTATGAGAATTCTACAAAATATATCTATGCAAAACAATGCCATGTTGAGGTAAGGAGGGCCACAGGTATAGGATTGTTCAAATGTTGAAAGATAGTTTTTCTTCCCAAAAAACTGGAAACAAATGTCTGAATAGCATATGGTGCTTCCTGAGAAGGCTTTCAAGCAGTTTCACTTTCATATAAATTTTGGACATAGAGGAAGCAGGTAGGAGATGTGGTCAGAGTTAAAAAATAAAGCGGTGGTCATCAGAGATTTCGGAAGCAGAAAAAAGGGAAAGGTACTCGAACAACTACAGATGAACATCTTTCAACTGTAAAGTCCTTAAAATAACTGGGTCTGAAGCTAGTATAATTTATTTGTTTTCTACAATATCTTCAAGAAAGTAAACAGTGAACCTTCAAGTATGAAGAGGCCATAAAACTCTTCTGGGCACTAACGAGGGTGAACATGGCATGTACCAAGGGTGATCCAGGTTGACTGTTAGAGGGAAAGATTTAAGTGGCCTCTTAAACTATTTTCTAAGGACTTTCCAATCCAATGTGCTACTGTAGCCACAATAACTAATGAAAATACTATGTGTTGAAGATGAACTTCTAGTTGTTTTAATATGCCACACAAAAGGGATTTATCACTGGAAAAATGATCCCTCATGAATCCTTAATGAAGCTGGATAGATTTGAGGAGTAACCCTCACCTTTTAGGAACAACCGTTCCCTCTGGAAAGTACTCCTTACTGAAATTCTAAGAGACAGATTACCAAGCAGTCCACAAATTAGAGAAATTAGACATTTCCAACGTACTTAATTTATATTAATCACCACATTATCAACTCTGAACTTGTAGACAGTCCCCATCGGATATCCAGATTTATTTACAAACAAACAATTCCCTCTGCCCTTTTAAAATAACTACTTTATGGGCCTCTCTGACAATCACCTGTTCATGCATAACAACCAAAAACCATCAGTAAAGTGGGCAACCTCAATTTGCTTCCCATATAAAACATCAACTACATTATCAATCTTTAGGGTAAAGGCAAGAAGGTAATGAGAGATGCACTTCTGTCATATGGTATCAGGGATATTGTGTGCCTATGTATAATTTATTTGTGTGAGAAAGAAAAAGTGGGAAAAAGCTATGTTTGAATCTTAATTACTTTCTTTTTTCCTTTTTTTTTTTTTTTTTTTTTTTTTTTTGAGACAGTCTTGCTCTGTTGCCCAGGCTGGGGCTGGAGTAAAGTGACATGACCTTGGCTCACTGCAACCCCCGCCTCCTGGGTTCAAGCAATTCTTCTGCCTCAGCGTCCTGAGTAGCTGGGATGACAGGCACCCGCCATTATGCCCGGTTAGTTTATGTATTTTTAGTAGAGACGGGGTTTCACCATGTTGGCCAGGCTGGTCTCGAACTCCTGACTTCAGGCGATCCACCCGCCTCAGCCTCCCAAAGTGCTGGGATTTCAGGCATGAGCCACCAGGCACAGCCATCTTAATTACTTTCATAGATGGTTAATAACCTCACTAAAACAATATTCTCATGCACATACTCATATCCATGAAAATAAAAGTATCAGTGATGTCTGCATTTCCTTACCTTCTATAGCTGATAGGAGAACCCGGGAATGATCGTATGCGATTACATTCGCATATCTATTCTTTGGTTTGTTTACTTCCAAGTTTGAATGTTCCCATGTGAACTGCTGGCCAGGGTCAATTGACTTTAAAAGAAAAACAACACATATACATAAAATCAATACTGAAAACCACCAGATTATAGGCATTTATCACTAGCAATAAACATGATTTAACAGGAAAATTCTAAAGCCATACTTCATCAAGATGATCCTAACTGTGAAGCTGAACACTAATATAACCAGCATAACAAAAAAATGATTAATCATTGCAGAAACAGTGATAGTCACCAACATTGATTCAAATGAAAAATGAAATCAATATAGATGTTCTGTTAATATTGGAAAGGCAGGTTCTTATTTTTCACTTTTCCATTTCCCTCTCTGCTGCTGTAGTTTACCAGTTATCTTGGTTCAATATTCCTTCCGGTTCTGTAAACTTTATTTTATATTGATTATTCTTCCCTATTCTTTCCTATCTGGACCTAAGCTGAGTCTTTAAGTTGACTGGTCTTTCACTGGCTTCAATGGACACAGGCTTTACTGTTCATTCTTTACGTAATGTTTACAACTTAATGGCACCTTAACGTTTTGTCTGTTTCTCTGTAACACACTACGACCAAGGCAAATTGTACAATTCAAATAGCTAGCACGAACAGTAAAGAAGGGAGGTCAGTTAAAGTTAATACTCATCTTAGATTAATAACATATAACCCACTGCAGATAAATTGTTTTTCTATTCATCATTATATCTTTTCTATGTATTATTATATGTTACTATGTTTATAGTTTGCTTCTTTTTATTCCTGATTTTAATATTAGTTTTTTTTTTTCTGATTTTATCCATTTCTTTGATGGTGCATTTCAACCAAAATTATTCAACAATCTAAAATAAATATCAAACAGATATAAAGTACGTAATTTAAAAATATTTAAGTAGAATCATCATTTCAAGACCAAATTCAGATTTGATCATAAAACTCTAGGGGAATTTATTTCCTGAAATGTTATAGAAATCAAAATAGTTTTTCTTTCATCCTAGGATGCTGATAATATTTAAGATTTATAATTTCATTGGTATATGGAAACACAAGTTTATTAATTACACAAACATGATTTTAAATGATAAAAATCAAGTTTTCAAGAATGATAAAACAGGTTTATACCCAGGTAATATTTTTTTTTTAAAAAGATACTATATTATGTTAACAGAATTTTTAGCAGTTATTTTTGATGCTGGATATTTTTCATGCCTTTATGTGTATATCTAGAATTTGGGAGTAAAACATATCCCCAACAGCTATCAAAATATTAAAGATGTGCAAACTTTCTGTCAAAAGGCACAGAATTCAGCAATTCAGCACAACATTAAAACCAGAAGTGTAAAGAGTCAAGTCTGTTAATAGTCTTGAACAGCCTCCAAGCATTCTAAAATTCTCAGCGGTATAGATTTCAGCCTCGAATTTACTAAGGATTATTAAACTGTTTTCCTTTCTTAGCCTGTGTTAATCTATACATAAAATAGTCAATCACTGAGCAGTATTCAGGAAAATATTAATAATTATCCATACCTTAGAGCCTGAAAACTAATGTAATTAAGGGACTTTCTAGTTTGCTCTTCCAGGGAAATTTTTCATCTCCCTTGCAGAAATTAATTCTCCCCAAGCATTGCTATGAGCCGAAGATACTGAAGCATTCAGATGCCCTGGTGGAAGCCTTCAAGTCAACCTTGAACCATGTCCATCCACACAGAGCAGCTCCACTAGGTGGTGAGGGCCTGCCTTAAAAATCTCTCAAATTTGCAATCTCACTGCTACTTCCTACATCCAGAACATTGGTATCTGTTGTCTGATTGAAATCCCTTCTCTAATCTCTTATTCCAATCCACTCTTCATACTGCTGCCAAAGTTGTCTTTCTAAAGCATAGCTCTGGACAGGTTGGCTCCCTATTTAATAACTTCCACTGGCTCTGTGTGACCTACAGCCTAAATTCTAAATTCCTACCTATGCAGTTTTAGTCATCTTTGCATCGACACTATACCTGGCTCAGTAAATGGTTCTACAGATGTTATTTAGGCAAACGAATAGAACTGATGAATAAATGTTTTTGAGAAGTTCATAAAGAGAAATCACAGAGTAATTCCTATATATAACATGGGAGTTAGAGAACAAATTATGGAAACTTCATTGTACAGTATACCAAAATTATAATACTTAACACTCATTATCATATGGCTTAGTGATTAAGTATGTGATCATGGAATTATAACTACCACTGCTATTCCACTTTACACTGATGAACATTATTGGATACATAAGCTTCTTGCACATGATTTAAACATCCCAAGAAGTGACTAAGCTCACTGATATATGTACAGTGCTTTTGGTAGAAGATATCACTCCCTCTGATATCCTTGTTTTACTTAGACTAAGATCACTCACAGATGTATTAGATGGCACGCATTTACTTATAGCAATGAAATTGCATCTATTAACTGAAAGACACTGTTAACTCCTATCCATTTCCACTCTTGACATGTTTTCAGCCTTCTGAAGAACTTATTTGATACCTACGTTGAAGACTTTAAAAATTAGTAATAGAAACATGCGTTGTGTGCCACATATGTTAGATAATATGCTTAGGTTTAAAGTGTGGCCCATGAGCTGAAGACCAACAAATAACAGGATAATTATAATAATACGTGCTAGGTCATTATGCTTTACATGAAGAATTATGCTTGATTTTCACAACTGTTGTAAGGTAGGTATTGCTTTTTCCATTTGGCATGTGATAAAATTGAAGTAAAGAAAGATTAATTTAATTATTCTTACTGAGGGTCTTCTTTGTGACAGGCTCTGTGCTACCTGGTACTTAAGTAATTTGGCTAAGCTCACACAGTTAGATTCATACAGTTACCCTCAAACCTGGTCTGTGGGATTCCAAAGCTCAACTGACAATTAACAGCCGGTAATGACTAAGCCATGATGCTATTTAACTATCCAGAATGCCACTGCAAAAGGAAGAAGCCCAACTTAAGAAACACACCTACACATCACTATCCTTTATCTCACCAGCCCAAATGATATTTCTTCCCAACTTATCATCCTGTGTCATTCTGGGGCAATTACATAAGAAATCAAGTTTTAAAAATGAGGTTGGCTTCACATGGGTGATAAAACAGATGGGATGCAGCTTACATTTATACTCGTTTTACACGGATCAAACAAACATTGATTAAATAATGCTGACTTGTCTTTGTGCAACACAGCACTCATCCATCTGTATCTATCTGTCTGACTGAACGCTTAACAAAACACCACACAGGTCATTATTTTTGGAGCCTGTCAGAATGCTGAGAGCAGTAAACTCAGTAAAGAAGAATAACAACTGAAAGTTGGTGAGATATACTAAGATCTTTTGTATTTCAAGAAACACACAAAACTGGTTGAGGAAAATCAAATTTCAATTATCCATCTTAATAAGGCAAAGGTATCATGAATGAGTAAGACCCTTATTGCTGGTGACAGACACAGTTGCTTTGCCTCTCTGTTCTCAGGCTTCTGTTGCTGCTGTCCTCTTAAGGAAGAGTGAAATGGCCAAAATGGAGAAAAAGCAATGTAGACGCTGAGGAATGTAAAAGTTGACTTTCACTTCAACCCTTTATTTTCGGTCAGTCCACCCTGACCATGCATCTTTTTTACTATAAAGCTAAGCTGAGGTTACCCAAATATTAATTATTCAAAACAATTTGAAATAAGCTCCTTTGTTCTTAATGGACTCAATTACTTCTTCTGGGTCTGTTGTTGTTAGTGTCTGGTTTTCCTGAGCTTGACTCATAGTTATGTCTACTTAGCTCTGTCCACCCAAATTATCTTCTGTGGGATACCCTTGCCTTCCCAGCACTCAATTTGAAGTTTTACCTTCCCAAGCTGAAATCCTAGCCAGGCTTTCTTCAGTCTCCATTGTGGAGAATTTTGCAAGTTAGAAATAAAGCAAGCCAGATTTATTCAACTAAAAGTTGATTAATACGCTTTTATACATGATACGAAATTCATAAATTATCACAGAATTCACAGACAGAAATGCTACTTCATCATACTTTTTGTGTCTCCAGCCAATCAAAAAGCCCCTTGAAAGAAAGATATTGGATGAACCCTATAGAGCATCTAAAATTTTACCAAGATGCCGAACCATTTTACATTGCCTCCCAGCCTGCACACTGAGCACTTGACTCCTCCTTCCGACCTCAGCTTGTGACTAAACCTTTCTAATGCTAACAACAGATCTTCAACTCAAAGGCTTTGCTTACTCAGAAAAAGTGACCCAATAGAAGAAAAAAAATCCTATTGTGAGTGATTTAAAGAACAATGGGAAAGTCTCAAGCAGATACTTACTAATATAAAACACTTTGCATTTATTTAGTCTTTAACTGGATGGTTTGAAAGCTCTAATCTTTTGTATTTAATCAACTAGAACTTTATCTCAAACTAGGTAACTGAAAAAATAAGCTATATGTAGCAGACGGATTAGAGGTTCACATTGTATTCTCGATAAAAATTCAGAATTAAAATATAAATATATCCAGTAGTTACAACTAATACTTAGATAACATTTACTATGTTTTCTTTGTGCTTGGTACTTACTAACTCATTTATCTTCGCATAGACCCTAGAAGTAGTTGCCATTATGATTACAGTTCCGTAGATGAGGAAACTGAGGTATAGAGAAGTCAAATAACTTTCTCAGGGTCAAACAGGTAGCAGGGAGAGAGGACAGCCTCGGGGTCCACACATTCTGGACCTGGAGGCTGAGGGCCCATCCACCATAAGATGCTTTCTCTCTACTTAAGCTGGAGAAGATTCCTTGAAGGTTTCACACTTGCCTTTCAACTATTCTCTTGAAACACAATGCACGGAAGTCTGGGAACAATCTGTGTAGTACTGTTGAACTCTATTTGTAATTCTAAACTCCAAACAAGAGAGTGATCATCAATTTGAACATCAGATTACAGTCATCGAGTAAAATTATATCCTGATATGGGAGTAACCTTTTTCAATAATGCTGAAGTCATTATCTTAAAGCAAAGTCCTTTAATCATTCTGCAAAATTCAACCTTTTTACCCAGAAGAAAAATATAAATCAAATATGCAAAACACCACACAATACTAGTTGCTCTGTGTTTCACTTTCCCTCATCCCACCAAAAGAAAAACCTCAAAATATTCCCTTTAGAAACTCATCAAAGAGAAACCACACAAAAAAAGATTCATCCTGGTTTTGTGTGTTTTTAAAACAACTAACAAAAATTTAATTATATAGAAGGAATAGACCAGTTACTTCACTAGTCAAACCATGGGTCAGACTAACCATTCTTTTTACAGGGAATTGAACTTTCAATGACCTTAACTTCCAAAGAAACACTATCTTTTCACAAATCTCCCCTTCAGTAGGCTCATTTGGTTCCTAGTGTGGTTGGCTCTGAGATATTCTCAAGTCCTTTCTGAGGTTTAGAAGAACAATCTACAATTCACTGTGTATTCTGCAATTATGCCTTTTAAAATTCTCATTCATTGTCTCTCTCTTCTCTGTTTGAAAATGGTAAATTAATATATGCCCATTTGGAAAAGACCATGTTTGCATAGATGGGAAGGGCTATATTTTGCACAATTAGTAAAAGCCTGCAATTGGCATAATGAATACTTTCTTCAAAGAGAAGAGCATGAGTTCAGTTGAATCCTATGATGTTTCAGAAATTGAAATGTGAGGAAGGAGTGGAAAGTCTAGTGGTGAACAAAATATGGAAGTCAGAGAACAGGGTGTTAGCTTTCTGGCTGCCCCTGGTTAGCTCCAGCCAGTCAGGCAACTTGGGTCTGTTTGCTCTGTGTTCCCTTTCCCTATTAATGTCAACCCAGTGTCAGGTTTGTGTCCTCATTTTCTCTTATCTCTCTTTATCCAATTAGTTATCAACTTGTATTGAGTTTCTCTCTATAAGAGCACCTCTGATCTAGGCGAATGTTAGAGTGTGAAGGATTGAAATAAAGACTTTTCAAGACTCTCAGTATTAACAAATGAATGGATGTGGGAGTGCCCCACCTTTAGTAGTAGAAAAGACATAGAAAATGTATAAACATACCACACTCATTGAAGGCATCAAAAAGTGTTTCAGTCACATATTTTTGTACAAAGTTAAAATTCTGGCTTCAGATAAGTGATAAAATGCATCAGCTTTACCTGTTGTCTAATGGTTTCATTTGAAATTTTGACTCTAACATACTATATAACAAATACAGAAAATTACTTAAAGTGATAATATATATTATTAGAACTGATATGTAGGGAAGCAAAAAGGATAAACTATGCTCATAGTAAATCATTAATTCATGGGAAATGGGTAAATATTTGAGGTAAAATTTTGATAACTTACTCTCAATTATATCACAGTACTAAAGATGAATTAGTTTATTTCACTGAGGAAACCGTTTACTCCCAGAAGTATATTAGAATTATCCTAATCTAACGTGGATTAAAAATGACGAAAAACAACAACAAAACCAAAAATACTTAATTCTTTTTTTAACTCAGTAGGGCAACATGATGTACTCTCTAGAATTCAGATAAGCTGTTTTACTATTTTAGTGTGTGACTATAGAAAAGATTATTTTTGAGAGATCGTTCCAAATAAGAGTTCAAAAAAGAACATACAACTTTAAGATTGAAAATTTAAATAACTAGATTTTTTTAACTATGTACTTCCTTTTTTAAATTTTATATTAATTTTTCATTGTTATTTTTACTTTTTTTGTGGCAGGGTCATGGCTCTGTCGTCCAGGCTGAAGTGCAGTGGCATGATCTTGGCTCACTGCAACCTCTGTCTCCCAGGTTCAAGCAATTCTCCTGCCTCAGCCTCCTAAGTAGCTGGGATTACAGGCATGTGTCACCATGCTTGGTTAATTTTTGTATTTTTAGTAGAGGCAGGGTTTCGCCATGCTGGCCAGGCTGGTCTCGAACTCATGACTTTAAGTGATCCACCTGCCTTAGCTTCCCAAAGTGCTGAGATTACAGGCGTGAGTCACCACACCCAATACTATACACTGCTTTTTAATATGCCAAACATTTTCCTGAATATTACTCAACGCAGAAGAAAGACCTTTCTAGTTTCCAAAGACAATGTTCTAGAGGAATAAGATCAGTGATATGTCTTAATCCTAATATTTTCATTTTTAGCTATTTATCTCCTACATCAGATAAAGTGAATAATAAAGAGATGGACAGATTTATACGTGATGTTCTTTTTTATTTCCTCACATCTCTGAATTCTATATAGTTAATGTTCTTAAGTATAGAGTGTGTGATTGGAAATCACTTTACAAATACAATTCACAGATTAGAATTTCTGATGTTATTTGAAAAAGCAAAGAGTGTTAAATAATTTCCAGGCAGTCTGGGGCAAGAAAATGTTATTAGAAATTTATTAAACTGCTTTGTTTAAATAGACAATGTTGACTGAATTGGTAAAATGTAATTACAATGATTTATAAGAAATCACTTGATCTGCAAATCACTTATGGACTATGATATTTAATAATTAAAGAGGATCCTGGTGAGGTGGCATGTGCCTGTAATGCCACCTACTCTACTCAGAAGGCTGAGGCTGGAAGACGTCTTGAGTCCTGGAGTTTGAGTCTAGTCTGGGCAACATAGCAAGACCCCATCTCATTAAACAAAATATTAAAATAGGTTGTGCACACCTAGAAACATTAAAGAGTATGGCAACATTAAAGAGTATATTATTGAGTATAGGTAACAGACAAAATTATCTAGCAAATACAATCAATGTGCAGCATTAAACACTAATTTACAGTGTTAATAAATTAGTGTTTTAGTTAATTAGTTAGGAATAATTAATTCACAGCTGCATCCTTTCTATGGATAACAAGGTAACAGTTTTTGGCACCAAATTAACTAGATGAATGCATTAATTCCTCATTGCCCTTTGAAAATGCTGACACATCTGTATAGATCCCAAAGTATTAAGCGTAAAGCACCGGATGCACAGTTATCACTAAAAGAATGCTAGATGTTTTGCCTTCTCTTGCCTCTACTTTGTGACTTGTATAGGAACATCCCAGATCGAAGACAATCTTAGCCTCCAAAGAATATCTGCATTCTCCTTGATGCTAACTGTGCCTTTTTTGATAGTGAAGTACAAAACTGAAGCAACTGTCCAATTTATACAAATAAATCTATTTCTGCTCTCCTATTTACTATATAACATGTCCATCTATGCAATTTGAAACCTGATTTACTTTTCTGGCAGAGATAACAAAAAAGAGCATAGCTGCATATGTTTCTCCCTTTTTGCATTTCATATAATAGAAACTTGACCATTCAGAAAACCCAGTATATAAGTAGATTCGAAAGAAAAAACAAATTATGAATGAATAGCTTAGTTTCACAATTGTTGTGTGACTGATATTACAACATCATTTAAGAAACACTATAAGGGAAATTGTTAAGATAAATCATCTTCATTTTAAGAAGTCAGATTAGTTGAGTTTCAGTGATAACAGTAATTCTTTTAATCAAATATGACAATGTCTAACCTAATTTTAAACACACTATATTTCTTCCTATTATTTTTACTTTGCATCCTAAACATAGACGTATTTTAGACTTTCATCATTGCTTTGCTTGTCATTTAACAGAAAGTTTGTTTATTAAGTCTGTTTCTTTTTCCATATTTAGTTTCAGATGCAGGTGGAGGGAACAGATGAATTTCTAAATTGAAACATAAATAAACTTTTGCTAATGTTCAGTCAATGCGTTTCAAATCTGATCTTCTGATTCAGAAAGAGATAAAAATTCTACATCCAAAATGAAATAAGAAAGAGTAATGTTTTCTCCCAGTCTTTGTCGGAACTCAGAAAATCCCAAATAATCAGTTAAAAAACTCCTGTACTCCATTTCATATCAAATGTATTTAGTACAACTATCTCACTAAAAAACACGACTATCCACATGTGCCTTTTAGGCACAGTATATATACCAACAACCCCTTGCCATTAATATCATTAGTCCTTGCAGGTAAGGTAGCAATGTACCATACTAAATATAGGTGTCTAATTAAAGAAGACACACAGGATGATCATTACTACTTATACCCATGGTGCTCAGGTGTCTTAGAAAGTATTTACAATCTAAAGTGTCACTTGTATTTGTCTCTCACATGTGATAAAATTAGAAAGACTAGAACAAATAAACACAATCTAGAATTTTAGAGTTTAGTATCTTTCTAAACTAAAAGATTACTTTCAAAGATTAGTATTTTTAAATGTATATTAGTTTTATCTTGTAAAAGTAGAGACTATTCTAAGTTAAATATTAGAAAAAAATCATTGCATTGATGATCTTACATATTAGACCTCTAGAAAAAAATGGAATCACTTGAGAACACTGCTATGGGGTTGTGATTTATCTGATGTTGTATGTTCTGTGTTTAGCATATAGTGAATTTTAAAATGTATTTGTGGAATGAATAGCTAAGATACATTACAGGTAGGATATACAGCAACAATTACTTTTACCCTAGAACCTCAGAACTAGTTAAATAAATTTCTCCTCCAAAGGTGTGATAAAACAAATATATACTGGAATAGGCCAGAGATATAAAAACAAAATTTAAAGAAATAGAATGCCTCCCAGCTCACAAGTGGCTGCAACCCAATTCATAAAAGCCATCTTTGACTTTTGTGTATTTGAAATTCATTCTAAGCTATCCTGTGACAGCCTTTTGTACTGTGTTTTCCAACTCTTACATATGTACTTACTATTTGGAAGTAACACATAATGGCTACTTGCCAATGACAGTTCTGTATAGACCATATTACCCAATTTTGTGCACAGCAGTATGGGTTTATACAATTAGTTGGCTATTTTAATATAATAGTTGTTTTCATTTTTTGGTTTGTTTGAACAGTTGTGCTCCCCAAAGATCTCAAGGCCACTTATGTTGGGAGTTATAGGGAGAATGGAGGAATGTGATCAGATGGAAGGATAAATATTCCAGAATGGAGCTCTAAAATAGGCTGAGTTTGAGTTAGGTAGTCCCTACATCCCCGTTCACACCTACCGTCCCAGAGTAGTTATTAATAGGACCCTTTCTCACTCTCAAAGTGTCCCAGTTTGGGCAAGCAATTATATGGCCATCCCAAGGTAGAGCTGGCTCTACCTCACTTCCTCATATTTACATCTATATCTAGGCAAGCTTCATGACAGTGTCATTACCATCAGTTAGGCGTGTACATGTATGGGGAGGGAAGGCATGCAGGGGCGGGGGGTGGTGGGAGAGAGGAAGAGAGGGAGGGAGGGAGAGAGAGGGAGAGGGGGAGAGAGAGAGAGAGAGAGACAGAGACTGTCTGTTGATGGCAGAGATGGCAGTCTCTGCTAAAACCTAAGTACACTTACAAACTATCACATGGATAGGTGGGTGGGAAAAAGTAAAAAGAAATTTCTGCAATGCAATACCTATCTCTAATTATCTAACACTATTGATGCAGCAATGAGATATTGAATCCAGAATGACAGAAAGTAGCTGACCTTACCATAATTCACCCTTGTTCACCTTACCTATGGTGCTGCACAGAAGAGAGAAAAAGGGAGAAAGCAGAGAATCTGTTTCTCGGCACACATTTACTGTGCTCTCTAACAAACCAACAGTTTAGCCCACTCAGATAATCACTTTTTCCTCCTTCTAAGACAGCATTGGACATGGAAGGAATGTGCAGTACATAAGCTGGCTGGATATGTATTCAATTGTAATTGGATATGTATTCAATTATGATCAAAGTAAATGAACTAATTTTACAAACTGATAATTCATTCTATAGACATGATTTTTAATCTTGCATATCACATATAATATTTTATAATATTTAAAACTGTGATTGGAATATTAAATGTAATTATGCCATAATTTCCTTTTTTTATTTTTAGCGCTTTGGAAATAAAACCGTAGACTTATTCTATTATTTGAGTATTACACAATTCAACCATGACACATGTCTTCAAATGTAATATATTCTAAACATTATAACATAAATTAACATGTCTTTTAAAAACTTGTGCATTAACATATCTAAAAAAATGCTATGTCGGTCAGTAGGAGAGAAAACAAGTAGGAGAGAAGACAGGCAGACAATGGAGGGCCAGGGAGGACGATGACTATGAAAACCTGGTCCTCTCAGAATGATGGTAGCATTTAGTTGTCACATCTTAATTACATGACCACCAAGATCACACCACTAATGAAAGTGAGGTTTTCAGAAAACAGATCTCTCTCAAGTTTCAGAACTAAGAAGCAAGTTGTAAAGTGACCATATCAAGGTATTCTCAAGGTCTGGAAGCCTGCCTTGGGATCACTTTGCCTTCTCTACCTGGCTCAATTCACCCCACTGTGCACCTTCTTCAAAAATTAAGTCAGTCTTTGATTCATCCATTTCCTGGTGTTAGACTTCAGATACTAAATTCTGTCAGAAAGCCTTTGAAGTGAAAGAAAAAATCTTTCCCCTGAACACATGTATAGGACATGTATACAATCATTTAAAATAACTTTGAAAAACTTGGAAATAGCCTTAATATATAATAGCAGATTGTATGAAAAAGTATGAAGCTATTAAAATTGTTATGCATCTAGTGACATGGAAAGTAAAAACATAAAACAGTACTTTTGTTAAAATATATACATATGTATACATATGCACTGAATTCATATATGAATACACACACATACAAAAACCTAGAATGTTATACACCAATGCTATCGGCAGTTATCTCTGAGCTGTGATAAATGACAATTATTTTAACTTACTTCCTTATGTTTACTATCCATGTTCTTTAATTTTTCCATTTGTGAACATTGTACTACTTTCCAGGAAGAGGGAAAAAAAGAGAGTTGCAGAATACTTTTCACAACTGCACATGTGACTGCCTTTTGTCATGTCAGAGGCAGAAGCAGCAGACTGTAGGATTCAACACTCTGGAGGGGATTTTGTGAAATCCATAGAAAAATTTTCAGCTAGCTTTTGGGGTCCATGAAGGTAAGTTCGGTGTAGATTTATGATCAGGAAAGAATACTGAAGGGCCAACACAAGACTAGACTGTCTTACTCTAAACACACCAAAGAATGGTGGTGAGAAGTAATCAGGTTAAATCACTTCTGATTTTGAGGATGATGATGACAATGAGGGGTGGATTATCACTACTTAAAGAATCTCAAGTAATTCTTAAATTTAGAGGTACCTTAGATATTGTTATCTCCATATTACAGATAAAGAAATTGAGACGTAGAGGGGTTAAGATACTTTCCACGAGTCACTCTTGGTGGTCCATAAATTAGGAGAGCTGGGATGTAAATGCAGGGATTCCTGACCTTGAAGACAGAGCTCTCAACTACTACACTCTAATAAATGCATAAATTATAAATTTATTTTCATAGAGCATAATTCCTTATTTAAAAACTGTGGACAGTAAGGAAAATGGATTAAACACCAGATAACTCTGTCAATTTTGGCTTAATGATGCATTCATCCTACAGTTTTTATTTCCAAATTTTTTTGATAATGAAAGACAAGTCACAGCTTTCTATAATATATAGTTAGATTCTAACATGATTCCTATCAAATCCAAAAGAGTGGGATCTTAAGTATAATCTTTACTTTAATAATTGGGAACAAAAAGACACATCTCAAGTTCTCCCTTGTTTCTACACACCCAACAGTGCCACCCCAAAACCCTCACACACCATAAATTTTGCAGGAAAAGAGAGAAAGCCAATGCACATTCTTGGAACTGAATAGCCATAATGCAGCAAAGGGTAGAGCTGTATTGGCAGAAACTACTAAGAATGGTGAGAGACCAATAACTCATGAAAAACAAGTCTACACTAACAGTTTTAATGACTACTCTAATGGTTTAATGGATAGCACTTTAATAGGATTTCTAGTAGAATCTGAAAGCTTCTGAAAGCTTGTCTTCAATAAATCTGTCATTAACAAAGAACTGCATTGCTTAACTACATAACCATAGTTTACTGAGTCTGAACACAGAAAAAGTATAGCAGTTGTCATCCTGTATTACCATCACCTTTTCAAGTATTCTATTAACTATTGTGAGAGAGACAGCTACAAGATCAAATTATAGGTTGCCAGTGAAAGGCATATTTATACTAAGGGGATGCAGTAGACATTAAATAAAAAACACAAGAGAAAGCTCACAATTATAGCTTGTGTGCAAAGACAAAGCTGAAACAGTAACTGTAATCTAAATACATAGGTATACTAATGCTGAAATTTCAAAAACTAGCTTTAGTTCTCTTTGAAAGATTATTAAATGTTTTGGGGTGATTTGTTTTTGAATGCCTATTGCACTCTCTGTCTACATTTGACTTATTTTATATTATGTTGCTTCCTGTACTGACTTAATGTTCTTTAAAGCCAGGAATTGCCATGTTGTGGTCCTCAGGGTACACACCAACTCAATAATCAGTCCTACTGAATATTTCTAAATTCCAGCCTTTGGCTCTGTTTTCATCCGTCCATGTCAGAGGTTCTCATTTCTGACTTCTTCGCACTGGAATATTTCTTGCTTGGAGAGCACTTTCTTATCCTTTTTTTTTTTTTTCTCTCTAAATCCTACCTTCCATTCAACAAGGTTCAGCTTAAATCTCACTCTCCCAATTCTTTATTGCCTGGAGCTCTCTCTTACATGCTTCCACGTGTGCCACTATCATGTTACAGACTGGAGCATCCATTTGGCAGCTAGCTACATTTAGCCTTGCAGCATTTCTTCTTGTAAAGTTGTTTGAATTCATAACTTATCTTTTCATTTGACAATTCTTTATTTCCCCAACTCTAAGTTCCTGAACAGAAATACTGTCTGGTATACATCTGTGTAGTCTATAAAATGGCTAGCCCAGTGCATGCAAAATGTATGTAAAATACATTTTTTAAAAAAATTTTAATCATTTCTTGTCTTAATTTCTGTGAAAGTCTTTTGAGGTTGGGAAATGTATTTCTTTTGGAATTACATGTAGTCTTATCATACATACCAGGATTACAAACCTGAGGATAACAGATTGATGCATTCTTCGAGTATGTTCTATCAATGCTGATAGCTGTAAATGCATAGACTTTATAGCAATTATATTGATTATCAAAATTACTGAAAATAATCCATTGGCTAAGCTATAGACCATTCAAGTTGTACAAATTGAACAAGGCCTAGAGTATATTGGAAGAATAAAAATACCTTCTCAGATCCAATAACGGCAAATTTGAGTAACCATACTCACGCTAGGATATTTATACATGTCTGTCTGCTGATGTCCCTGTAAAAATAGCTGCTTCTTTCAAAATCAAAAGTATTATCACTTGAGGCCAGGAGTTCGAGACTGGCCTTAGCAACATAGTGAGATACCGTTTCTAAAAAAATTTTAAAAAGTAGCCACAAAAGGTGGTAATGCACACCTGTAGTCCCAGCTACTTGGGAGCCTGAGGCAGGAGGATAGTTTGAGCCCAGGAGTTCAACGTCACAGTGAACTGACATGAGATCACGTCACTGCACTCCAGTCTGGGCAACAAAGCATGACTCTCTCTCCACAACATTAAAAAAGAAAGAAAAAAAAAATTTTTTTTTTTTTTTTTGAGACAGAGTCTCGCTCTATCGTCCAGGCTGGAGTGCAGTGGTGCGATCTCAGCTCATTGCAAGCTCCGCCTCCCGGGTTCATGCCATTCTCCCGCCTCAGCCTCCTGAGTAGCTGGGACTATAGGCGCCCACCACCTCGCCCGGCTAATTTTTTGTATTTTTAGTAGAGACGCGATTTCACCGTGTTAGCCAGGATGGTCTCAATCTCCTGACTTCATGATCCGCCTACCTCGGCCTCCCAAAGTGCTGGGATTTCAGGCGTGAGCCACCGTGCCTGGCCAGAAAAACAATATTATTAATCAAGCTATCCAATAAAAGTAAACAGAATTTTATTCTGGAAAAGACAGTATGTTTGAGGTCATTTAAAACACCTATTGTTTATTAAGAAAAAAATATTAAGTGATAGATTCAGTCTTTACATGGAGTGAGTCTTATTTACTCCATTTCAAGGGTATGCTTTGAAAACCGAACAATATAGCAAACAAAAAACCAAAAAGCCTAAACAATTTCATAAATAACAATATGGGTAAAGTAACAAACATAAATGGCATGCTCCACAAGACAGAGCCTCTTTTACCAATATAAATATTAAAATATAAGCAGGTCTCCTTGACCAATGATTTATAATAAGGGAAGAACAGAAAAATATCTACATGATTCTTTGGCATCTCATATTTCTTTCTCGGTGTGGGGGCATATATTTCATCCATCTAGGGGAATTTTGGATAAAATTATAAAACAAAATACTATGCCTGTTAACTGCTCCCACAGCTTAGAGAAACCCTAAGAAGTTCTGCCAGGGAAGCATAATAGAGAACAAATGCTATTCCCTAATCTTATTTTACATACATTCAAGTAACAGAATATGAGAAAGAGAAACATGAGTTTTCCCTACAATGGGTCAAAAAATCTGAGTCTGAAGGATTAATTTTTCTGTTTAAAAAACTAGGAAACACTTTGATATACAGATTTTAGACAGTTGCTAAGACACTAACTGCCCTGACCTATTAAATTTCCAAATCTTTGAATGTATTGAGTGTCAGAAAATGAAAAAATCCCATCACCCCACACATGGTACATGTAACAAATGTAGACAAAAACACCAGTCCCATTACCCGTGGAGTAAAACTCATAGCTGCATACCAAAATCCTGACAAATTCTAGTAATTGTGACTTTGGTTAAGTTTGGGTAAGAAAAACTAAAGGAACTCTCGGATTCAGAATTCAAGGGCAAAATGTATGCATCATTTATTTTTGTACTCTGGAATCTAGCAAAGTACCTGGCACATTGTAACTGCTTAGTAAATGTCTGTTTTACGAGATGAGTTGAATATAAAGCTGGAAAATTACATAGACTTTTAAAGAAGGAGCATTCATGTTCTTGAAAATTATTTCTTGGGTAGCTAAAATTTTTATTTTTATTTATTTTTAAATTTTTTGTAGCTAAAAGTTTTAGAATTGGTCTTCTTGTTCTCAGGGTCATTTGGGAGAAATGAGCAGCTTTATTTCAAAGTTCATTTGCTTATTCTCTAGCAAAAAATTTTAATCCTTGGTCTGTGGCATCACAATTGGTTGCTGTGGAAACGATTATAGACCAAAAACAAAAAGATTATATCATCCCTTTTCAAGAGCAAATGAGTACCAAGAGCAGATGAAGACTTAAGGAAACAAAGATGTTCTTTTCATGCAAATATTTTTACAACACAACTGTGGAGAGATAAATACTGAAGCTGGTAGTCTTTATGAAATTTATAGGCAGATTTTTAGCTCTGGGGAAAGACAGCTCCATTTGCCCTCAGAGTTGGCTTTGAGACATGAATACTACAGATTATTTTTCTTTACAGACACTGAGAGCATAGGAAAAGTGAGTTCTGTGATCAGTATTCCCCTGTTGTTTTATTTCAGGCAGAAGAATGTATTCCCCATCTGTGTACACAATCACTGTCAGGGAGCTTGATGTCCTGCACTGTCCTGGCAATATGTTGCCCAAGGGAGGTCCACCAAGGAAAGCCAAAGGTGAATTCTCCACCTAGAAAGAGGACCATGCCCATAAAGTTGCTGTTCCTCTGTCTCCACAAGACCCTGTTGCAGCACAGTAGTAGTGAAGAGTTGTAATCTAATGAAGCATGCTTATTCATGACTCGATAAATGAAAGCGGGAGATGCAAAGAGAAAACCAAGCTCCTCCTTCTGTCTCTCTTTCTTTTGCGGGAGACGCAGAGAAAACCAAGCTCCTCCCTCTTTCTCTTTCTCTCTTTCTCTTCTTCCTTCCCTCCCCCCCCCCTCCCCTCTCTTTCTTCCTTCCCCTCCCTCCCTCCCTCCCTCCCTCCCTTCTCTCTCTCTCTCTTCCTCTTCTCTCCTCTCTTCTCTCTCTTTCTTTCTCTAAACTCATGTGTGTATCAATTCCAGAAAATTTTACCATGCTAGTCACAGGGATATCCTGATAAACAAGACACCATGAAGAAGCTTTCATACTAGCGGAAGACATACAAGTAAAACTGAAGACCTTGTAATTCCTTGTAATGTCATGGATTCAACACAGCAAACAGCAAATCAAATCTGCCATATACACAGTGACAGGCACCTACATCACCCTAATCTTGGTCTTGTACTCAAGCCTCGAGCTGGAATTTGGCTTAAACTGACACTGGCATTTTCAAACAACTCCTCAGTGCCCTTAGTTTCCCTCCATCAAATGTTTAAAAGCAATACAAACAAAACAAACATAAATATTCACCAAAAGTAGAAAAAAAGCCCAGTGGTCTTCTTGATTCTTTACAATATACCCACTTAATGTTTAAATATAAAGTACATTCACTGAACTTTTTTTTTTCTAAGGGTGAATTTGGCCAGGCGTGATGGCCCACACCTCTAATCCCAGCACTTTGGGAGGCCAAGGCAGGTAGATAGCCTGAGCCCAGTAGTTTGAGACCAACCTGTGCAACATGACGAAACCTCATCTCTGTAAAAAATAAAAAATTAGCCAGTGTGGCGGTGTGTGTTTGTAATTCCAGTTACTCAGATGGGAGGATCATCTGAGTCTGTGGAGGTAGAGGCTGCAGTGAACCTGATGGTGTCTGCACTCCAGCCTGAGTGAAAGAGTCAGACCCTGACTAAAAAAATAAAATAAAATAAAATAAAATAAAAAGGCAAATTTTATATGTGAACTATATTGCAGTAATAAAATGATGAAGAAAAATACATAAAATATATCACACAAGTTTATTTTTCCCTAAAACTGCCTTATTTCTTCCCATAAGTAAAATTCTTATTTTATCACAATCCTTGTACTGTTTATAATTTGAGTTCTCACACAGAAAGACAAACATCCTTAACGTTTCAAGTTAACATGACTTTAAGAGGTAATACGATGGTTGTTTATTTTTCAGAAAACATTTTTATGCATTTGCTATTTTGCTTTTATCTAGGGAGTCTACTTAGAAAATGTCATCTGTTGCATAATGTTAGATGTAAACTTGCAGGGACTTCAGTCACATCCCTTAACTGCCCTGAAAATGTCTTCTCTACAGTAAAATGACAGCAATGAATGAGGTTAGAAGATTCTAGAAATCCTCAAATATAACTGCACAGTAGAAACTTTGTGACACTGAATTTAAACCTCTAAAATTTTATGAAGGATTTTTTTAAAGATAATAGGATGATTCCTTGAGCTGTGACAACAAGGATCAATAGAGAAGGAATAGAAAAAGAACAAAAATGGAAATCAATGCCCAGTTGCATGGCAACATCCACCAACTCTAACACTTAGACTGAAAATTTTTATTCTCCTTATGTCTCAACAGATGACAAGGAGGTCAATTAATTACTGGTAGTGGGGGGTAAAGTCTTCTACTTTCCCTAATGCAGCACCCTTACTGCTCTTAATAAAAAGGGAGACAGCATTTCATTGTTCATTAACCATACCAATTATAGCTTCTCAATCACTGCAGCCACATAGGCACTCCCGAGTTACAGAACAGCAAGAGAAGAGGCTCGACCTAAGCCTGCAGGGATGGGGGTAGGGGCAACACAGCATTGAGAAAACAAAAAGGGAAATCTGGCATCAGAATGTGAACTTTATTACATTTGCTTTAAATCTTGTTTCATAATAATCGGAGAAACAGAATCTCAGCATGAGAGAAAGACAGAATCTAAAAAGATGGTCCAGTCCAATCACCTAAATTATGTTTGAGCTTCTACCTCGTTAATCCGGCTTAGTAAGTTATATGCTACCTAACATACTGTTCATTTTAACATAACTAAAAGCTGGAGAAAAAGCAAACAAAACAATAACAATAAATTCTTAAGAGAATGGAAATAAATGTAGGTAGGCAGTGGTTTTGTATCCTCCTGCCATCTTGAAATATGGCATCTTCTGATTGTATAGTAACAGCTCCTATCTTTTCAAATCATTTAGCAGTTTTTGTATGAAATTAAATTACAGAAACATGAAAGGATTTTGCGTATATGAAAAGGTATTTTTAGAATCTTAAAGGTGAATATTACTATATATCATATTAATAGATTTATGAAGCATAATTTATTGTAGTGAGCAAGTTTCCCCTTCTTCACTGGTCTTATCTAAAGGAAACTGGAATCTGACTCATGATATGTAGTGAGGAGGGCACCTTGCCAGTATAGGTCTCACCTTTTTTTAATCTTCAGGGTTAGACAAGTAGGCAGACCCTGGTCTATAATTTAAAACATCAAAACAAGAAACAAGTCAATACCAACTATTCCCTGTGAGAGTTAAGGCTGAGTCTTTACATCTTTAAACCCCATCAACCATCTGCTTTTTTTTCCCCTTGATTTTATTTTCCTAAACCAAGATCAGAAGTCAAAGGCAGTCACTATTATATAGGTAGTTATAGAATCAATCTGGTGAATTATTTCTAACCCAAGTAATCAAATATATTTTTCTGTTTGATAAGGTTAGGATGGAATGCTATTTGTTTTCAGATATAAATTATAATCCCTTCATCATCTTCAAACTTACTAATTTTTAATAAAAACTAAACAAGAGCATGAAGAGGGAGGCTGAGTTTAAAGGTTCCTATCCAATTCATTTACAACTAAATCACTTTGTTGTTGCTGAAAAACTGTCTGATGTTGAAAAACAAAAATAAAATATAATTATAACAAGAAATTGGGCCAATATTCTTCTTTGAGGTCACCTGAATACTATGTGATCACCTTAACAGATAAGTTAATGACAACAAATTTTCCATGGTGAAAACTGTGGTGAAAGGAAATCAACTCTCAGATGCAACTATTTATGGTGGTCCGAACATTACCCAGACCTCAGACTACATGGGTTCATATCCTAGCTTTGCCATTTACCAGCTGTGTGACCTTGAGTAGGTTACTTAACTTTCACGTGGTTCAATATACCGTCTGTGACATGGGGATACTAACAGTAACTACCTGGAAGGACTGAATGGGTTAATGTTTACAGTAATGCATTCCGAAGAATGTCTGGCATATGGTAAGTGCTATACAAATGTTTGCTATCATCATCCTTGTAAAGCACTGTCTAGACTCTGAAACTCTATTGAAAGACTATTATGATATTAAGATATTGTGCAGTTTAATACTAAAAAAAGATATAAAAATGCTCTGTTAAACTGGCAGAAAAACAAAGAAAGGGGACTGAGAAGGAAAAAGGAAGGAAAGAGGAAGAGAAGGGGAATAAAAGAAGGAGTGAAGGCAGGAGGGGTCATGAGAGAAAGAATGAATTAAATCAGGGGTCTCTGTGAGCCATTGGTTGAAGTTTAGAGGACTGATGAGTGCCTGCTGTTAAGGAAATTTTTTTTAGCAAGTGAGAAATAATAAAGTTCTGATTATGCTTCATGCATGAACTTTTAAGCTAAAGCCAAATACTCTGATTGCTGCATCTGTGACGATGGAAAGACTAATGTTTCCCAAGGCCTAGCCAACACTGCAAATTCATGTAATGTCTTAATGCTTATATCCTTCACTTTAATCCCCTCTATACTCCCAAAGCATGGTGGTGTGCCCAACAATTGTTTTTTCAAAAAGAATGACAAACTGTTTAGCCACAGTAGAAAAACCATGACAAATAATACTGCCACTAACATTTTGTAATTTTAAACTTAAATACATAAATAAGGAAAGGCATCTCTGTGATGCTGGGTTATATCAGGCTCTAGGCAGCCATGCTCCAATCTCTTGTTGCAGCATTGTTAAAATTCTCCCCGAAAGCTGTTCCCAGCAGTGACATAAACACAGATGTACTCATTTGGTCCCTCAGGTACTTGGAGCTTCAGGAGGAATCATAGGAAGTGATTTCCATGACTTTTCTGAACACTTTTGAAATCACTTGGTTGCAGACTCTTTCCTATGTTGTTATGACCTTTCAAGGGTGTAATCACCTTTTGCACCTCACCTCTCAGCAGTATGACCCTGATGCTGCAACGACAGTCACAGAATACGTTGGGGTCCCCTGAGCAAGCCACGCTTCTTCTCATCTCCATGCCTTTGCATGCACAGATACCTCAGCCTGGAGGCTTACATTTCTGGCAAATTTCAGTGACCCTCCAAGTCAGGGGTACTCTGGGAAGACTCTCACCAATATTGTCCCACTCCCAAGATGAACTTAACAATTATCGTTTTGTTGTTGTTGTTGTTTTTTGTTTTCCCCCTGTTTCTCCTAGAAGATTCATTCAGGACAGCTTATTTCTTGATTATTTTTGGTTCTCCACTAAATGTTAAACAGATGAAGGCATTCAAACTACTCCTCTTATAAACAAAGAAACTGAGATCAGGAGAGTTAAATAATGTGTTTAGGGGCATTAAAATTTATAGCAGAGACACCAGGACAGTTTCCACCCATCAGTGAAATTACCTTTTTTTGATATTTTAATGTGGATATAACTTCCAGAAATGACATTATGTACAAAACATGAAAAGAACTCTGTAGTTCTTCATAATTACCCTCCATCCTTGTCACCCTTTACCTTCCCCTACTTGCTTTCATAGAGCTCCTTTTTGGAAGAATGAGAAGATAATATTATGGAAGATAAAAATCACTTGAGAAAAAAGTCATGTTAAGTGACTGACAGATACCGTCATGCATAGTGAAGTTCACAATAACAAGAGCTACTTCTGTTTACTAAGCATAGAGGGCAATGGGCCAGGTGCCTAACATACATTCATCTTTATAACAGTCTCATGAGTAGATACTAATATTCTCATCTTAAATAAGAGAACCAAGGTTCTGAGAGGTAAAGTAACTGGCTCAGGATCAAGCAGCACAGCTACTAATTGGCCCAGTCAAAATATGAACCTTGTTTTCCCTGATTTCAAGGACCTCCCCAGCATCCACTACAGCACTCCTCTACATACACACTTTTACCACTCAGGTGCTAAAATCCCAACTTCATTTTTAAATAAAAATACAATTCAATAAAGAGTGTCTTTTTCAGTCCCTGCTATGGTCTCTTTGAAATTGAAAGCTTGTTTTGGAAGCAGAGACAGAATTAATTGTTTCCTGAGAGCCTTCGGCTCCACATGGGAGCAGGTGAAAACACATTTTGGACAATGTCCAGTGATGGTCAAGGGCCAATTAGTTATAGTGAACTTGTATGAGAACAAGGACTGAGAAAAAACAAAAGTTGAAATTGTATGAGAATAAGGACTGGGAAACAGAAAACGAGAGTTATGTGAGAGTCCCTTAAGATGGGTAGGACTCCCACAAGAAAAAAAACAATAGGCTCTACTATGAAAGATACGGAGTTTAATGTTAGTAAAGAAAATGTCTGAGGGGTTTTTTTTTTTTTTTTTTTTTTTTTTTTTAAGTGGGTGAAAGAACAAACATTTTAAAAGTCTAAGTAGAAATAAGCTTTGGAACTTGAGAAATTACTTGCACTTTGAGTTCTCACAACTATAGAAGACCAGTAAGAATAAAAGACGATAAGCACATAGACATACATCCTGTTTTGGATGCAATGTTTCTTCTAAGGTAAGCTGCTGTCTTTGTGTCCTACTAGATTTGTTTATAAGATGCAGAAAGCAGCCTGCTGGGAGGGGACTCTCTGTACTTTTACATTTTACTTGGTGAGACTGGTCCTTAACTACAGAACAAAGACAGCATCTTCTCAGATGGCCAACTGGCAGGCCAACCTTTGCTATAAAATCTTTGCTATAAAAGGCTCAGGGAGTTTAAATGGTAGGTACTTTTGAGTTAAATCTGAGGGGTCTGCATTAAAATGTAATCACTTCTGTACTGTCTAGAGATAGTAATAGCCTATTTTCTGAGAGAAAAGAGCCTGAAAATAAGGCTTCACTGCTGATAGATCAGGTGGGGATGTCAACTGGAAAAAGAAGCTCTTTACAGCAGGATACTCTTTGTTCTGTTTGCTCGTGTTGTTGGTACTAGCAATTTTGATCACAATAAAGAGTTTCTGTGAACCGTAAATTTAGTTAGAAATTGATCCAGACACACACTTTTGTTAATCACCTGCTGTGTGCCGAGCAGTGAGCTTGTTATCATGTGGCCAACAGCATACCCAGAGGCCAGACACCTGATCAAAACACCTGACCCAGAGAGGCTTGATCACAGCAAATGACTGGAGGGTAAGAAAGTGCAACATAACAAGTGCTAATTGCACTGGTTTAAACTAGCAATTTTTCATTCTTTCTTTTATTATTATTATTATTTTTTTACTGACATCAGCAAATCCCTAAGGGTTTGGCCTGGGATAGGAAAAGGTAGGGTTTCACTGATTCTAAGACATGCATTTTTTTTCCACATTCTAACATCTCTGAAATTGATGTGCATCTTAAAATTGATGGCATCTTGCAATTGTACTGGCGATATCTTTTATTCCTTAGTGGTACATGCAATGATGGGGTATCTTAAAATTGATGGCACCTAGATGAGATAAAATAAGTAATAGCTACTAAGACTACTGAGTACTGGTGTCAGGAAACCTGAAAAGCACTTACATGTTTAATTTGTTTTTAATGATTGTTTGAAGTAAGTACTATGGTTGCTTCTTTATATAGAGATGAATAAATTAAAATACAGAGAGGTTCAGTAATTTGCTTAAGGTCACACAGCTTGAGCTAGCAGCCAAACTGGCAACCTGAGCCAAGGGCCTGTGTCCTTAGCGACTGTGTCATAGTATTTATTTCCACTGTTGGCTCAACAAGTAGAAAGTCCTGTGTGGCAGGCAGAGAGATTTGGCCCCAATCTGAGAAGCAGAAAAACTGCTATGTTCGTAAGGAAGTGGGCAAAGACTCTGCCATCCCCACCTCCAATCCCAGAGTATTAGGAGATTCTGATTTGGAATAGTAAATTTAGCCATTCATCTTCCTCAACTTCATCCATCCCAGGTACAAAAATGTTACTGCTTTTTATTTCACGAAATTGCTAATTTTTCTCGTTCCATTACTAAACCACCATAATTTGTTCTCAACTTTTTCAAAAAACAACCTTTTATCTCTTGTGATTCATATGTCAAAAATACTTAGAAATGGAGGCCTTTCCCTTAGAAATGGAAGAGTCTGTTCCACTCTTCTACTTTCCATAAAAGATGAAAACAGATCTCTGTCATCCAGCACTTTCTTCCTTCAAGAAAATGGGGGAACCACCTTTAAGAAAAAATCTAGTGCATTCTAATTTGGCCAAAAAAAAAAAAAAAAAAATTGTGTGTGTGGGTACATATGTGTGTGTGTTTGGTTTCTTGTTTTTGTATGATTCTTGAATACATGTCTCCCCTCATGAGCTTACACATAAATGATAAACTAATTGAAAGCAGATATGACAAGTAGTTTTGCATTATAAGTGCTCAGAGGTTTACAAAACCTAATAATGATGATGGTTTTACTAATGATGGTTTTGCGCCTGTGAATATACTGTGCCACATGTGGTCAAATATACCAAGAGTCTTTTCCAAGGGAAAATAGAAATGTTTTCTTTTGTGGTCATTGCTTAGATGACAGATAATTTTTGTCCCCTCTGTGGAGAAATACAATGTTTACCATCAGGAGTGAACAAATTATCTATGGAGAAAAGAAACGTGTCCTTAGCATGTCATAGAAAACCACTGGGTTTTTCCAGGAATAGTCATGCAATGGAAATTGGTAACTATGACAATTTCACAGAAATTTTAAATATAAATATTTTGATCTAGTTAGATACTAAGCTTTCTGAACTCTATCATCAGGGCATAGTAAGAAACAAAGAGCGAAACATTTAGGTGTTTACATCAGGTAAGTTGAGGTGCAGTGAAGAACAAAACAAGATGAATTTGTGAGCTGGTTTTACCACACATAGTAGGTGTGTGACCTTGGGTAAGTCACTTCTTTCTCAGTCTCATGCTCCTAAACTCTACGGAGAGTTAAGGGAGAGTGAAAGCACATGATCTCTGAGGTTTAGACAACTTTAAATATTAAAATATTTATATTTCATATATTTTATAATATTTAAATATTTAAAAATATGACCTAAGCAATGTTTTTAAATGTCTCTATATGTCTCAACACTGTCTTGATGTATTTCATTATTCATCAAGGAAATATGTTTTTCCTTTATCTGTCTTACTAAGTGATGGGAAGATTTTAATTTCTTCTACAAAGGTGTAATATATACTGTTATAAAAACAGAAAGACAGGGCTCTGATATCTGAAATATTTCATATAAAAGGCTCATTATCATCATCACAGACAGGAGATGTGAGAGTACTGCCATAAGAACAGGAAGAAACTCAGCACATGTGGATGCTGAATGGCGGGAGACATGTGAGCACTGAGATTGGAGACAGTCCACCTCCAGAGACGGCAGCAAAGGCATTGGGACTGGGCTTTGTGATGAGAACAAAACGATCAAAGAGGGCTTCTTCAGGGAGCACTTCTGTGAACCACAAAGTTTCTTGCCCCTCTCCAATAGCAACAGAAAGATTGCTCCGAGTTAATACATAGCTTTAAGGTAGTATTACTAACAGAGCTAATGCTGACTAACTTGAAACTAGATGTTTGATGACTGTTCATCTCTGTGTAACTACCATGACAGTATGGACTGTGGTCTAAAATGTGACTTGTAAGTGAGCTGATAGGAACTCAGAAGAAATGTTGTTGTTGTAACTATTCAATCCACACCACAAAATGTATAAAATCTAGAATGTACCTGAAGTAGAGTACGTGATTTGGGACAGTATTTCTATTAGAAAACTGTACCTTGAAGACCACATCAGGAACTAGTTTCACATTTTCTCTAACTTTAAAGCTTTTCTTGATAGTGACCACTGAGATGCCCATTCATTTTTTTTTTTAACTTTTTTTGAGACAGGATCTCCCTCTGTTACCCAGGCTGGAGTGCAGTGACATGATCTCAGCTCACTGCAGCCTCAACCCCTTGGGGGTCAGGTGATCCTCCCACCTCAGCCTCCCGAGTAGCTGGGACTACAGGTACATACCATCATGCCTGGCTAATTTTATTTTGTAGTTTTGTAGAGACAGTTTCACCATGTTGCCTAGGCTGGTCTCAAACTCCTGGACTCAAGCAATCTGCCTGCAGTGGCTTCCCAAAATGCCGGGATTACAGGTGTGAGCCACCGTGCCCAGCCGGGGTGCCAATTTATTACACAAAGACATCATCGATATATTTTAAAATGGAAATTCTGAATCAGTAGCATTGGGGTAGTGCCTAAAACTCTGCATTTCTAAAAAGTCCCCAGGTGACGCCAATGCTGTTGGTCTGTAGTCCACACTGACTATGAGACTACCAGAATGTGCATTTCCCATGTGCCCTTCCCTTGACAAAATGCACTTCAATCCTCTTCTTCCTAGTTCCATGAAGAGTGCCATCTTCTCTTCAAAATCTTTCTCAATTCTCCAGATCATTATGACCTTTACTGAATCCCAATAACATTCCAATAGCACTTTAGATTACCTCCTTGGTGTAATTCTTATTTGTTGTATATATTTGTCTTTGACAACTACGAACTCCAGAAGTATAAGTTTCTTACAACTTCTATGTTTTCTCAGCACTGAGCAAAATGCTTTGTATTGTCGTGGATAATTATTGGTTCCTCCTCCCAGCTCACAAGCCCCCTTACACAGAAATTTCCCTCTCCTCCATCCAAGATCTGTATAAGTGGACTGTTAGCAGTTACGTCCCAACGTGTGTCCCCACAACAAACCATCAATTAGCTAGAGTTCAGACTTTGTTCTCTGGCATTTAAAATGTGACTGCCAAGAACAACTCAGTCTCTTTATGGGGCCTGTATGTAAATGAAAAAATGATTAAAGACCATGTTTTCTGTGTGTGGGCGAGAAAAAAAGAAGACGCTGGCTTGTATCAGGGGAAGAATGAAGCCACCCCAGAGAAAGCATAAAGATGAAAGCTCCAGAGAAGATATCAGGAAATTGCCACAGCCTTTCAGTTCTAGATGACCGTTCTTAGTGTGTACCTTTACTGTTAGCCTTGGCTCTATAATACATCAGAAATGCTCTTCTGTCTTTCCTTGAGAATTTCCAGGGGCTATAGTTTCTTACAATCTATCTAGTCTAAATAAGATTTGTACATACATCACTGTGATGATGCCTTCTGATTAAATCTTAAATATACTAGTCTATATGCTATCTCAGCAAATGGTGAAATGAAGACTGGGGATCATGTTCTGTAATACATTACCCTAAACCGATGACATTCCTCAAATTGAAGTCTTTGAAGTACCTGCATCAAAGTCAGCTGAAGAGCTCTTTTAAAATGCAGATTCGTGGATACCACAGCTGACCTATTAAACTAGCATTTCTGGGGTTGGAACCAGGAATTTCAATTTTATTGTGTCTCTGCCAGGTTTTCGTATCAGGATGATGCTGGCCTCATAAAATGAGTTAGGGAGGAGTCCCTCTTTTTCTACTGTTTGTAATAGTTTTAGAAGGAATGGTACCAGTTCCTCTTTGTACCTCTGGTAGAATTTGGCTGTAAATCCATCTGGTCCTGGGCTTTTTTTGATTGGTAGGCTATTAATTACTGCCTCAATTTCAGAACTTGTTATTGGTCTATTCAGGGATTTGACTTCTTCCTTGGAATTTCAATTTTAAATAGGCAACCAAATGATCTGTAGGCGACAGCCCAAGATTTTGTTTGGCAAGACCTACACATATTATTCTGATTTAAAGATTCACCAGCCTAATAAATGGACTTTAACAGCCACACCAACTTTAAGGAGGACTTTATTCCCTGCATTCCAGATACCATTCTCAAATTGAGATTACTTAAATTCCAGTAGGACTTTTTAGTTTCATCTCAGAAAATGGACATCTAAAGTGTTTATAAAGACCTGCAGAGATGGGGTTACACTAATTTCTCAGGTCCATTCTTCTAGCTTTCACTAAATACAGTATTGGAGTTCAAGGCCTTTATAGTACAGGAAGTGTCTCATAGGATCTAATAATACTGTGCTACAATCTAACCTACTTCCTCCTATTCTGACCTCAGGATCAGTGCAAACAGCTCTCATGCCTTTAACCTGTTTTAGTCTTAGAATCACAGTAAAAAATTTAGCTTCATGTATGTTACAAGTTCTAAGTAAACATTTACTCACAGTGATTATGCTAAAATAATCAGGTGTTTGAAAGCAATGTGAGTTTTCTTTCCTCTATTTTCTTTGCTGAAAGCCAGTAAAAATCTATTCAAGTTTATGTAGAATAAACAATTTTTCCCCACAAAGTGTTGCTCTAAGCCTAAATTTTTATGTTGAGGTCTTAATGCTATTATCACTGTTGAATACAACACTTAAACATCTCCTTCATGCTTGTTAAGGCACAGTAGAGTCAATTCATGCCCAGGGAGCTTTAATCACAGATTATCATCATGAACATCAGTGAAGAGTCTATGTGGGCTATCATGTCCAAGGCTAAGCCTACTGGGGAAGCTGTGCATAGCAGCATTGCCAGCATGCAGTTCATAACTATTTTCAAGGAGCACTTCTGATCTAATGGCTAAATGAGGATCATTAAAGTATCTTTACATGTAGCATTTCTTGAAAATTCCATATTTAAAGGAGGCCAGTTATTATATGCAATGGATGCAACTGAGATTGCTTGAGTGATGCTTTTATAGCCATGTGCTGCATAATGACATTTCAGTCCACAACAAACCACAAATAAGAGATTGATCCATAAAACTATAATAGATCTGAAGAAATTCCCATCACCTAGGGATGTGGTAGCTGTCGTAACGTCCCAGCATGGTGCATTACTCATGTGGTTGTAGAGATGTTGGTGTAATTCAACTTACTCTGCTACCACTCAAGCACATACAATTATGTACAGTACATAATATTTAATAAAAAGTGAATATGTTACTAGTTTATGTGTTTACTAAAGTACGCATTTCATTGTTATTTTAAAGTGCACTCCTTTTATTTATTTAAAAAAAGAGAACTTTAAAACAGCCCTAGGTAGGTCCTTCAAGAGGTATCCAGAAGAAGGGATTATCATTATAGGAGATGACAGCTCCATGCTGTCACCCTGAAGATGTTCCAGTGGACAAAATGTGAAGGCAGAAGACAGTGATACTGATGATTCTGACTCTGTGTAGGCCTAGATTAATGCATGTCTTTGCATCTTAGTTTTTAACCAAAAATTTTAAAAAGTTAAAATAATTTAAATAGAAAAACGCTTACAAAATAAGGATAAAAGAAAAAATGTTTTTGTATAGCTGTATGATGTGTTTGTGTTTTAAGCTAAGTGATGTCAAAAAGTTTAAAAATTTTATAAAGTAGTTACAGTAAGCTAAGGTTAATCTACTATTGAAATAAAGTTTTAAAATAAATTTGTTGTAGCCTAAGTTTATAGTGTTTATAAAGTCTACAGTAGTATACAGTAATGTCCTAGGCCTCTACATTCACTCACTACTCTCACTGACAGCCACAGCAACTACCAGTCTTGCAAGCGCCATTCATGCTAAGTGTCCTACATAGGGGTACCATTTAATTTTTTTGTTGTTTGTTTCACTCTTGTCGCCCAGGCTGGAGTGCAATGGTGTGATCTTAGATCACTGCAACCTCCACCTCCGGGTTCAAGCGATTTTCCTGTCTCAGCCTCCCGAGTGGCTGGGATTACAGGCACCTGCCACCAGGCCTGGCTAATTTTGTATTTTTAGTAGAGACGGGGTTTCACCGTGTTGCCCAGGCTGGTCCTGAACTCCTGAACTCAGGTGATCCACCTGCCTCGGACTCCAAAATGCTGGGATTACATGTGTGAGTCACCGTGCCTGGCCTAAAACTCTTTGTACAGTATTTTTACCTTACCTTTTCTTTGTTTAAACACACAAACAGTTACCGTTGGGTATAGCAACCTGCTGTACAGGATTGTAGCCTAGGAGCAGTGGGCTAGACCACATAGCTTAAGTGTATAATAGACTATACTATCTAGTTTGCTATACTCCATGAAGTTTGCACAATGACAAAAATCACCTAAGAACACATTTCTCTGAAAGCATTCCTGTCATCAAGTGATGCATGACTATATTATTGCCTGTGGTTTAAAGTTATATTGGTGGAGAGTGAATTAATGGCTTATTCACAGGTCGAGTTATTGTATTTCCATAATTTGTGACCCATTATGTAACCCATAATCAAAAATAAATAATTAAAGCAGGTCCGTGAAAAAATATCACATGGCAAAATAATAAGAATCACATAACAATAAAAAGTAGGTCGGAGTGATGAAGGATTTCTGGTTCATAAACATTGACATAACTAAGGGTTTTTTATGTTGCCCCAGGTGCTATTTATGATTTGCCTTATTTTCTCTTCTAAAACTCACTCTGGAGCCTTAAGCCCTAAATCAGAAACTCTAGAAGGTGTTTTAAAGGATACTGCATATTTTTAAAAGAGCTATTCTGATCAACAGGAAGAGCACGAAAGAAATAAGCTGCTGACCATTTGAGAAAAGAAGATAACGTGCGTTCCAGTGTGAATTTTCCCAACATTGAAAATGTTCTCCTGAATGCTTGGTGCAGAATAAAGGAAAATGTAACTTAATCAAAAGGTGAGGAAACAAACAAAATTTTTGTGTACTATCAAATATACGACAAAGATGCTGGAGTATGCAAATTGAATAAAAGGCGGTCTGGCTCTTGAGGGTGGAGGTGAATGAGACTACAGATATGTTTTGGTTTTCCAGCACAGTAACTTAAAATAATGAACATTTGAATATTTGAAGATTATGGGAAGGCCATGAGGATATTTAGACTGCCACAGGCCTCACTGCTCCATGTTCTCTTATATGGAGCGTCTTCTTATTTTTGTGACCCCTCTAAGCCACTTGAGGTTGGGGGTCCTCTTAGAGTGTTTTGCTACAGAATATGATAGGGTAGAATGTTAGAGCTGGTAGGTCCAGTGCAACTGCCCCAATTAAGGCTGATACAACAGATACCAAGAGGTAACAGGAATGTGTTAACAACTCCCAGTAAGTAAATCAGTAGAAACCCCTGATGGTGAAATTTGGGCTGCCCAGGTACCCAATAACCTTTTATTATTTGGTACAACTACAAGATTTTAGCTGTACATTTTAATATTATGTTAAAACTGGTCTAGGAAAAATAATTATGGTCTGGTTATCAACAATTCATTAATTGGCTTCATTAAGGGTCCTTGTTGCTGGAGAATACCAGAAATATCCAGTTTCATAAATTTTTGCTTGATATATACCACAATATCCAAATACACACCCACATACATGTGCATTCACACAGGCTTTTAATTTACCTTCATCGATAATTCACATAGACTTTTAAAGGATTCCGGAATTTTAAGATAGCATTCAGTGCACCATTCCTTCAAAAACAAGCAACTCTCTGAAAATATATTTCTATGTTAATATTAGCTCTAACTAATTGAAGGCTAAGGTAATATATACGTACTCAATAATTACAGAGTTTTCATGGCTTATGAAACCAAGAGTCTTGAGAAATGTACTTAATCTCTGTAATCTTTCTTTTTTAGATGAGGATTCTTATCACAAATCAGTGTATTTGGCACCTATTTGGTATGCTGGAAACCTTATCAATTTAGTATATTCTAGGAACTGAAAAACCAGAAGACAAATACTGCATGATCTCATTTATATGTGAAATCTAAAGAAGTCAAACTCATAGGAGTAGATAGTAGAACGGTGATTACCAACCAATGGCTGGAGAAAGGGGAGATGTTGATCAGATTTAGCTAGACAGCAGGAATAAGCTTTAGTGATCTATTACACAGAATGGTGACTATAATTAATAATAATCCATATATATAAATATATACAATTATTGCCAATTAAAAATAAAATAAAAGTTAGAAAATTCATAATCTCAGCAAGTAATAATGAACAAATGTAAAATTAACACTTTAAAATTGTAATTACTATATTGCTTGTGCAGACACTTTTAAGTTGGCAATTCGTTATACATTTTTATATCATATTTGAGTCATATTTAAAGGGAAAAGCACTGATGAGGTTAATTTTCAAGAATATGGTCAAAAAAAGAGAAGAGCAACTCTTAAAATCACTATAAAGAATAAACACAGTGAATTACCTCATATTCCTGGGAAAACTTCAAGTTGTCATTTGCTTTCAATCTTTCAATGTGGTCCGCAAGTTCCAAGATGGGTATTGGAGGATGGCTAGCCATACCTATTGAAAAAAGGAAAGAAGAAAAACATTTGAAAACAAATGAAAATGATGCTAGCCATTCCAAAATATAGAGAATACTATAGTTAGAAATGGCCTGAAAATATGTGAGTAGTAAAGATGTTTTAGGTGAGGAAGCAGGCAAATAGTTTGGTTACTCAAAGCAGGACATGCTCTGGGAAGATGAATTTTGTAGCCAAATGAAAAGTCACCAAGCAAAATCTCCAAACTAACACTCCTAGTGTAAAAGAAAGCGTTATTGTGCTATGAATCAATGAGGTTAGCTAGCGGAGGAAACTGACAGTCAGGCTTGATGTCAACTTCTGCTTTGAGTAATGACTTTTATGCCATTTCAAACTCCTTCTCCTGCACTGTGTGAAATGGAAATTGTGTGGAATTAAATGGTGTAAAGTGAACTAAGAAAACAGACACTGAGAAAGGCCTAAAAGGGAAAGAGTAGTAGCTTGATAGTAAACATAAAATGACTTATGCATAATCAAGGAAAACTAACTTGAAGAATGAAGGTTACCAGGGTAACCGGAATCATCTGAACCTGCAAAGGAAATGATGGTGTAAATAAAATAAAATAGAACAAATTCTTTAAAAAAAATGAAATGGAAAGCCTGATATATTTTTTCAAAGGACTAATCAAAATGCTGCAAGTTTTTGCAGGATTCACTATACATTGTGGCTAGTACAATGTGACTACTACATTAAGATCGCTAATATTTCACAAACCTGTAGGTGACTGACATTCACATGCAAACATAGACACAAAGAATGACGTGCACCACGGCTCATTGACGATAATCACTGAAGGCACAATCAGACACCAAACTGAGCTTCAAAAATGTTTCCACTAGTAGCAGATTGTAGAGGTTGGGGTTGCAGCCTTCTTCTGGACATTTATAAATGGCCACACTAACAACTCTGTGATATTTTGCCCCAGGTCCCCATTATTCAACCCCCAGCAAACCTACAATCTACTTTAGGTGTAAACATCTTTGTCCACTAATGAGAAATGAATTCAGGAAAGTGATCAAATGATGAAAAGACAGGAGGGAAAGAGGGTGAAGAAAGAAGGAAAGCAGAGACGGGGGCTGACACATTCTAGTTCATTCAGCCAGTGGAAGATATATTAATTTCATAGATTCCATGAAAAATAATCCACTATTAATTTTGGTGACTCCTGTGTCTTTCTGATGTTTTCTCACTTTTCATATGATTTGTCTTTTTTTTTTTCCTATTAATTTTACAGAAGTATCATGAAAGAGCATTGCTGACTCTTATCTCACAGACACAAATTCCAGCTGGCTAGAAAAACCTGAACTAGCATGTCCCCAGAGAAGCCACTGAAGCAGAAAAAGAATGAGGGAGGAGCTCAAACTGGAAGCCATGTGTTGACATTCTGCTGTCACTGTGGCTCTCTGGAGGGAGGCTACAGAATGATGGCCATAGAGTCAACATGACATGTGACTACTTTAAGAGCATTTTAGGAATTATACCATTGTTAAAAGTCACCCAGTAAGTTCCTTTATCTCAAATGCCAAATTGTCAATGGTTCTGTAAGTTAAGTAAAAGCTACCCCGCTCTTTGAAGACTACCACTTTAGCAAGTGTTGTGAATTCTGGTGGTTTAGTTTTTATGGCTATGAAGGTCTGCTTCCAGTCAGCTAAAATTTTAGTGGAGAGCCAATAAAACTGAATTGCTTGCAAGTAGAAATTCTTTGTTGGTGATATAATAATGCCTTTGGAACAAAATTTTGGAACCCTTTCTGAAACTTTTCAGTATTAATGGTAGAACTGAAATAATTTACATTCTGTGGAGGAAGTGAGAGGGTGACAGTGATCTGATAATTACATTATCTTATCCAGATGAGGCACCCCCAATGAAAAGAATGGAAATGCAAAGGCATAGGTGACTTTAGGCTTATCTGGAAATGGAAATGGACTGATATGGACATCATTACAGTACTTTAACAGAGAAAATAATAGAGACAAAGATGTTTAGACCTTTTCGAGCGAATCGTGGGAGAGAGTTATTATCATATATGGACTGAGTGGTGGTTTGGCTAGAGAGGGAGGACACAGAGCCAATCAGGGAGGCGTAGGGGACTGAATTACTGCTCAAAGCTGCAAAAAGTAAAGCCAGTTGGAGATGGGAAAAGTATTAGTATTACAGCAGTAGAAGACCATAATAATAACCAAAGATGTGATCAACATATTTACTTGAGGCATGCACTGGCACATGATCTGGAATTATTATATTGGAAGCTTATTAAAGAAAAATTCAAGCAGACCTACATTGGCTCATTATATTCCACATCAGAATATATATACGTATATCTATTACATGCAAGATATCATAGCATTAAAGAATCGCTACATAAAACTTATCATTGGATACCATATTGCACTCAATTTCTAAGTAAAAATGGCAGATGGATGTTTCACAGAAAAGGGAGGAGAATTTGTGTGAATCCAATGGTACGGGAGAAAGAATCCTGGCTTAGCATACTGGACTTGGGTTCTACTTCTGGTTTTGTCATCTACTAATAGGGACAAGTCACCATTTGTGAAGTGCCTTTGATTTCTTTAACTGTTAAAATCAGAGTATAGAACTAGATAAATTCAAGAGCCATTCTCTTCTTCATAACTTTCATTCTTCCCACACACAGATAGAACTTCTGAACAGAGAAGGGTCTATTGGACATGGTGCAAATGTAAGGGTTCTAAAAGTTATTGTACCTCTTCTTTGAGGGGGGGTGGAGAGTACTTAATTTTTACAAAATAGAAAAGTAGTATGCAGTTGAATTGTTTATTTTTTCAACTATTTAAGTTTGCTGCTATTTTCTCTCATTAGTCAAAGTGTATACACAGTCTATTATGATGTTATATCATATATCAGAAAAGACTGAATGTCAGCATAAAAATAATCCTCCAGAGTAAAACTCCTCTAAGTTGAAACTGTTTAGCTCATATCAGAAAACAATGACCAAGGATCTACTTCAAAATATTGTTACAAAATTCTGCAGAAACATCTCCACTGCCCAATATTGAAAGAAAGTTATATGATATAAACAAGTATGTTAGATTTTAAATGAAAAGATAGACACTAAGAAAACTATGAAGTTGACCTCACTGTGGTATCCTTTCAATGTTTTGTCTGGCAACATGACCGCTGCTCACAGTCTATAAACCAAAGTCTTTACTACATCAGAGTTTTCACATTTAAATTACTTGATGTGCTTTAAATTTTTTTTTTTTTTTTTTTTTTTTTTTGCAGGCTGTACACCAGACCAATTCAGGTCTCTGGATGTGGAAGCTATATATTGATATTTTTAAAGTTCCCCAGCGCTGGCTCTTAGTCCTATGTGATTCATGAGGCGGGGCCTATAACTCCATTTATTCCTTTTTTTTCCATTTAGAAGTCATATCAGGATTTAAGAGAATGAGAAGAGCTTTCTCTTGGTGATATTCTTGAATCCCCTCTAACATCCCATTAGCAAGCTTTGGTACTTCAGCTATTATTAGCAGCCAAGAACTTGAAGGAGAGCTAACAAATACGGAGGGCTTGCCAGTGTCATGATCTCATCAGTTCAAAGCTACAAATGTACAACAGAAGTGCTTTTTTTTTTTTTTTTAAATTTTTTGAGATGGAGTCTCACTCTGTTGCCCAGTTGCCCAGGCTGGAGTGTAGTGGTGCAACCTCAGCTCACTGCAAGCTCCACTTCCCGGGTTCAAGCGGTTCTCCTGCTTCAGCCTCCTGAGTAGCTGGGATTACAGGGACGTACCACCACACCCGGCTAATATTTATATTTTTAGTAGAGACGGGGTTTCACCATGTTGGTCAGGCTGGTCTCAAACTCCTGACCTCGTGATCCACCTGCCTTGGCCTTCCAAAGTGCTAGAATTACAGGCATGAGCCACTGTCCCCAGCCCATAAATGCATTTTAAAGGCACGCATCAAATCTGGTAAGACTTTTCATTTTGAAGCTATGATCTCCACAGTATAGTGTCAACGTGAAAAATGACAGATGCAGTCACTGAAATCTGCCTTAGGTTGGAGGAAAAAACAGGATGGCTCCCTTTAATAGGGTACATATTTGTAAGACTAATGTCATGGTGACTTCCTTATAAGAAGTAAACTTGGGCCGGGCGCGGTGGCTCAAGCCTGTAATCCCAGCACTTTGGGAGGCCGAGACGGGCGGATCACGAGGTCAGGAGATCGAGACCATCCTGGCGAACACCGTGAAACCCCGTCTCTACTAAAACATACAAAAAAAAAAAAAAACTAGCCGGGTGAGGTGGCGGGCGCCTGTAGTCCCAGCTACTCGGGAGGCTGAGGCAGGAGAATGGCGTAAACCTGGGAGGCAGAGCTTGCAGTGAGCTGAGATCCGGCCACTGCACTCCAGCCCGGGCTACCGAGCGAGACTCCGTCTCAAAAAAAAAAAAAAAAAAAAGTAAACTTTAAAATCATGGCATCTTAACCTGAGAGGCACCTTAGAGACGACTTAGTCCAGCACTTTCATTTTATACAAGAGGACTCAAATCCAGAAAAGTTAGATGATTTCTCTACATAAGCCCAGACAGTAAATAACATCTCAACATGCAGCTTGGGCATCTTTCTACTGTAGTATTTCTAGAATGGCATTTGCGATCTTCTAAATAAAGTGGGGGGCAAAGTCTCCATGGATGAAAGGGGCTAGACTGGTAAGATAAATGACTGAAGGTGGCTAAGTATTATACAGTCAACATTTTCACACACACACACAAAATGCAGTAATTCCCATTTCCTCACAATGAGCAGGTTTCCAGGGCTGGCTTTTGTTTCTCTACTTTGAACAGAGACTCCAGAAAAAACAATAATTCTTTACTATGTGAAAAATAGCCATAAGCGTGACATAAATGGCAACTAACGCTCAGTCTCAATGTCACTCATCTTTAGGGCTAGTGTACATGTGGGGGGCTTCTGAAAAGGGTGAAACTATTCAGCTCCAGGACTTGCTCTGCCAAGTGAGAATGCAAGGCCAATCGGTTCAGACTGTTCAGGTTTTCAATAGCCACTAAAAATCCAGAGTTTCCTGTGGCATTTCCTCAGTTTTCAATTTGACTCAAAATTTTGTTGAAACTCAGTCCATGTCAAAAGAAGCTCTTCTGCAGTCCACATATGGCTAACTAGATTATGGCCTTTGTTTTAAAAGAACAAAACCTTCTTTCATCTGTGTGTATGTGAATTAGAATCAAGGAGTGTTGGGAGTGACAGATTGCAAGCTTGTATCCACAAGACAATGGACTAGATACTGCTTTGTGCTGGGGATATAAAGAAGTATGCTTCTTGCATGGTTCATCCCCTATGGGTTCATCTACCTCCCCTCTCTCTAACCTGATCCCTGAAAAATGAAGCCCAGGAGAGTTAAAGAACTCGATCAAGGTCATCATTATCAGCAGAACTGTAGCTGCATGAGGATTTGATCCCATACCATGTCCACTCTCATTTAGCACATTTCACATTACGCCATGCTGTCTCCCAAATCATTTAACATCCCTGGACAAGTGGTGACAGGTACATAAAGCTGGGTCTTTAAGACTGTTTGGGCTGTCTATGCAGCAAGACAGAGATCATAAACCATCCTCAGTTTGAGAAAAAGTGTCAATATAGGGACTTCACCTACGTCATCTGTTTCAATGATGGGGAAGAGGAAAAGAGGATGCAAAAGCACATCTG
Organism: Theropithecus gelada; assembly: GCF_003255815.1. Classification (NCBI taxonomy): domain Eukaryota; kingdom Metazoa; phylum Chordata; class Mammalia; order Primates; family Cercopithecidae; genus Theropithecus; species Theropithecus gelada. The sequence continues at coordinate 73,311,332 of NC_037683.1, read as the reverse complement.
TATTTTCCAGGTACTTCTTGCCAAAATATCCTAAGTTTCCATTAAAACATGAACTAACGGTATGAATTTAAAATGTTAAAAACTGGAATGCCATTTGGCAGAATACTTTTTAGAACCTAATTTATGGTATTTTTGCTTTTCAAATGTCCTGCTCTAGTTTACTAAGTCAGTAAGGCTACTGAATGCTTCAAATGATTTTATTATCCATAGAAAAATATTTATGAAACACTTGCTCTATTTTCATACTTTTAAACTTTACATTAAATGCCAATAGGCACTATATAACTATTCTGCTAAGTAGAGTTTTTGAAGTCATTAATAACGATGGTATATCATTTAGATGATTTTTTTCTGTCACTATATATGTGTGTTTGTAATGACTCAGTAATAGTCTCTTCATGACTTTCCTTACTGACAAACTGTGATAAAGTATGGAGAATAGTTTGTGCTTATGGACCAAAGAGAAGCTAATTTTTTCATCAAATCAATTACCACAGTCTTAACAAAAGTAGACTTCTATGAGCTAACAGTCAGAAAGAGAAAATTAGTTCATTAAATATTTGTCATATTTTTAACATAATTTATGCACTATTTAGAATTCCCTGAATGAAATACAAATACTCTGCTATGTTTATTATTTGTATCACAAACTAATGATAAATTAAAGATAAAGAGAACATTGATTTGTAAGCTTCCTGATACAACGATAATGACAATTAGACTTGATTTGTGACTGGGGATCATTATTAAATGAGAGTCACCAAAAGTGCTCTTCTAGGTAAGTACTGAATGGCATAATTAAAATTCAAAATTTTTACTTGATTGCAGGAGTTTCTGTCCAGCCTGGGCAACCGAGGAAGACCCCATTTCTGCAAAAAAAAAAATTATTTAAATGAACTGGGCATGGTGGCACATGCCTGTGGTCCCGTTACTTGGGAGGTTGAGGTTGGAGGATTACTTGAGTGGGGAATGTTGAGGCTACAGTGAGCTATGATTGTGCCACTGCACTCAAGCCTGGGCAACAGAGCAAGATCCTGCCTCAAAACATTTAAAAAATTTTTTGTAAAATTCAATCCTAATGTAGACTTTCTCAAAATACAGAATTTGAACAAGCTGTTTCTTTGTATCAGAAATCTGGCACTTAGATTTAATGAATCATCGTTTTCAGAAAATAAAACAGAAAGAACACATTCGGTATTCTTAACCTAGGTCATATGCCTAAATTCCTTACGGTATAAAATAAAATATTTATGTATGAAGAAAGTATACATAAAAATGGATCTTGTTAGCATTGATCCAATTAATAGTATTAATAGATCAGAAGAGAGAGCTGAAGAGCTTTTTAAAGCTTATTCAGTTGCTGTGCAGACATTTCTGCTGCTGACACCATATTTCTGACTCGTTAACTTTTTATGAGTTTGTTTTTGTTTTTCACAGCCCATCAATCACCTACCATCCATGTATGCTTTAGGGCAAAACATACTAAGGTCATCCACGGAATGAAAACGAGGTCTTTATGTTGTAATATCTGATCATTGAGTTTTAAATCTCTTTTCCTAAAAGGTGCAAGCATAAACACTATAATTTTGGTTTTGTTTGCAGGTATTTTTGGGCCAGGGAGGAGGTATGAACAGGGACAGCAGACATTTTAACATTGAATGTGCAGGCACAGGGAAAGGTCGATGATTGGTGCACCACCAGTACTACCAGTAGCTCTTCCCTTACAACTTTCTTTGTACTGAAAAGAAAGTGAATTTCTCTAAGATCCTCAACCTCTAAATTTTCTTTGCTGGGAAAAAGAAGAAAAATGAACACATATTAGTGATTTGTTTTTTTTTAAAATATATATCAGCATCTTTTAATAATATTATATTTATCTTCATCATTTTGTCCAATTCTAGAGGCCATGGGCCAGAGGGGGTCAAACCTTCAGTAAAGGATTTTTACAATATTTCGAAAAGTCTGTAATTGGGTCTCTCTATCAAAATGGTAAATGTGCCTGCCCTAGGACCCTGCTATTATATTTCCAGGTGTCTGCCATGCAGAAATAGCAATGATGGTGTCAAAATATATGGGTTCAATACAGTAGTATCTGTAATAGCAAAAATGAGAAATAACTTAGCCTCCACTAATAGGGAACGAGTCAATACATTTTTATATCTACAGAACTGACTACCATCATTGCCATGGGCTGTTAAAAAGAAGATAAGACGTATTAATACACTCACTTGAAAAAGGTCAATTTTTATATAGTTAAATGTCACAACAGCAAATTGTGTGTGTATACATATACGACACACATACACACACACACTCCTCCCTACCTACTCTATATCATTTAAATAACTACATATACAAATTAAGTCTGGAACGATATACATGAAACTGTATATGGCAGATATTTCTGGAGACTACATTGGAGTAATGACAAAATATTTTAATGTTTATTTTAAATATGTCAAATAACAAAAGAAAAAAAGAAGTGGTGGGACGAAGAGTAATTTTTCTTCTCTAAAAGTGCTTTTATTGGCCCCTTTCCCACCATACAATTATAAAAATTTTCAAATGTACAAAAAGTTAAAGAGTAGTATAATGAACACCTAAATGGCCACAATCTATATGCAATAACTGTTAACAAACTTATTTTCTATTTTCCAAAATTTTCCCAATAAACGTGTTGCCTTTGAAATTAAAGAGAAGATGCTCTGGGAGGGACAGACTAAAATAATTTGGAAATTGTTTATAAAAGAAAGAAAGGGAAACCTTTCCTTCCAAATGAGGCTAACACAGTTCATTTTTGTTTAACAAGCAATATATCTATTAACCCATCCTAGTGCACACCCAGTTACTGCTGCTTACAGAGATGTATGGAGCTTAATGGACGTTTCCTTTAAATGCATCTTTTATAAGTGAGTATTTTCTTCCCTTCTTCCACAGACCTTAAAGACTTGTAAAACTTGATCAGCAGTTAATAATTCCAGTAAATTCCTCTACTACATCACCTCTCCCTTTTACTTATCTTGCCCATCTTATTCCATTATCTGTTAGAACTAATAAGTCAAACGTCAGCTAAATGATACCTTCCTATATACTTAAGTCCCCATTTTAATTTGGTAGTTATTGGTGAAACAACTGATGTTACTTAAATTGCCTGTTCCACACTAATTCTGGCTGACCTTGTATACTAGTAATCAATGATTTATTATTTAAATCATTATTCTCTGAAATGATGAGGTAGCTCATGCTGTCTCAAATATAACTTGGCTATACAATGCCATCTGAACTACAATAAGACAGATATTTACAATCGTGCAAAATACTTACAAGCTGAGGTGCCTGCTTTCAATTGTGAAAGCATGAGCTTCCCCAGCCTGTTCAGGTGCTTACATACAGTGCTTCACAGACTGACATGATTTTTTTTCATTGTAAAGGATACTTTAATAATGAAAGTGTGCAAGCACAAAAAATGATAAATATTCCTGTATATTTGTCCAGACTTACCATGTGAACCCATCACTTAAGTAACAGATTAGTCCTAACACTACACAGCATCCTGGAATCCTATCAGACTGTTTATCCTAAATCTAGTCCTAGTCCTAGAAAAACTACCATTTAGGGGGAGAAAAAAAATTTATTCAACAATTCCATATTGTCTCTGATGCAGCAATGGGTTAAGTCACAATTACATTATGCTCAATAAGAGAAAAATAAAATGGTTTTTCAGAACGGGCTGGGTTGGTGATTCTTTTTTCACTCATCTTAATGCTAAAAAGACCAAGAACTTTGTTGCCAATAATGGACTAGTGGGCTTCAGCCCTGAACTACCTCTAGCTGCCAGCAGCATCAGAGACTTCAGAATGAGAAGATACAGCAACTCCTTAAAGTGCTCCGTACAGATTCAAGTCCAAGCTACTTCTTTGGAAGGCTCTCAGCAGTGTCAGACAGTGACTTGATTCTCGTCTAAAAGTTTGAAAATGTGCTAAAGCAATGTTCCTCCCCACACTCTCCAACCTCACAAGGATGGTTATACTGACAAAAAAGCACGTTTCTCTGTCTTCTCTTTGTGCCTTAGCTGAGCAACAGTGGACGGAAATCTTAACTTTCTGACCCAACTGTGTTTGTGGTACTGCATTTAAGGGCACAGTTCTTTGACGTACTTAGATTGTTGGAATGCTATATTTATATGAAATTGGGAATAACAGGCAGAATTAAGGAAAAAAGGATCTGACTCCTTAAATCTAGATTCTCCAAAAGAATAAATAACTTAGAATATAAATGAATCTATCACTCACAAAATGATTTTTTTGAGAAAGTAGAATTTATGAAATCACTGAATGAAGCAATGTGCTTTCTTTACCTTCTGAAAGGCCTACTGAATTTCAAATTGTAATGTTTGTTTGCTATTTTATCCTTCACAATAAACCCATCAGAAGTGGAAATCAATTTGCCTTCGGGAACAAACTCTGTACTAGGTATTGGTTATATAAATCACAGCCATCTTATTTCGTTGAAAGACTTTTTTTTTTAACAGAAGATGTGGATTATTAATTCTCTACTTATGTATATTATTAGTAAGTATTTTCAAGTGTTATAATGTTTGGGGATAAGCAATTATACATTCATAGTAGATATAATATACTAAAAAGCCACATTTCAGATAGTGAAATGTAAATAATTTAAAAACCTAAAAATTAAGCATCATAGCACCTGTTATGCAACACCTAATAAAGGATTATTTTATTTCATTTTCCAAGAAAACCCTTGCTTCTTCGTGAAAAAGAGGAGACGAACAAGCACAAAAGGGTTATTGGGTTAATAACCCCACATTTTGCTCTCATCCTATTGACAAGTAATTAAGGTAATTCACAGCCACTGGCTAAAATCTATGCAGCCTGAAGCAAATGGTCACATCTCTATGAATTTCACATTAACAGCAGAGTCTATTTCCTTTGTAAAATGGTATAAATTTTCCAGACAGCAGGCCACACCATAGAGCTTGGATGGCAAATAAACAATTTCAACAAATCAAGCTTAAGTGAATTGCTTACCTGAGCTAAAGGGCATAATGTACTGCTTCCTGAGTGAACAGATGTGCCAGGATCTTAGGACAATTTCTCCTTTTCTAGTCTCCTCCTCTACTACAGCTCCTCTCTTATCTCATTTTGTCCACTTTATTCCCTCATCCATTTGAGATGATAAGTCTAACTTTAGTTAAATGACACCTTCCTTTATACTCAGGTCCCCATTTTAATTTCGTAAAGTCATTGGTGATACAAGAGATGTTACAACTGTAACATTCATTTTTCTTTCTGCTAGCTTATATAAAATTTAACAGATTCTCTCTATAAATGGATATAATCTTCCCAAATACATTGGGAAAATTAAATGGCCAATAGAATTCTTGAGTTTGGCCATATTTGCAAAATTACATCTGAAAGTGAAAAGTACTTGCAGCCAGAGGTCTCCTGGTTGAAGACATTCCTATTCTCTTAGCTGCAGTCACCAGCACCTGCTAATCACTCTCTCTACATAGTTCCCATTCTTGCTTTGTATTTATTTCTGGCAACATTTTCTGTTGGTGCTAGAGGAGGTGAGGCATAGCACTTTCATTGGCTCTCTTCTTTTGGGGTACCTTTGCCTTTCTGCTCAACCTTATACTGTATTTCTGCCTCTGGTGGAAGACCAACGTTGGTTCCAGCACAAATGACATTTATGTGAAAAACAGAGGAAGGAGGGGCAGTGCAGAGATAGTCGCAAGGTACTGAGAAATCTGATCCATTTTTCTATTTCCACAATATGTTGCTCTTTTAAAGGGTGATGAGGTAAGAAATGCAAAGAATCATGTAGCACATCATTTCTTCAGCTTTTGGGTCCTCTATACATTGAATTTGCCAAATTGAAAGGAATATAAATTCCTGGGTCCATTATTAAGAAGTTGCCTGTAGGCCAGGAGTGGTGGCTAATGCCTCTAATCCCAGCACTTTGGGAGGCTGAGGCAGATGAATTGCTGGAGCCCAGGAGTTGGAGCCCAGCTTGTGCAACACGGCCAAGCTCCATCTCCACAAAAAAACGAAAAAATTGGCTGGGTGTGGTGGCATGCCCTAGTATTCCCAGCTACCTGGGAAGCGGAGGTAGGGGGATCACCTGAGCCTGGGAGGTTGAGGCTGCAGTGAGCCATGATTTTGCTACTGCACTCCAGCCTGAACAATCAAGTGAGACCCTCTCTCAAAAAATCCATCAATCAAACAAACAATGAAAAACAAAAAGAAGTTGCCTATAGCCTGAAGTAGTCAGTATCCACCTATTTCAAAAAGCGCTGAACCAATGAAATTTACTACAGTAACTTAATTTATATGAAGTTGCCTTAATAAAGTACTGAGTAGGTGACTCAATATGATGCATCCAGAGGGCTACAATCTATCCTGGAAGATGACACAAGTTTGTTCAATCATCATGCACACGTTCCCGGTGCATGATGAAATAATTTTTTTTTAAGTCTAACCTCATATGAGTTAGAATTTTTTTTGAATACCAACATTATGATGATTGTATAGCCACACTGAAAATGCTAAACATTTCTTTCAATTGAAGAGTTACTAGTTACTATGGTATAGCTACATGTAAAAGAGAAAATATGCTGAACATAATAAACCACGTTCAAAATAATTCACTGTAAAATGTGTACTGTAATACATTTGCAGTGTATCATACTGTGAATCAGAACATCCATACGACACAAAGAAACTTGTCTACAATTTGTGGGACAACACTACAACCACATTTTAATCCCAAAGACTTCTTAGATTAGCTCTTCACTTTGTTCAGTATCATAACGTATTAAGATAGGGTCACTCGGTTTTATATTTTCAGCTCCCTCTGCCATTCATAATTTGCCATTCATTTGGTATACACATGCTTTAGTTGAATGAAAGCAAAAGAGATCTAGGCCTGAATAAACAATATTGTACTGAAGGCCCCTCAGCAGGAATAGTAGTGTTCCTCTGTTGAGGCACTTAATGTTCTTTATTTTAAGAAACAAGTATAATTTTTGTTATCCTCAGTCACTTTATGTTTCTCTCTAGTAAGAAGTGATCAGTGACATTTAGTAGAGGTAATATTTAAAAATATTTACCTCATTTTCCTACCTCCCTCCCTCCCTTTCTTCCTTCCTCTTTCAGAGTGCCATAAACACAAACAAAAAGGAAAATACAGAACAAATCTATGCTTTCCCATGGGGTGAAAGATGTGTACAGTCATCCATCCATTTACTCATTTATTCACTTGATAAGATAAGAAACTGAATTCTTTCCAGATTGGTGTCATTGGAAATAATATAAACAATACTCACGCCCATAAAAATGATAGATATTATTATAAAGACTACAGTTCTTCCAAAATTTGAAGGAGAACCACATTTCTTTTTCTTCCCCACCCCATTTTAGGTTTGCATAAAGAACTTAATTTTCTTTCAGACTTTTGCTTGGGCAAGCCTCCATAATAGTAAAATAAAAGAGCAGGATGAACAAAATGGTTCAAAATAAAGTGATACCTTCAACTCTTTTTTTTTTTTTTTTAAGACAGAGTCTTACTCTGTCACTCAGGCTGGAGTGCAGTGGCGAGATCTCTGCTCACTGCAAGCTCCGCCTCCCGGGTTCACGACATTCTCCTGCATCAGCCTCCGGAGTAGCTGGGACTACAGGCGCCCGCCGCCACGCCCGGTTAATTTTTTGTATTTTTATTACAGACGGGGTTTCACCATGTTAGCCAGGGTGGTCTCGATCTCCTGATCTCGTGATCCGCCCCCTTCGGCCTCCCAAACTGCTGGCATTACAGGCGTGAGCCATCGCGCTGGGCCTCAACTCTTAATATCAATTGAGCTATACAAACTTCTGGTAAAGACTGTGTGTGGATTAGATGTGTGGCGGTTCTTACCTGGTGTTTGAAAGTTAAGGCGCCTCAGTTCTACGGGGTCTGTTGGGTGGTGTGAAGGGATCTCCTTACTGTTCGGTATGCTGCTTTTTCTAGAGTCGGACTCTGCCCTCTTCCTATAGGGGGGAAATAGAAGTTTAAGAAGAAAACAAAAATCAATGGAAACAGATAAAAAAGCAGAGAGCTGCACCTGCACTCCCCCCCACCTCCCAAGTTTTCGGGTTTACAACATTTTAACCCAGCTGACTTGTGACCCAGTTCAGGTTGCTTTTCTTCCCTTGGCCTAATTGTTCTCTCAGGTCTAAAATTTTTGTTTAAGTGGATGATCTCGAAGTCCTGCTTCAACTGTATGATTAAATAATTCAGCAACTCTGCCTTTTGGCTTCAAGGGGATCTTGGTGAGATACACATGGACCCTTATCGAGCAATTCTCTTATCTACTAGCTCTATTTGTGAGGAACAGGAGAGGATACCCCTGAGTCGCCAATACTAAGACTGTTGTTACCGCAGAGAAACTACCTGAGCTTAAGCTGAAGAGCTAAATCTGTCCACCTTTGCCCTAAGTATATATAAGTGGTGACTACAGCGAGGAGATGCCTTAGATTTTCCCATACGGTAGGTAAATACAAGTGCATTTTTAAGATGCCAAGTTATCCTAATACCTAGGAGAATCGGGACCAGGTTAAACAAACCTCCCCTTTCTCTTTCAAATGTGAAGGAAAAAAAATAGTGTTAGCTGTTAACAGTACTAAGCTGTGATTAATATTTTGTTAATGAAAGGTTCATAGAAAGATGAGAGAAAAAGTAATTTCACCTGGTGGGTAGATCAGCTCTCCTGATAATCATTCAAGGTGCCATTGACAGTGCCTTGTTATAAATGTGATTCTTCACACAATACATTTTAACTTTGTTTTAAAAGCTATCTACTAGCTTTATTATCCCCATTTAAGCTCTCATTATGTAATTTTAACTAATTTCTAAGCAAGAAATGTCAGATCTGTATATAAGATTTCTTTATCCAATAAAAAAAATTAATCACAGAGTCATAACTACCTTCTTCCAGCTTGAATTAGATTAAAAACCCATTTAATCAACAGAAGCCATTTTCAAATAGTGCTTTTTTTCCCAAATACTAATGCCTGCAATCTCTATGCCGGAGTCACAATCCCAGTATCTCACCGCTGCTCAAAGCAAAGGCATTTTCATTTGGGGGAAACAGGTACTGCACAGTTTAGGAACTTTCCTCTGTTCGATGTGACTGTGGTACAGCTCATTAGTGTTGCTGTGGCAATGGGCTCTCATTCAATGCCACCCAGGTCGTTCTATGGTTAGCCATAGGACTCCTGCTAAATAGCCTTTCTTCCCATTTCTGCTCATCTGTATGAAATAAAACTAACCAGGTGATGAAGAGAAGACTGATACAAAGGGAAAGTGCACATGATTTGCTCAAGTGCAACGCCTTTGACGAAACATCCTTGATGGAATACATTTTCATGGCTCAGTCCTATTAGACATGTTGCTTTCTCGGTACCTTAGAGTAACCTGCCTCAGGATTTCCTCTTTCTATCTAAAAGTGTCAGATACAGCCTTGGGACAAAATGTACTGCCAAACCATTCCACCAATCAGAGGTGAGCAGTATTCTGAGACCTGCCAAGGCACTGGCAGCTCCAGTTCTATGGAGTAGAAAAGAAGAAAAGAAAGAGAAGAGACAAAAGGCTAGTGAAAAAGATATGAGGAGGAAGAAAAAGACAGGCTCAGAAGATCATGTGAAAGGAGGACATGATGACCAGTTTCAGAGTAGGCAATGTCACTGTGTCTATGCTATGAGTCTTCACCTCACCACACTAAGAGATTCCTTTTACCACTGAAGATGCAAAATCAAAATGGGTTAATGAAACATGACTGGGAGCAGCCAGCCAGTCAATTCGACGTGAAACATGTGGTTGGTCTTCTCATTTCAAATAATACCAATGGCCCTTCTCATCTTTTGATCATTTTGCGTTAAGCTGGCACAGATGCATTTCTTTACTAATGTGTCAGGCACTATGACAAAAATTTAGATTTTTCTCTCTTCCCAACGTGGCTCTGCCATTCTTGCAAGATTATGGAAACCAGAATTAGAAATATCTATCCGGGCAAGAAAATTACTTTACTCTTACAGGTATTGTAGGGTAACCTCCTTATCTTCTTTTTCCCTGCGGCTGGGGTGAGTGACACTGAGCTGGAGGGATAGAAAAGAAAACTCTCTAAAGTAATTTAGTCAATTTCTCTGGTTCCAGGAAAGTTAGGAATTACATCTTGTTGCAAAGATGTTGAGTCTCAGAAAACTCAAGACATAGGACTAAAATTACAATTCACAATTTTAATGAACAGGGAGGGATTTACTGACATTTAATAACTAACTTCTCTTTCATTGTCTATTCAAATGAAATTATTTCCAAGACCTCAGTCTCCTGAAATCCAAGCCAAATAGAAAACCAGTTGCTTAAATGTATTTTGCTTAGTTTTGTTTCAATGATCACAACATGGACAATTCTGGCTGTCCACATTCTTATCACATTATTTTTAAACACCTATTATGTGAGGTGCTAGAATGATTGTTTTCTAACACAGAACACATTTCTAGGAAAGATGAGGAAGATGAAGAGTTTGGTCATCATTGCTAATAATACCAAAGAGTTTTAAAACATTCTCACAAAATATTAAAAGACATATAATGGTCTAAATTAGGCCCAACATGAATGTAAGTAGTAACATTTTTCCTGATAAATTTCAGAGGTCTCATCATTCTCATTTTCAGTTTGAAAAATGGAAAGAATAATGACTACAAACAGATTCTAAATTTTGCCTTGCTATACTATGTATTTTTTCTATTAAGACTATAAAATGTTAGTGTAAGTTTATTTCTTGCAATGAGAAGTATCTACTATGTGGAGGAGTTATGTAGGTGAAAAGGAAATGGAAGATCACTTGAAATTTTGGATCTATCAGAAACTGCTAATACTATACAAGCATGCAGTTGTTTGGCATGTGGGTAATACACAACACAAATGCCACTCTGGTCTATGGGGCATTTGCTTTCTCCTAGGGTCCCATCTAACGGGGAAGAAAAAATTAGGCTCCCAGCCAGGGGGGAAGAAATAACAGGCAAGTTGAGTGAAAGATCATATTTATGGTCCTGAAACAAAGATATACAGAGATGTGAGCAGAGCTTTTTGAAAGAAAGGTATACTTGTTAGAAATATCTACTATCAATATTCAAGTAAATCAATCCAAATACTTGTTTCTGATAACATGAAGAATGTAATCCCAACTCTGCCACTATTGGTATGTGTCAACTACAAATTTTCTTTTCAGTTTCTTTATGTATAAAACAGAGGGAGATTAGAAGATGATGTCTAAATTTTGGCTCAACTCTCTCATTTTAATAGAGAAAGGAAGCGTTGATTAAGTTGTAAAATGGGAAAAGTGTTATGATGAAAGGTACAGAGTCTCTCGCTCTGTCGCCCAGGCTGGAGTGCAGTGGCATGATCTTGGCTCACTGCAAGCTATGCCTCCCGGGTTCATGCCACTCTCCTGCCTCAGCCTCCCAAGTAGCTGGGACTACAGGCGCCCGCCACCATCCCTGGCTAATTTTTTGTATTTTTTAGTAGAGATGGGGTTTCACCATGTTAGCCAGGATGGTCTTGCTCTCCTGACCTCGTGATCTGCCCACCTCGGCCTCCCAAAGTGCTGGGATTACAGGCATGAGCCACCACACCCGGCCGATGAAAGGTAGTATTTTAAGTGAGTTTAAAGTGTTTCGTCTTTTGGCTGAATAACAAAAACAAAAACAAAAACAAAACAAAAAAACACACACTATTCTGCATGGGTTTTTCTGCTGGATAAATGGACGCTAGAGATGTCCACACAAAAAAGACACCCTCATAGAGGTTTAAAAATTCTTATCATTGAACATGAGGCTTGCTGACCAATGTAAAGTGATTTTAGTGTAAATAATGCAGCAATAGTTCTCAAACTTCAGTATGCATCAGGATCACCTGGGGAGACTTGTTAAAATACAGCCTGGTGGGTCAATGCCTAGACTTTCTGATTTTGTAGGTCTGAGGTGGGGCCCGAGGATGTGTATTTCTATCAAGTTCCCTGGTGATGCTGGTGCTATGGCTGCTGGTCCAGAGGCCACTCAATGGAATCCACTGGAATATGGCACCGGGAGAAAGGTAGGTGATCTTTGAGATGTTTTTTGTAGTTTGATTTTTATCAGGAATTTATATATATGTTATATGCATATTTATACATAAGTGTATATGAATATATAGATATGAGTTAGAAAGCTAGAAGGTTAGTTTGGATTAATCATTCAATAACCACATAGCATATTTTAGCTATTATTATTGCTATTATTATTCCAGACTGGGAGACATGGATAATAATTTTGAATTAGGGAAGAGTTCTCACTAAGGCACTGTCATCAATATTTGCAGGGTGTGAAAATGCTAATATCATTAGGTGATCTGTAGTCAAACTTGAAAACTAATCTTTGGTAAAAACAAAACAAAACAAAACAAAACAGTTTATGAGACACCTCACATTTCTGCCCTGTAAACACATCAACACACACAAATGCCCATTTTAATCTTGACCACAAACAAAACTCAGATATTGGTTTGTGTACTATCTTTTAAACTTCGCCTTTAATCTGTTTTTTTCTTCTTTTATAAACAAAATATTTATCTTCCCCAGAATCATTTTAATGAAGTCACTGTGTATATGTAGGCTTTGCCCGTCTTCCACGTGCCAGGTATCATCTTTTGTATGCAGCCCCGCCCTCCCCTCTTCAACAACTCCGAAGTCTACCAGTTTATTTTTTTTCTTACTGAACATGAAAGGGGTTTGTTCTCTATTCCTCACCTGTCGGGTTTACTGCTCCATTTTAATGCAGCAAAAAAAGGAAAAAGAAAGGCTAAATGTTAGTTGGCCAATGGTAACAAGGATAACCATGACAACCAAGATTTAAGAAATAGTGTTCACAAGTAAAGACACACAACTGACATACATTCGGAAGCGACAGCGAATCAAAATATTTATGGACCTCTGATTATGAACTAAACAGAGCTCTGACATGAAGTTACATCACTGAATACACAGTGTGTGTGTGCGTGTGTGTGTGTGTGTGAACGACACATGCACTTTTATCCATCACCTATAAAATAATGCCACAATTAATTATATTCCAGGAAGTGTTTGATAGTGGAGAGATAATTTGATTTTTTAAAAACATGCTATGAGAAAACTAGTAATGTATTCAATGGGAATACAGCATCATTCCGCAAAAGAAATTCATTCATTTAAAATAAAAAGCCTTCAATTAAGAGGTATGTCATTCCTTTCATATTAAATATATACAAACTGTATTGAACTATACAGAAATTTGCACAATTGAATACTATACCAAAAGGTAATAAGGTGGCAGAAATTATTTCTTCAAATACCTCTCGCCACATCTTTTTTCCAATGAAGGATTAACCGCATCTTCAGTTTAGGAAAATATAATACTCATCATTATAAATCTATTCATGGCCCATTTATACGGTTGGGCTCATCCAGAAAAACATTTTATTACCAGCCATTGACAGAATATGTATTTTCCTAGTCTGTGGTGCTGTCTGTGAACACAACTAGTTCATGCTTATAGCTCCTTTCACCTGTGATATTATGCTGATTGTTTAAATAACCGTATTATTTCTGCAGCATATAACCTTTTCCTGAAAACAATTAATCTAAAAATCTTCACTTTGAGGCAAATTGCAAAGTTTTCAGTGAGTTCCCAATTGCAAAATAAAGGTACTAAGTTCTTCTTGATGCAATGAAATATATACCCAAGTGGCTGGAATATCTGGCCCTGTGAGACAATTCAATCCATCTCTTTTCAAAAATAAAACATCCACATTTAAATTGCACAAACACACACATACAAAGTAAATGATGAAAATGATATCAAACACATTGGTTAATTCTTCTTATTCTTAATTTTAAAGTGATTTACTTAGTGTGCCAGGTTAAAAAAAAATTCTACATAAATGTTTCCAATTTGCTCACTTTTTTAAATCAATGACTTTATCAGGGAATCAGCTGTAGAAAAATCTATGCCTCAGGATGGAAAACCACCTAGTGAATTATCAGTTCTGTGGATTAAAAGGCTGCTTGAGTATTCATATGCACAAATGCATAGTTCTAGATAAAGGTCAGCCTCACCATACACCTGGGTACATATGTGGTACAAATATCTAAGTTTGAAAGCTTTCACAATTGGTAAATTTAAATTACAGGCCAAGGATTTTATTGCAACTCTTGCCAGCCAAAATAAAGGTGATACTGAGTGATGGAGTCAACACATAGAAGGAATTGAGTTTGTTTAATACTGTTTGACTTGTATACATTTAATTATTCAATATTTTTGTGTGCCAGGCACTCTACTAGGCAGTAGGAACACAATAATGAATGAGACAGAGTCCTTGACCCGCAGTTTACTGGAGGCAGAGTGCCAAGAAAAGGGGAATTGACAGTAATGCAGTAGGTTCTATAATAGACAGGTAGAAAGTAGTTTAAGAGTCTCGGAAAAGCGATCCTAAGGTAGCCCGAACTGCTAGAGGGGAGGAGAAGAGAGGATAGAAGATGAGGCAAGCACCCAGAAAGCCTTGATTAAGTAGGTAGCATCCTAGCTTACTTCCAAAAGAAGAGTTGGAGTTATCCAAGCCAAAAGGAGTGGCAGGGGAGTGACAGGAAAGGCATTCCTAACCTAAGGAGGGCCTACTCAGAAGCCAGAAAGCAGAGTCAACCAGCAGCTTCCGGTATGGTTGGGTGTGGCCACACATTTCTTCATAGCATCTCAAAATATTCTGGACTGCATTTCTTTCTTTGATGAGGGCTTGGAACAGTATGGAGGGTTGATACAGAAAGAGAAGACTAAAGACACAAAGCTTGCAGAGAGACAGTGTTGGAGCTGGAAAAGGCTGGAGAAACTGAAGCCTATATTTTAGTCTCCTCTAGCTCATGGTTTCCACATCCTGAGATGGGGAAGAAAAAACAGTGTGCAAGCAGGCTAGATTATTACCATTCAAGGATGTTAATTTTGCCTAAAGTATGTCTCAGACTTCTAAGACCACCTGATCTACACTTTATTTGATTCCATAGTAGGTAATAAACACTTTTCATCCATCTTGAAATGCTTTTCCATAGAGGTAAGGTTAACAGTTTATTTTTAAATGTTTATTTTCTATATAAATAATTCTTGGACAGTTCTGGAAAAAAGTCTGAAAAGCCTTACATATGTAACAGATATACAGAATACGAACTTTCAATTGCCTTGTGGATTTTTTGTCGGAGTAGATGGACATGCAATACCAATAGTATTACCTGGTGTTTAATGTTTTCAGATTATAGAACATTATATTAAAAAGGTCTAATTATCTGGTCCACCCACTAACTTTGTAATGAAGGCTAGGTTCAGAGTGTTGGCATGAATTTCTACCCCATGCAACCAGCTAGTCACAGAACTGGGACTTGGAAACTCAGGTTTCCTGGCTCTTCAGTCCAGTACTGGTCCGAACATTGCTACTACCTTATCTCTGTAATGTGTACTTTAAGCCATGGCCCATATCATATTTTCTAAAAATTACAGTACAAGAAAATTTATAACATTAAAGATATATCAAATATATTTTAATTTTCTGATGATTCAGAGGGCATTTTAGGGATCTTACAAAGCCCTGGTGATATTTTTTGTTACTGATGATCAATGTAGTATAGGTGTACAGATTACTAGATTAAAAACAAAAGTTAAATGAACAGAATGCCAGATCAAATAGTGTGCCATTTCCACATGAATAGATCTAATAGGAATAAGTCTCAAAGTCTCCTCAGACATCTGGGTAAAATATACTTCTTTATATGATAAAACTATCTGTAGCTACAGACCTATTGCTAATGCAAGCATCTTAGAAGCAGAGATACATGATAAAGTGGATGATCAATATAATGTGAGTTAACAACGTTTTATTCTTATTCTCTTCTCAAAGCATTATTTGCATATGGGAAGTAAACTATTCTGACAATAATAATAATAATGATACTTTCAATTCTGAGTCATTACCAATGACCTGTATATAAACTGAAAGGCACCTAAAAAGAGGGAATGGAGTATTTATTACGTAATTAACTTTGCTCAGGATCCAAGCTATAAAAGACACTATTCATTGGGTACAGAAGATTTCCTTTTGAACTGCCTCATGATAATCAAGAAGGACATTGTTGGGTCTACTTGAATTTCAAGTCAGGAATGTTCTTTACTGCTGAAGCAAGCATTTCTATTTCAGAAACGCTTCATGGGCCTTCAGATGGTTAGCTAAATATACTTAGCATTCGAGGATGTGTGCATTTCCCAACAATTGCATTAGACGATGCTTACATAGGCCCACACTAAAATGCTACTCTATTTTAACAGAGTCATAAAACCTTTAAATACGATACTTCTTTTTGTGGGATTAGGAAAAATAATAAGTGAGTTGATTTTTTGTCACTTGCAGATGAAGAAAGAAAATAATTATCTTTTAAAAATTATTAGGGTTACAATCATATTTCGTCAAATTTACATAACTGATTCACAAATACCACATACATCTGTTACTATATGACTTAATGATAGCTATGTATATCCAAATAAAACATAACTTAAAAAATAAGGCATTAATTTTTCCCATTTCAAATCATCACAAAATGGCATGTGATATGGTCTAGAAATACACCTGTCAACAAGCATTTGTTTTTTGACCCGACTCCCATAGTAGTATGTGACCACCTAAGTAAATATTTCCCAGAAAACAATTAGAATTATACTACTGCTTTTTATTATTGAATTCTCTTCCGGAAAAAAGTGCAGCGTACAGACAGCAAAGGGCACCAGTTCCTGCTTGGACTCAAACAGAGTCTGTGATTACTCACGGGGCAGGTGGGTGCCTCAGGCTTCCTGCCCTTATCTCTTACATGGAGAGAGGTGATAAAATACAACGAGTTCCTTAAGATACATGCTTATAGATACAGATTGGAATGGAAGATTCAAATCATCAAATGAGAGGAGATTTTGGCTTTCTATCACTTGCTTTATCAGCTATTTTACAGCATGGATAATTGAATGATGGCAGTGTTCACACACAAAAAAATAATGATGGATATTTCTTTCATTCTTTATAACTCTAAAATAGGATAGGCAATTTAATGGGTTATGGTTATGAACTTCTTTCATTTGTCCTTTATTTTCTCAACCCTCTCTTAATGCTGGAATAAAATGAAATGGAGCCTTTTAAAAACAAGTTTTTCAAAGGAGAAGTGTTCTGAAGGAGTTTCTTTTTTTAAGAGTCAAGATAAGAGGTTATGGGGGAAAAACGCTATTCCAGGGACAGAAGAGCAAGGGAGTGAGGGTGAAAATAATTAATATAAACCCCCAAAAGGGAGCTAGATGGGTAGGAAAAAGAGTGAATGGAAATGAGATTATCAGATTAAGCATGTAAGCAAGAATCAAAATGAAGATACTCTTTTTAGATTTTGAAGGCCAAGGTTATAGGGACAGGGAGAGAGAAGCTATCTTGCAGTAGAGGCATGAGATCACCTTCACAGTAGCATTTCAAAATATAACACACCACAAGGAAAATGAGAACATGGATTAAAGTTTTATGAAAATAAAATTTGGACTGGAAAAAAGTAAAAATCTATATAAAGGGAAGTAATTTTGAATTTAGTCATTTTAAATGTTTAAGAAAGGATATTATATGCTACTTTTTATAAGTTCATATTTATATTATAATTATAATCTGAAGACAGAAAGAATTTATAAGAACAATTACTAATGTTCTCTAACTGATCGGCCAGTGACCTAGGGGAAAAAATCTTATTAGAGATTAGATGTTAGAGGTAGAAATAAAATGGAAAAAGAGTGGCATATCAGAAAAATGTGGGTAGATATAGATTTGCATTCTAATTGTAGTCAAAGACACTACTCAAATCAACACATGGGCATAGTAAGACTCAGATTATATTTTTTAAAAAAGGAATATGGTACCTTGGCATCCCTTTTTGGATACATACACGAATTCACCAGTGAAGATGTGGAATAAGAGTTAGAAGAAAAATTGGGAGACGATTCATTCTCCACCCCTCTCTTTTTGTTTCCCTTCCTTAATCCTTAATTTTCATGTGCTTTTGCCAAATTTTGAGAAATAGCCACAGGGAGCTATCTCAACGCTTGTGCAAATTAGATTTATGATATGTACAAATTGTAAAATCATGATAATGTTTCAAAAAACATGTTGAAATTGAGCAATTATCTAAAACAATCAAATGAAAGCTTGCATGGAATTATTTACTTGTGAATGCACTAATGCCTCAATTGTTATGAAAAGTGCTTATCTGCATAAAGCAGCTCAGAAGATTGGAGGCCGGAATAGATGCATGTTGGACAACAGAAGTCTATACCAAAACTGAATAAGATTCCAAATAGTACAGTCTTTACATTTTGATCTTACTGTAATGTAAACACTTTTCCAAAAATAACTGAAATGGCACTGAAGTATTTCTACTAAAATCAACCACCAAAGGACCATAGAACAATGATCAAGTCTTCAAAAATAAGGCAGCCTCTAAAATTGCAACAGAAATATTGGGTAAACCTACCTTTTATAAAGAAGAATAGCAATGACAATGCAGATGATAAAGACCACTGCAAGGACAGGGCCTACAACCCAGATCAAGCCTTCTTCTTCATCCGTGATTGGCTGTGGATCCAGATCCATTGACACCACGGGGTCGGAGTAAGGGCTGGTTGCATACATCTTCTGAGGAAAAGCAGAGTCTATTTCAGTGATAAAATAATGACTTTCTACAGAGTACCTTTAACATCAGAAGAAGCAAAAAATCGAGGAAATAGTGAATTTAATGAAAAGTGTGTGAAGCAACATCAGCAAAATAGAGGGGAGGGGAGAGGAGAATAAAGAAAAGAAAGGAAGGAAGAGGTTTTGTAAATACAAATTTCCTTATAGAGTGAAATACTTTATAATAAAGTAATTTTGATAGTACAAATTACTTCATAGACACTTTTTCATTGGGCTCTCTATATGGCGTATTAAATGATCCTATGAAGCGTAAAGTACCAGTAATTAACCAGTTGCAAAATGTTTACTGAACATTTACATTGGGCCAAAGTGTTAGATGCTATGTGAAAATCAAGAGAAAAATTAGAGTTCCAGCCCGCAAGGCATTATCATACAGTTAAGGAGACCAAAGTACATATTTACGTTCAAAAATAAGTCAGTATTTAATTAAATGTGAATGTCGGTAGTCGTTAGTACTACTGTGCTTCTTAGTGCTTGGTACTACTTAATACTACTGCATATTAGTTAGGAAATGGAAACCAAACAATGAACAAATAAAGTCTACAATTTCAAAAGGGAATTCCATAGTTCAAATTACAGATGTGAGATATACAAAATTGATGACATGGCTTTATAAAATATAGAATTTTTAGAACTTAAAAGAATTTAGCAGTTCTCATTTAATTTTATTACAGTTATTGCTCAGAGACTGGTATGTCTGTTCTCAACAGACAATTGATAATATATGTTTCAAAAATACAGTTACTTGGAGAAAAAATGGACTAAATATCGATGATTTTTATTTCTATGATATCCTATCCCATTTAGTTCTGTCCTATTTTAGCCTATATTAGGAAAACATCTTGACTCTACCTGCCCCCTTCAAGTCCTTATCTTCTACTTTCCAATCCAACAGAAACTAATCCATATCCACTAACTGCTCTGCTTCTACTACTCACTCCTCATCTCTTCTCACTCCAACAACACCACTGGTCCTTTTTTTTTTTTTTCATTTGCCAAATCTAATTGCCTTTATTTACTCTTTACCTTTCCAGACAACTTTTCCAGATTTGCCACAGTGGATCAAGCCTTTTTTAAAATTTTTATCTCTGGCTCTCTTAATTTTGTACTAAACCAGTCCTGTCCTCATCTTTCCAACTGCTCATGCCCTGCTGAGTTAATTGCCTCTGACTCCATCCTATAGACCAACATTCTTTAAAAAAAAAAAAAAATTATAGAGATGGGGTCTCACCATGTTTCCCAGGCTGGTCTCGAACTCCTGGTCTCAAACAATCCTCCAGCCTTGGCCTCCCAAAGTTCTGAGATTATAGGTGTGAGACACTGTGGCTGGCCCTGAACACAAGTTCTTAAGTTCTATTCTCTACTAGCATCTCTTATCCTCTCTTATCTGGCAAGGTTAGCCCAAGCTTTAACTCTCAACTTCCATGCAGAATATGTCTCTTCATTAATGTTCCTAAACTCAGATACTCTCTGAAATCCCAGATCTTCATTTCCAATCATTTCTAGAGACCCCCTACATATATGTTCAAATTAAGTATGAATTTAATTTTTTCCAGATACTACTTCCCTTCCTCTTGACTTCCCAAATTCTCTCATCCTCTCAGTATCTAGGAATGGATACTGATTTTACCTTATAGAAACAGGAATAGACTGGAAACACTGATTTTAGCTTATCAGTGACCCCCAGGTCCATCTGCTCTCCTTCTAGTCTCACTTTTCTTTAGGACCTTACTTATGTGCTCCTAACCATACCAAGTTTCTTCCTTCCTCTAATAGTCTCCACTGCTGCTAGAGGTATCATCCTAAACTGCAACTATAAAGCCTTCAAGAGGCTCTCTTGTGATTCCCAAATAAAACATAGATAACTTAGCACGATTCTCAAGGGCATCCACAATTTTACTGTAAACTTGCTTACAACACACAACACATTCCATCACAGTGGGCTTCTTGCTACTACTCCCTAAATGCTCTATTCTTGCTCCTCAACTCCCTCACAAGTTCCACAACATTTAGCTCCTGAAATTGAACAACAACTCTCCAGGCCCCCACTTGAATACTGCCTCCAGTGAAACCACCCCTTTTTAAATGACTGGCAGTGATCGGTCATTCCCCTCTAAAAAAAAAAAAAAAAAAAAGGTACAAATAATACAGTTAAATTTTTATTTAGTCCTTATTTTTTTTGTGTGTTTGTTTTTAATGGCACTTACCAAACTCTATTTTGGCTTTTTATTTGTATACATACTTCATTTTCTTTGGTGAAACTACAAACTCCTAGAAGGCAGGGATTTATATATTTTTTGTGTTTATATGCTTAAAGCAGCTAGCACTGAACCTTGTACTTAGTGGGTTCTCAACAAATCTTGGCTGAATAAGACAAAAAATGTTCATCTTTTCAAATGACTGAAACTGTCAAGACATCAGTATATATGCTCATTTTTCATGATCAGTACATATTTTTAAATGTTTTAACCTGCATCTTTAAAAAATTTAGTTTATGGCATCTATTCTGAATTTAAGTACAATGAGCTCGGCCATCAAGCAGGAGAACAGATGTCCCACTGAATGCTTGTATACTACTCTTCTTTCTCATTTTCGTCATTCTGCCCAGGAAACAGACTGACTAGATTTTCAGATTTTCTAATGCATTAAAAGAAGATGGAATCCCAGTATGTATGTCCAAGCCTCTCAGAGGCAGCAAAAAAAAAAAAAAAAAAGGATGTATATGGTATAAGGATTGACACAAAGGACTTGGCAAAGAACTATGTATTTAAGTAACATGATTCTTTATATCATTGTTTTGGTTTATACGATACCCACTCCATTTTGTAGGCAATGCTAAAATAGTTTGGTAGACAGAACTAGGCAAAACTGCCCGATTTGAAATTCTTTACCAAGAACCTTTAAGATAATAATCATGGTCCATTGAGATGGAAGTCTAAGCACAGGTTTTCCCAAAGAACATAGATTTCCAACCCATTCAAGAAACAGAGATGTATGAAAATGAAAAGAAAACGAAGTCATAAAATGATACCAGCCTCATGAAAAATATAATTTCTTATGTATGGGAGTAAGAGAAGAGATTAAATTTTGGATCATTCCAAACCAGTAATCTGACATTCTTAATGTGAGACAATAGATTAGGGGATAGCTTGTGTCTTTGAGAGGGAGGGAAAAGCGTTTTCTCTTTGCAAATTACCAGTCTACCCTTGGAACATTGTTATAATCTGTTACGGAAATTTGAGGCTTACAAAAAGGCTTTATTGTTGCAAAACAACTCTAGCTGGATACAAGTCTCTTCCAGGCCTGAAAATATTTATGATATATAAAGGAAATAAATATCATATATATTTGGAAGCAATACTGAGAAAGATGACAGAATAAAGGGGCAACTTCATTAACACATGTAAAAAAAATCTTAATTCTATAATTAATAAGCAGATGACATACTAAAGAAAGGGGCAGACTCTTTATCAGTTGTGACATATTTAGACACTAGCGGAAGACATCAGAAACCAGAGTGTGTAGTTCAGTGGTTCAGTCTGCAAGATCGAATGAGATTCCTCTCCTTTGCTAGATTCTCTGATCTACCTCAATGCTCTAAGTGTGCTTTTTGAAACATTCCTAGAGCTATTAAAAGAAAATTCCTCTCAAATATTTAAAAGTCATTTTTGAATAAAAGAAAAAGATGATTTCTTAACATTTCATTCCCTTGATGTTCTGCCTTAAAACTTTCAACTAGAAAGAGAAAGCATATCTGTACATTAAAATTCCAGGAAGGCCATCACTTTGTTTTCAAATGACATTCTGAGCACAAAGGTAAACCAGGCAGAGGGGCTGCCTTTGTGTTTTGATTTTCCACGGGATAATTCTTTCAGTCACTCGAAGAGAGGCCCCACTGTATACCCTAACACCTGATGTGGAGAAATCTTTGATACATCATGAGCTGCTTCTATTCAGGAAATGACTGGCTCAGAGTTATCACACCTGTCATATATAGACACCGATTACATAAATGAAGTTTAGAATATGTATATTAAATGTTCATGTGAACTGCCACTTCAAAATTCACCCCCTTCCTATCTACAATATCTCTCCCCCGCCTTTTTTTTAAATATTCAAAGCAACTGAAACATAAAATGACATATAAGCAAGATGGATTACATAACAGAAGAAAATTCATTATTTAGAATACCTTAAGAATGCTCTCTTTTATTAAATTATTTTATAACTTTCTCAGCTGTTCACTGATAAAGTCACTCATAAATCTCTAGAATTAAAGAAGCTGTTGTATTTGCCTCTTTCTAGATAGACCTTCCTCATGAATCTAGGTAGAGGCACTGTAGTCTCACTTGGCAAATATAGGAGAATAAATACAATCACCCCCAAAGCCAATATTTTCAGAAATATGCCATGTTGAATGGCTGAGCTTGTGAGTTCCCATTGCAATCACAGGGGCTAATGTAAATCAGGTATTATGCAAGATGAGAGCAGTCTCCTTTTCTTGACAGCAGTCATTTTGAAAGGATGAGGGAAGGAGATTGTGAGCAATGCTGGTTCTAACACGATAATATTTGTGTTACATCAAAAGGTATCAGGAACTATGTCCTATTGGTCTGGAACTTCACAAAGTAGAGGGCCACGTAAATTTCCTTCATCAGAGACACAGTCTCATTTGTAATTCAGTCTTGGGGAGTATATTCAGCAATGTCCAAAGAGTCGGCAGCCTGTTATTACACTTAAGTTAATAACAGTTCATGAGAAATAGAGGATGGATATACCTACAAATCCCTAAATAACCACATTCCAGTGAAAATGTATAAGCATACCATAGGAAAGAGATGCCATCATAATTAACTTACAGACTCTGCATGTTCCATTACTGCTAACACAAAGAAGACATATTCTTGACCACTTTGGAGTTGCTTGTTTGTAAATCCACCATAATGCTTGTCATCCCCCAGGGTGAACTCAGTGGGAAGGACATCAAAGTGAGCGGCTATATATGGCTTTAATTCAACTTCTCTCCCATAACGGATGCTTCTGCGCTTCCTAGATATCTCCTTAAGCAGCTTAAGGAAAAAAGGGAGAAACAGAAAAAGAACTGTAAATAATAACCCAACTTATTGATAATTTAATGAGAGAAATTAATTCAGCACTGGGAACAACTCAAATGCAATTTGTTCACATTTCATATAGCACATCAGCGTCACTAAATCTCAGTTCTCTCAATATTTCAAATGCTTCTCTTCCTGTTAAGGTAAGATACTGGACTGCTATTATAAGGTCTAGGCTATAAACACGGGGCAATTAGATCCTTTACTGTAGCTCATTTCATTTCCTACACTAATGAAATTCTCTCGAAGGGCAATAGTGCATCATAACTTGTCTAAGGAAAAAAGTCAGCTTGATTCATAAAAGCCTTGCCTTGTAGGAGATTTATTAAACAAGTAGTAACCTCAGACAAAGACATCTAAATCTTTAAATATAGCCGCATTTTAGAAGAGGTTAGTGCCAGTTTAGATTGCTTTTAGTAATTAGATAATTCATATGACACAAATTCCCTCAAATCAGCAGAAGCAGAATCCAACAAACAATTTTTAATATACACATATTAAATAGACATTGTTACTCATTTACCAATTTCTGGCTTGACTTAGCTCCCTGGTTAGGCAATTGGAGTGCACTTCCTTATACTTGATCATGGAGTCAACTTTTTCTAGAATCGACCTTTCTTGGGAGTGTGTATATCTTGTCAGATAATATAGGCAAGGTAGATGAAAATTAATTTTAGTACTACCTTGAAGAAAACACACATGCACATGTATATACAGATCCTTCATGTATTTCTAAAGAAAAGAGGTAGAATTTATTTTTGGATAATCTATTGTTTTTCACTGACTCCTTTATTACAAGAAAATCATACTAACAGTGGTTATGAACACTGATTTCAAAGTTACCTTGACATCCAATTAAAATTGGTATTTCACAGGGCTTAACAAAGGAAAGATCTATATTAGTCTGGGATGCCTGTTGATGTAAGCAGCAATCTTTTTGCCAGTTTCTCGGAAATAATTTTTTATTTTATTTATTTTAGTATCTATGTATTAAATAGAAAAGTCTACATATTTGAGGACGAACTGGAAAATGGAATGAACCCTGTCTTCATCTTGATAAACAAAATTAAGATACTGATGGAAACGGTGCAGCAAAACTAACTACTATTCCTGTTTTTGTAAATAGAAATGATCTAGTGAAAGCCAAAGTAGTGATCTCTACTTAGTAGAATGAGAGCCTGGCATGATCAAGGCTAAGCTTCTGTGATAAAATGGCTTCAGACTGTTTATAGGATAAACACTGAATCCTTCTGTTAGGAATCTGATGGTACGTTACAGTCCCTTCTACACTGGGAGTAGTAAATGTGTTCAGCTGGTTCAAAATTGTATCCTAAAAATGTTAAAAAACGGTCTTTCAGTTATAGGAAAATTTTTGCCGACATTATTTTTCAATAATATTTAATTTATAACGTGCTAAAATTTTCTGTTAATTTGAGTTTACTGATGCAATTAAAATTACATGAAATGTGAGCTGTTTTCGGAAAACCACGGTAGATTGAACATCACTTGATTAGCAAATTTGGACCATCCCATAATAAATTCAGTTATGCTGATCAATTATGCACCAACTGGCCAGTAAAAACACAAGGCCAGAAAGTTAGCACTGTCTTTCAATCTTGTTGTCAAATTTAGCTTTACTTATAATAAGGATAATTATAACAATAACAGTTTTCATTTATTAAGCAATTACTGAGTGCCAGACACTGTTCTAGGGATCCTAAACATGCATCAGCTCCAATTTACTCCTCATAATAACCCTATAAGCATGGCTACTATAATCCTCATTTTATAAATGAAGAAACTGGGGCACAATAGAAAGTCTCAATATATAATTAGACTCAATTAGTGAAATAAAATGAAATTCCATGCTAGAGATTTTTTCAACGATAATTTAATTTACTTAATTATTATACAATATCATAAGGAAATATAATGTTTAAGTTCTGATACTCTAAATTGTTCTAACTCTGTGTATTTATACATATAATTTTTATGTATCTGCTTATATCAAGATAGATGATTGTGTTATTTCTTTTTTCTTGATTCTTTTCATATGCTAATTTAAAAAAATCTGATGCCAAATATTTAATGCAATATTATAATTGAAGTGTCATTACACAGGTTATTATTGATATGTAGTAAAGGATAGTAGCCTATTACACCAAGAAGGAAAATGCACTGCAGATGTGCCAAACAGGTTTTTAAAGTTGGGTAATCAAAAACATTTATCACCAGTTGTTTATGTGACTGCGTCCCCTCTTCTACTTCACTGATCAAACCCTACCTTGATTTTATTCATATTGCAGATGCAGTTAATAGTCATAATTCATCCATATCATTGTCATTCCCACAATCACTTTCTGCTAGGATTTCTTTAGAAGACTTATAGGAAGTAATTCAGAATAAAATATTTGAGCTTTTGGGTATTCTTAGATCCAGTGCCGTCATTCATTAAAGTCAAACCTGGAACATCACTCTGCCCCTTTAGGTTGCTCTAATCTCTGTAGGGTGCCCCTCCTATGTCACAGGTCAAATGGTTCAAATGGGCTCAGATGACACCAAAGTTAGCCAGCATGTTACAGTTACAACCACAAATGACCACATTATTTTACGACAAGCCTTTGAAGTACAATGCAATGAAAAACTCATGATATATTACATGACCTGCTCTGAATTAAATATCACTAACATTTTGGGAGTCATTCTGCTCCAAATTCATTTTGACTATCAATGTCTGCTCTGCCCAGTTTGACCTTGACAATAGGAGTTTCAGTTTATAAATTTATCATGTGGAGAGCATCCCCGTAACAAAGGATAAATGAACTCAGAAGATAATTTTGAGAGTAATACTGTTTGGAAAGCCTCTTTCAATTTTTTATGGGCCTAGGTATGAGGCATATGTGTGGAAATTCCCTTAGGCCACTATTCTATTCAATGATATGGTTCCAACAATTTGAATTATAGGCCTTTCTGAAAAATTACTTGATCAAATACATTTAAGAGAGGAACACTGCTTTGTCAAACCTGGCAGTACCAAGTTATAGATAAAATTACTACAATGCTTTTATTATCCATGGTAGAAAAAAAAAAAGCAGCAAAAAACTGTCTGTAGGGATCAAAAACTGGATGAGTAAGCATAAAGTGAGGCCATAGCCTACTTTCATTTGTTCCCCTCCACAATGGTTACAAGATTATTGAGGTAATTCCAGAAGATATATCAAGGACTTTACTTATCAGAAATAATTTTCATTTTCCAGTCAATGCATATCTTATTTCTTCCACCATTAATTCTACAATGTGGTCTCAATTATATCAGTAAGAAAAGTGGGAAACAACCCATCCCAACCCCAAAATTTTGAATTAATAAAATGTTCTTTATCAAACTATTATACAGATTAATGCACCACAACTTGGATGATTAAAATGACCCTTTGTTATGGGAATCAGCAGCAGAGACCCATAGAATTTAATTGCAAGAAAGTTCAAAGTCATATAGCCCTATACTTTAATCCATTAGTGTTGCTGTGCATTTTGGAGGTTAAAATGTGGCTATAAAAGAGAACCACTTTCTATTACTTACTACCAAATGGTTTTACTTCTAAGGAAAGCTTATTATTTAAAAGTATCTGATGTCATTTTGGCTTGGCTCTCAATGTCTTAAAAACTTTTTTTTAATAGGTAGAACAATTCATAGATCTACAAGTTGCCTTTGCACTTTAAATCCCATTCCAACTTAAACGGAATGATGACACTTCTGTAATTCAGCTGAGAACCAATTAAAATAGTAAAGAATGTATCAAGATTAACTGATTAGTCAGTTGCAAGTAAAATCATGTTTGGCTTCAAAATGCTTAGAAAAGACCAGCTGATCATTCTGCATTTTCAGTTAAAGGATTACTATTTTCTCAATATCGCAGAATAATGATTTTGTTCCTTTACCATCAACACAAAACAATTAAATTAATAACATATCTAAATTACTTGATGACATTATTGAAATAATGTCTCATTTTACACAGCCCCAATGCTCATCTAATCACTAGTGACAGAAAAGCATAGGCCTAACCTTGAACTCATCTCCTCATCTGAACTTGATCAAATTTAATTCAGATAAATGAAGCCAGTGATAACATAAATTCCACTTCTAGAGATGACATATGTCTGCCAAAGAAAGCTAACAACCTTTCTGGTCAGATCACAGTCTCCTTTGTACAGACATAGATATGAAATAAACATCACCTCTCTGTAATGTAGATAGGGAATTTATTTTTTTCCTTGCTCTGTTTGTACTAATTTGAGGTAGAAGAGATACCTAGAAATAAAAGGTTGTACTACAAGATGTGGCCTATGCTATAAATAAACCCAATAAATTAAAATCTCATGTTTTCCAAATGGGGGCGTTATGGTTATTTGCCTTATGAACTGATTGAAAACAGCATCATGTTAAAATAACAAAGGCTCTTTCGTATTTTAAAATGTGAATTCTACTCATTAACTTGCTGTGGTCCTCTGGGCATCTGGTTCAACACTTCTGGATCATATTTTCTTATCTAAATAGAAGTATGTAATAATTATGCCTTGTTCTTCATGTTATGCATTACCTTTCAAAAATGTCCTTACACAAGAAGAGTACCAATTATAACGCACCTGCTGTTGCAAGATTTTGGAAATCCACATTATATGTTTAGTATTTGTTGTTTCTTGTTCTATATATGTTGCTTTGCTCACAATTTTGTGATTTGTTTTGTTTTCTCTATTGTTAAATACATTTTTGACCCTGAAAACCTACAGAATATAGAATAAGGCAAACACTTGGTAATCAACAGAATTCTGCAAGGAACTGGTCAAGACCATATATAGTAGGTCAGATGAACTCTGCTGCAAATTGCAATTTGGTGTTCGTAACAGCCTCAGCAACTGTTGCACTAATGAAGGGGACCTTGGGATTTATATCAATGGTGATTAAGTCTTTGCTGACAATTCACTTCACCTTCCACACCTCTGCATCATGTTTTACAAGGGGCAAGGGGCAAAATATTAAGGCCAACAAATATTAGACAGGTTGTAAGCTTTATTGCAGCTTAATGTTTTTTAATTAAAGCCAAAGGATCTTTGTTGGGATCCCCAGGGGTTAGCATGCCCACAATACTGAACCATCCAAACAGCTAGGTATGGAGAAGCCAGCACCAAGATTAGATCCTGAAAGGCCTCAAAGGGAGGGGGTGGATATGCAGAAAATTAAATAACTAAAGAAAGACATAGCCAACAATAACATAGTTACCTCATCTAATTCCATTTCATCTGGACTCTCCCATGGCTTGATAAATTTCCCACGAGATTTCTTCAAAGGCACGATTATTATGTAGTAACCTCTGCACAAGAATGAATAGATAAAAGTTAGGTTAGTTCAAAAGAGGAAAACGTGGATATACCCTTAAATCTTCCACAGAACAGTGAGGCTGAAGGCAAATTATGGATATGGGGTGACTTGTCCATTTTTTACATCAATGACAAATAACCACCTGTTTGTTCAATTTTAAAAACAACATGGGAAGACGTTTATGTGTGATTGCAATGATCTTGTATGGTAATATCATCATGGTTGACTGCTCTTTATTAGGTATCATAAACAGAGAAGGCACAGTTTGTTAGGGCCCTGGTGCTGGACACATACAAAGCTGGAATATTGCAATCTACCACCATGAGCTGCTGAACCAAATATTTTCTATGACATTAATTTATAAGAAGATGTTTTTAAAAGGGGGGTGTATAAGAAAAATTCTACTCCTAGCTCACATAAATACCTATTAGTACTGTTGTTTATACAAACCTAAAATGCTTCTTTATTTGAATTAAAATTTTTTAAGTAACAAAAATTAGGTATAATTGCATAGAGTAAGACATTAAAAATTCCCTTCTTTTTCTACCCATCAAACTGCAAACCTCAAGGTAAGTACCTCAGAAAACTGGAGAAAATCACAACTTAAGGGCCTTCGAAATAGCTATCAATATAATGACATCTATACGAAAAGACAAAAGTAACTGAATCCTTACACTGAGAATGGTCAACTAAAATTTAAGGAATGTATAAAGGCACCCATCCACAAATAGGTATGGGTTATTTGCAAAGCTGTTCTGTCACTTCAGTATAGAATATACTCTGCTTTCATATTGCTGTTTAGGGATTCTGCTCATACTGATCTTTAGTAGTAACTATACAAGGACTTTGAACATATTGTATAATAATAACATATTAATCACTTCCTACTTCTCAGGTACTATATTAAATGCATAATCTGGTTTTGTCCTCCTATAGAGAAATTCTTTAGCAAAGCCTAGGTATAGCCTATAAAGCTACAAGGATTGGTCACAGGCAAAAAAGACAGATCTGTAGCAATTAAATAATTGCCAAATTAAAACAGATAGTAATGGGACGCAAAGCTACATTTATCTTAATGGTGGCAGCGATCTGTTTCTTTTCCTTATTTACTCTATGTATCATAATGTATTTTCTAAGGACTCCATACACTTCATGGAGATTTACTGTGAAAATGAACACACACACGGACTCAAACATATCCACATACCTTTAAAAGAGGAGGCCACCACACAGGACAAAGAAACAAGAGGAAGGACACTCCCAACCCTATGTCACACTGAATCAGAGACCAGTCACAGAGACCACAGAGGCCAGGAAGGCCTCTTTCTACTCATCTCAAAGCAAAACCTGTAACAAATTCAGCAAACTCTCTGTGATTAAAAACTCTGTTTCCATTAAGGGTCTAGAGCAGAGCTGTCCAGTACGGTATCCACTGGCCCCTGGGGGCCATCAAGCATTGCCAATGTGACTAGCCCAAACTGAGACCCTCTGCAAATGTAAAAGATACATTGCATTTCAAAGACGTAGCATTAAAAGAAAGTGTGAAGTATCTCAGTAATAATTTTTAAACTAATGATGACATGATAAAATAATAATCTGGATATATTAGGTTAAATAAATTATTAAAATTAATTTCACCCACTTTTTATTTTTTCACTGTTGCTACTAGAAAACTTAAAATGTCACACGTGGCTTTCATTATATTTGTTGGACGGCACTGCTCTAGAGCGTTCTAGAGAAGAATATGGCACTTGGAGATATGTCTGGCTGAGAGTTTGGGTTGATCTTGGGCTTAGACCCAAGAATCTCAGTTATACATTCTGAAATATGTGAGTAAAAAATACCAGGCTGTGATATGGGGGAAAAATACACCGAATGTGCTCAGCACAGTGTGTATATAGCAGTAAATAGATGCCAGCTGCTACTGGCTAGTATGAACATCACAGTTGGAGAGATGCATCTGAACTATCTTGTTCAGTAAGACTTCATGAAATTCCGTGAGCTGCAGGTTAAAGAACTTGTCAAACTTCTTTTCCCCCTAATCGAGAATTCAAGTCAAACCAGACAAGTACACCACAATCCTTTCTCCATGGTGCCCTGAGCAACTAATCAACAGATACACAGGATTATACCACCTAGCCATTCATTTTCTTTACTACAAATAATCATATTGATCAAGGAGGATGAGGAGAAGGCAGAGTTGGAGTGTGTGACAGAGACCAATATCTTTTATTTTATGATCCAGAGTAAGCTTCCCCCCTTCCTGTCCTCCCACTACCTGACGGATTTGCCAAACAAGTCCATCATGTTAAATGAGTATGGAGGAGAATGACACAGCTGCAACTGAGCGTACAAAATCACACTGCAGATGTGCTTGATAAACACACTTGTCAAGGAACCTCTTGCTTTTCACTACCAACTGCTTGAAGTCAGAAGAGCTCTACACATAAACCAAAGATATTGCATATTATCAGAGCGCTACCATTGTCCTCCTTCAGAATCCTGTAAATCAAGGTTAAGCTGATGAGTTTCATTAATTTTTTTCTTCTGCTTTCATACTTTGATTTGCCATTCTTGCACATGAAAAAAAAATCCATTCTTTCTTCGGCACCACTCCCCAACTACTCATTTTACTTGTGGCTGGGATAAGAATTGAACAGCCTCCCCCACAGCAATTAATTAACGGTACGGCCAGATATCCCTAACCTTTTTTCTCCAGTGATCTCTAAAGCATTCATCTAGGGCAAAGTGAAGCTTGCTTCAAAGCAGCTCTCGCACATTGAAAGAAATAGGGCAGGGGCAATTTGAAATTCTGTATTATACAAAGCTTCGCCTCAGTCTAAATCCACACATTTCAACTGTGCTCGCTGCAACTATGGCTTTGTAAACATCAACTTCCTTGCGTTACCTGCAACCTGTCTCTCCCCTGAGGGTCCTGCTTCCTTTGCAGCTTTCTCATATGGCAGCTGTGGATTTATCCCTCCTCCCCTACCCATGAACCTCAGAGTCAGGGTTTGGGATTTCTTTCCTGGCTTCCCATAGCTTCCTGCAGGTATTTTTCTTCCACCTTCTTGCTTTGGTAGTAACAAACCCCTTCTTTTTTGAAGTTCATGCAATCCAGCTATATTATGATCTTCTCTGGCTGAGTTTTGCCATCTAGTACCTCCCCCAGCATCTCCTTTCTCTCAGGGAAGATTCTTTTGCAGGGTTCACGGCCTTCTTTTTTCTCCAAACTCTGCCATCATCCTGGGTGATTTCAACCCTCATAGGTCTGGCCCATGTGCCACTGAAGCTCTCAGATTCTTCAATTCTCCCTTTCCAAAGCCCGTCTCCTCCACCCTACCTTAGCTGAAATCTATGCTTGCCATTCTCTCTGCCAGAATCCAGGGAGCTGAACACAACTTGAGAAATAAAGCACAGGGCAGAATAATGCCATAAATTGAGAATCAGCAAAGCCAGTTAGGCCTTCAACACAGCCTGGCAATCTTACCACTACCTAGTTTCCCAATAACTTCTCCAATTTCCTAGTCCTTCCATTTTCCACAGTAACGTTCTCACTTTCTCCACTACTTTGAAACCGTGGACGTTCAAACCTCCCCATTAGAAGATGGCCTCATCTCTTATGTACAGAGAAAATGCAAAGATTCAGACAATTATTCCCTCATGATCTGTCACCAAACTACAAGCCTATCTAGATCTGTAAACAAACCATAAATTTTCTTTTGGTAAAGTAGAAGGGCTGGCCCTACTTTTGAAGGCCATTAACTATCTCTTGAATTGTTTTCCATCTTCTCACTTTCTTAGGAAGTTTACCATACATTGTACTCCTTCTCTCTCATATAGCTCAACTTCTCCTTCCTCATTTGATCCCATCCTTTAGCTTTCAACCATGTATAAATATGTGCAATACAGAGAACAAAACAAACCACATCCCACTCTAGTCACCTCTCTCTCTCCCACCCCTGACTGCCAAAATTCTGCAAATAGCTGTGTGTTCCTGCTGCTCCCACTGCCTCCCTTTCGCCTCACTTCCCGGCTGACTAGGCTTTAGCGCCTGCCTCCTCACTCCACCTCACTGCCATTGCCAGGGTGCTCAGTCATCTCCAGAGTGTTATATCAAAAGAGTAGTTTTTGATACTTTTCTGTCCTTCTTGACCTCTTAGCAAACGTTTTAAGATGTTAACACTCTCGATGAAACATTCTGAGCCCTTTCTCTGTGATATTCTTCTGTTATTTCTATGTATACCTCTTTCCACACTAACCTTATTTCCGTAGCAGAATTTATCATCTGTGGCCCAGCCACAATGGTGACATTCCTCAAGGTTCTGGCCAAGAACTTCTATCCAGACCCTATTTTCATCCTAGATCTCATTCCAGCTCAGGGCATCATTTCTTAGCTATATGCAAATGATTTCCAGATTCATATCTTTAGCCAAGAATGTTCTTCTGAATTCCACTGGTTTATCTGACTTTAACTTAATGTCTCCATTTGAAGTTCAAAAGCACCCAAAATTTACTGTGGTTAAAATAAAATAATATGCCTTGCAAAATAAATCCTCCCTAATATTGCATTACAATCCATTTCAGTGCACAAGCCAGAAACCTAGGTGTTATCATTGACAATCTGCCTTTATTCTCTTCCTGTGTCATACTCAATCTATTGCCAAGTTCTATCACTTCCAAACCCTATCTCCAGTGCATGTGCTTCTCTCCATCTCTACTGCCACTCTTCTGGCCTCATTCCATGTCGTATGCCCAGACTGTGATCTTACTCTCTCAACTCTCTCTATTGACTTTAGCCCCTTCTAGTGCAGTCTCTGAAATTTTCAATTCACAGTACAAAATTTGTTGTGCCATTTCCACTTTTTAAAACATTTCAATGGATCCTCATTTCTCTTAGGATAAAGACTAAAAGGTATCAGAAGGCCAGCAGGATATTGCCTGAATCCCTCTGACTGTGCCCTCTCAGCTATATATAGCTCGATAGGCTTTCAGTTTCTTGCATTTACCTTAGTCCAGCGGTTCCTAACCATTTTGGCACCAAGGACTGGTTTTATGGAAGAAAATTTTTCCATGGACAGGGCGGAGGTTGGGGGGATGGTTTCAAGATGAAACTGTACTACCTCAGATCATCAGGCATTAGATTCTCATAAACAGCCAGCAACCTAAATCCCTCATATGTGCAGTTCACAATAGGGTTCATGTTCCTGAGAGATTCTAATGGCACCACTGATCTGACAGGAGGCGGGGCTCGCTCCAGTGGTAATGCTCCCTCCCCACTGCTTATCTCCTGCTCTGTGGTCAGGTACCTAACAAGGTTAGGAACTGGTACTTGTCCATGGCCCAGGGGTTGAAGATCCTTGCCTTAGTCCATTCTGTCATTAAACCATTGATCATTCTGTTCCACCTGCCTAGAACTTTGTCACTTCCACCTAGTTAACTATTCTTTTTCCTTAAATATCTATTAACCGATTATTTTCTAAGCGAAATCTTCCCTGATTTTTATTTACACCAATTACCCCCATTATATGGTCTCTGTGGACAATTTTTAATCTATAAATTTTCTTATACAACAAATTTATATATTTATAAGCACATTACTAAAGCAGACATACATATAATACCCCCCAAATTTGCTTAACGTTGCCATTTTATCATGGAATTATTCTTCCACTGCAAAGAAAGTGGGTACAATAGGTGGCTCTCAGGAATTAACATCTCTCCTAAGTCAGGCAGTCAAAAATATTTGGCAGTTCTTCTCCATCAGAATGTTCAACTCTCAGTCTCTTCAAGCTTTTTCTCCTTTCTTCAAATCAGCAGTGGCATGCCCAAATAGAGTTTCTAGAAAATATAACTGCTTATTGCAAACATTCTTTTCTTTACTGGCCTACTCGTGACCCTTGTTCTAATCTCACAGGACATTAAGGAAGATAAAATGATTCAGATATGAGAAGTGAAATGGGTAGCTAATATGTGCCCTATAAATTCGTATCAACCAAATCATATGAGCTGAAAGAACTTGCTTGAAATGAAAAAAAAAAAAAAAAAAAAAAAAAAAAAAGAAAGAAATTGCTTTTGGAGCTAGCTTTATTTTTGGGTAAAATTAAACTCAACATTCTGCTTTGCCTGTCTGCCTCAAGCCTGGAGTTTAGACTCAAAACAGCTTTTCAACATAGACTTTAACTATTAAAGTAATAGAAAAATAAATAACTTCAGAATCAATATATCTGGAAAGCCCTTGACTACTTATAAAGTAAGCTGTGTTTTCCCAGTCTATTAGATTTAATTAGATAAGTTAAATCTAACCTTCAGAGTTTTAATTATATTAAGTAAAGTTTTACTAATTTCATTTAACATGTTATCATCAAGGGGCTCAGTTCCCCATAATTATATGGGAAGGCAAGCTCTGGTCTTTGTGGCAGTCCCACGTCGAATTCAGTCAGGCTTTTTGTATTAGTCTGTATTAGCATTCTCAAACATGTTAATTAACTGGGAGGTGAAAAATCCATCTAGGAGTTTAATGATGAATGTCATTCCTTGCATAAGCCTCCTGCTTTACCTCTCCTTAAATTCTCATGGTAACCCACTGACTATTGCTTCATGACACTAAACACACACTTCCGTGATCTGTACCCAAGCATATATGCCTGGTCACTCCTAGTTCTCAGGTTTCTCTGGGGCAGTCCTGTTTATGTCTACTTCTTTTGGAGTTTTAATAAGTTATCAATTGACCTAGAAAAAAAAAAGTTCTATTTTGACCAATAAACTTAGGGTCACAGAGGCAGGGCCTGTGGTTCAGAATGTGGGCTCTGGAGTCAGGCTGCCTGAATTCAAGTCTTTCCTCTCTGGTTTTGTGTTGTGGGCTGGGGCAAGTCAGTCTATATTGTGTGTTCCTCGGCTATAAAATGAGGGGCACCCTTCCTGTGACGATTACATCAGTTAATGTGTGTAACGTCCTTTGCATGGCACCTAGTTTGCCCTCTGTTCCTATTAACTACTACCAGTATCAGCTGTATGATCTTGGCCAGGACACTTAGTACCATTGGGCCTCATTTTACTCATATGTAAATTAGAGGAAGAATACCTACCTCACAGGCTTATTGTGAGTCTTAAATGAAACCTAATATCCTCAGTAAATTGCAAAGTACTATACAAATTTAAGCCTTTACTACTTTAACTCACAAACACATGATTAATTACTCTTCATTAAGCTGCTAATAGTGGAACACAAATCTTATGAAGCAACACTGTAAGCCATGCTTCCATAAAAATCTTCTTGTATAAAAGAAAAAGTTGAGAACAAATTAGTAAGACCAAAGAAATTTAAAATTTCATAAAATACCCTTATTCTTCATTTCCACTTTTTATAAACATAAAATGGTTGTTATAAAATTAATTTACACTGAGTACCTTCTGGTAGTTTTTTCTCTTAGGATAATCTATGTTGTGCATTTTTTTAAATACCCAGGGTAAAATTCTGCTCTATGAAGTCACAGAAGTTCCCTATGTCATTACAACTTGCTTCTGATCTGCTAGATCTGACTGGCATTCTGCTCCCCAAATCTATTTAAATAGAAGGTTTAAGCACCACAGAATTCCTGATACCAGAACTTGCAGCATCCTTAAGGATGTTACAAAAGAAATTTAGCCTTTCTGTGAGGGAACTCTCCTAATTTGGCACACAAAAAATATAAAAACCAAGTATGAAAGTAAAGAGATATTAAATTAATTAGAAATCATTGAACACTTTTGTTTTTAGGTGGTGAGGAGTTAAGGAGTAGGGGCCAAGATCTCCTGATTAACTTGGCCAGAAATGAAAGCACGGTTTCTGTTGGTCAACAAAACAGGTGTCAACAAAACTGCATTTTGCTTGAAAACAAATAGGAAGCATTTTTCTGGATAGCTTTCATCTAAATAAAAGTTAGCAACCTGCCCACAGTTCTGGAATGAGTTCTGTTTCTTCCTCACATTTTTCTCACAGAATACTGAATAAAAAGCTACAACCTTTCCTAATTTCTAAACTTGCCAACCACTGCAAGTGACACAACCCGGCACGGAGCTTCTTGTAATACCTGACCGCGCTACATTAACCAATCTAGAAAACAGGAACAGTAACCTTACAATATTATCCCTTTAAGAATTCTACTAAATAGAAATCATCTAAGGCTTTTCACTAAAAGATTTGCTTTTCATTTTCCATTTATTTGATACTTTTCCCACTCAAGTACTTTCCTGGTTTAGTCTTTCACTCATTTCTTCCCCTAAGTGGCTGTAATATATTTCTGAGAATCTTTAATTCATTTCTAGAAAACAAAAAATGTCCATAATAGTTTGCTTTCTTTTTCTGTTTCATAATGGTCTCATTTCTGTGATGTCAAAGTTACCTTTTTCCTGACTCCCATTTCAAATATAGAAGGGGAAAGTGCATAAATAAAACAAACAAACAAAAAAAACTGAACAAGCTAAAAAAGAAAAAAAATCTGACAAAGGTAGAAAACATTCTGCAATATTCGCAACTCCTTCAGAAACTGGAAAATGAAACTAAAGTTTGCCACCAATGGGCTAAAAGTGCCAATTTCCAGTAATAGCTAACACATTTTCTCAAGACAATTTGGTGAACAGCCTCTTAAAGGTCATTTTTTATATAAATAAAAGAAAGTATTGAAAACTAAATTAATAGTAAATGCTGAAGAATATACTATACTATTTTCCTCTCTCAACTGCTCTTATCTTGAAGAGACATGCATGATTTTTAATGGAATGAATTTATAGTCTATCTTTTCCCTGTTCTTTCATTATTTGTAACTTTTTCACCTTTATTAAATCTTTCTTATGCTATCAGACTCAGATTAGATATGATCACCTTCAGGAGGCCTCCCCTGACACCCAAGTTGGGCTAAAACTTGATATTTGTGTTTCCACAACACCTGGCAGTACTCACCCTATTATATTCACATTATCTAGTTTCTGAATCTATTCTCTTACTATCAGGTAGGACTTAATCTCAGTCATTTCTCTATTCCCAAAAATAGCACTGACAAAATAGTGTGTATAGAATATATATTTGTTGGATGCCAGCAGGAAAGTCTTAAGAGGCAGACAAGTACAATGTGGCCAAATAACAATTGCTAGTCTTTCTCTTGCCTCTGCACCATCAAAGACGCTCTATCCTCTGAGTGAACGGCTGTCTTTCTACTCCTACTCCCATGGCCCAGCTAACTTCCTGTCACTTTTTAAGCCTCAGCTTAAAAAGCCTCAGTTGTCACTTTCTCTAGGATTGCTGAACTAATAAGCCGGAGTTAGGAGCCTCATCTACAGCCTCCCTTATCTATCTAATTTTCTCTATTATAGGACTCTGCTTCAGTGAACTCTTTGCTTGTCCAAATTTTCCAATCAACTATGTTGTATGAGAACAGTGAGAAAGAACACACCGTCACTACTGAATCCCTGAAACATTAACATTGACTGCTACTAGGGTGGGTGATCAAGAATTAACTGATATTTCTATGGACTTGATGGTTTTATAGGTAAATACTTATCCCCAAACTCATTGAGTTGTACACATTAAATATGTACAGCTTCTTACATATCAATTATATTTCAATAAAGTGGTTTTAAAAATTCATAAATATCCTTTATCTGTCAAGATCAATTAATAAACATTCAGAATGAATACACAAATCGATGAATATAATCCCACTGTCATACTGAAATTTGTTGGGATAAAAATTACGCAAATACTCAATTCTCATTTTCAGATTTCTGGATTATAGAAAAAGAAGGGCCGGGCGCCGTGGCTCATGCCTGTAATCCCAGCACTTTGGGAGGCTGAGGTGGGTGGATCATGAGGTCAGGAGATCAAGACCAACCTGGCTAACATGGTGAAATCACATTTCTACTAAAAATACAAAAAAATTAGCCAGGCATGGTGGTGGGCTCCTGTAGTTGCAGCTACTCGAGAGGCTGAGTCAGGAGAATGACATGAACCCAGGAGGCGGAGCTTGCAGTGAGCAGAGATGGGGCCACTGCACTCCAGACTGGGCGACAGAATGAGACTCCATCTCAAACAAACAAAAAAAAAACAGAAAGAAAGAAAAATAAGAGTAGACAAATGTGAAGACCTTATTTTACACTGAATTTATTTTAGGAATAATCTTTTAGAAATTCTTTTCACTGAATTTATTTTAGTAATAATCTTTTAGAAATGCTTTTCACTGATTTTAGTAATAATATTTTTGAAATTCTGTCACCTAGTTGAAATTCATCAATTATTTTATCAAATAAACAATAAGTGAAAGTTTACTCAGGAAAGGTTGTTTTAGGATGTGTATCATGTCTGAATTTATTAATTATACCTAAATTACACAAATTATACTATTTTAAAACTTCTTATTTCTTATTTTTTAATACCTGATTTTCTCAGCCATCTGCTTTAAGTTTTCTGGAGTTTGGGGAGTTTTTGACCACTTTTTGAATTTTTCTCCTTCTAGAAAATCCCTTTGCCATCCTGCTCTGGCTCAGTTCTCCTCTTAGATTTCCAATAATCCCTCCCCGTGTCCTCTACTGGCTCTCTTCTTCCTGTTAACTGAGACCTTTCTTTTAGTCTTTTGCTTCACATTTTCCCCTCATTGCTTCAATAATTCTGTCTTCTTCCATGAAACCATTGCTACTTAGTTAACAACTCCTAAATGTATATCTATAATCGATTTCTTTTTTCTTTTGAGATGGAGTATAGCTCTGTCGCCCAGGCCGAAGTGCAGTGGAACAATCTTGGCTCACTGTAACCTCCACCTCCCAGGTTCAAGCGATTCTCTTGCCTCAGCCTCCTGAGCAGCTGGGATTACAGGCGTGTGCCACCATGCCGGGCTAATTTTTGTATTTTTAGTAGAGACGGGGTTTCGCCATTTTGGTCAGGCTGGTCTCAAACTCCTGACTTTGTGATCTGCCCGCCTCAGCCTCCCAAAGTGCTGGGATTACGGGCATGAGCCACCATGCCTGGCCATCTTTAATCTTAATAACTTCTCTAAGCCCACATTTCTAACTAGGTATTTCACTGATATTTCATATTAATACACCCAACATTAAACTCATTTACTTCTGAATGTTTTTATCCTTTAGGATGACAGCATCATTCATTGTCATCCAAGCTCAGACCTCAGAGCCATATTTTACTGTCTTGATCTCATCATTAAAACAATTTATGCTGTACTACTACTCTAGTGTATCTCATGTCTGCCTCTGCATCCTATTTCCATCATCATCACCTTCCTTTAGAATCTTGTTATTTGCCTAGAGTCAACTAACTATGTGACCACCTCCCAACAATTTTCTCTACCACTATCTCTATGGTGCTCCAAGTCTATCCAACTTCCAACAATGCATGAGCTATGGATAAATGCCTCTCTGCTTGACCTTCAAACCTGGCATAGCAAGTTTCATCTAAACTTGAGGGTGTGAGATGCAAGAAATGAGAAAGGATTTATTCTTATTCCAAACAGGTAGCACAACAGATACTCAACAAATATTTCCTAAAATGGAATTTTATTATGTATTACAGAAATGGTATCATGCCACTCTCCTGTATAAAGAGCTTTAATGGTTTCCCATTGTCTAGAGGATATAGTTTTCACTTCAGGGTTTACCCTTGGCTCTTGTATGCCTCCTTTTTCCTTCTCTTGTCACTTGTGGCCAGGCACTCTGGGATCCAGCCGTATGGCACCATTGGGTGCCTTTAGTAATGGGCCTATGCACATACCACTCCCTTTGCAAATAGTCTCTCTTTTATTACTTGTATGACTCCTATTTATCCCTTAAGATTAAGGGATCAGAAACTTCCTTGACCCATTCTGAATCAGCTGCTCTTAAGATAAAGCATAATTCTGTCATTAACGCTTACTACATCTGTCTGTTTTTCTGTATCTCTCTCACGCTATGGTAAGGTCTTTGAAGTCAGGAATCCATCTTTTAATTCCCTGGGGTCCACCACAGTACTTGTAGTTCATACATTTTGGTGAAAATACTTTTTTCTTCTACTAGTTATGCAACCAACTAGCTATATGTCTTTGGACAAACTATTTAATTGACTAGATTTAATTTTCCACTTCAGGCCTATTGGCCTCTATGCTGCACTACATTCGAACCAGACCACTTGAATTTTCTAATGTTTATATTTTTTTCCAATGTCATTTTTAACTTTAACTTGTTGGAATTTTTCCTATTTGTAATACATCAGTGTCACACACCATCATCTAATTTCACCCAATGTTTTTTTCAATCTTAGAGTACTTTGTAAGACGTCTTCATAATTAGAAAAATATTTTGTCAAATATTAGAGTTAATCACCTATTTACCTTATTCCATAAACTATGACATAAAATGCTTTGCAGTAGCCAGGCGCGGTAGCTCACGCCTGTAATCCTAGCACTTTGGGAAGCCGAGGGGGGCAGATGACGAGGTCAGGAGATTGAGACCATCCTAGCTAACACAGTGAAACCCTGTCTCTACTAAAAATACAAAAAATTAGCTGGGCATGGTGGCAGGCGCCTGTAATCCCTGCTACTCGGGAGGCTGAGGCAGGGGAATCACTTGAACCCAGGAGGCGGAGCTTGCAGTGAGCTGAGATTGCACCACTGCACTCCAGCCTGGTTGACAGGGTGAGACTCTGTCTCAAAAAAAAAACCAACCAAACAAACAAACAAAAAGCTTTGTAGTAAGAATCACGTTCTATATGTTTTGTGTTTCTCCTAAAAAACACTGTCCCTGCAACACAGATTAAAAACTCAGTGTTAAATTAACAAAAATCTGTGTTACAATGAATACTAGGACATGTTGTAACAGACCTCGGATAGCAAAACTGGGAGTCTGAGCAGAAGAATCTTTCACTACATTAAGCAATATCTTCTTTTATGACCTCTGTAATTTTGAGACATAACGTTCTTATTTACCAATAATTCTTTCCTTCAGCCCTAACCCTTCAATCAACTTACTTTATATTCTCATTTGCAGGTACTTCAGGCAGTTGCACAGTAATCATGCCATCCAAGTTGGTCTTCCCAATGAAGGCAGGCTTGGTACGTAACACATCCGGAGCAGTCTTTGCTGTGACCCTGTGCTGCAGTCCACCAGCACTGTTCCCACGATTTGTCAGCACAAATGAATATGACTTCTCAGGCTTCAGGTTGACAATTAACTTCTGTGTGGCTCGGCCATCTACTTCTTCTACCATTTTCCCATCATCATAAAGAATCTAAAGAGATAAAACCAATCAAAAAAATCTGATTGTCAGAGAGGCAAAATATATTTTCTAAACCAATGTGCCCTTGCTTATGGAAAATGTCTATATAGTCAATTCTACTTTTAGGTGACTTCTAAGCCCATGAGTGGTCATAATTCTGGAGATCAAATCAATTTTCCTGTCATTTCCTACTGTGTCATGATAAAATGTTTCCAAGTCTATCAAAAATATACAAAGATATATATATATACACACACACACACACACACACACATATATTTACCAATATTAGACCTCTCAGTTGTATGTGCTCTCAATGGAATATGTGCAGAAAAGCTCTACGTTTCAATGTATTATCAATATTGCTAATTTTCTAAAGGTTTTGGTTCCTCTTTCTAAATATATTTTTACTTTCAAAAATGTTTATTTCTTATTTCATAAATATGTACTTACTAACATCTCTTAATGGCAAGTCAGAGTTTAAAATGTGCCAACAATACAGGCCAGCGAGTAAATTCAGAAACCCCCAGGGTATTTTAATATAAATAGGTAGAAACCACGTACATTTCATTCTCTGGCTGAAAAACAAAAGCACCAGCTTAGATGTAAAAAGTTCAAGTTCAAAGTAGTAGGTAACTTATAAGTGATGCCAGCCCTGGGTTTGAGCTCCTGCTCCCTCTTCAGAGTGAAAAGAACACACTTGCAAAGCACCCAACGATCTCCCATGTGAAAGTCACAAATGAGAACAGCAAGGACATGTGGCCAAAATGAAGTGGTCTGCTTGCAGTGCAAATAACTTACCCAGATAAACGGTCCCCTCTACTTTTATCTGTGATTTCTTACTAATGAGAAAACAACTTACTTTGAAAGGCATGGCAGAGTTATAATTCTCTGGAATCTCCCAAGACAGCAACACGGAAGTCTTCATTACTGCTTTGACATGAAAATTTTTTGCAAACACTGCTGGAAAAGGAAAAACAGTGTATTTAAACTATTCTTAAAACAGATGACCTGTCCTTTCCACCATGGACCACAGGGCTTATGCTAGATGCTGTCTACTTTGACCAGAGAGAGAGAAGTATGATTTTCCTACCTGTTTAGAGCATTCATTTTAATACCCCAGTCTCATAAAGATCTTTCCTTTCTCTCCAATTCAGCCAACTATATTGTGTTTTCCTTACCTGAGGACATTGGGGAGCTGTCAGCCAGACTTGCTTGACATTCTATAACTGAAATCTAAGGCATCCAA
The DNA here is from genome assembly GCF_003255815.1 of Theropithecus gelada. Taxonomy (NCBI): domain Eukaryota; kingdom Metazoa; phylum Chordata; class Mammalia; order Primates; family Cercopithecidae; genus Theropithecus; species Theropithecus gelada. The sequence goes on along the minus strand of NC_037683.1, from coordinate 73,267,482 downwards.
GACGTAGTAAGTTTTACATACTTTACCTTTTTGTTTTTGCTGAACCTATTAATATGAATGGGCTGATCAGTTATTATAGCTTCAAAATACTGATTTCCAAAGACTGATATTCCTTTAAAGGAGGAAGGCCGTAAGCAGACAAATCCTACCTTGATCCACAGGCAGTGTCCTGAACTGGACACTGGGACTATATGGCCCGGGCCCTTTGCTCGTATGAGCACGTACTTTTACATCGTATGTGGTATCTGGTTTTAAGCCAGTGAGTGTCATAGTGGTGTCAGCTGGAACAATAAGCTGCTCCATTGGGAGAAGGGGGATGTTGATGTCCCTATAAAGAAGGGTATACTTGGTGATAATGCCATTTCTCTCTGCCAGGACAGGTGGTTGCCAAGATAACTGGACGGAGGTTGAAGTAGCGCTTTCTGAGTGAAGGTTTTGAGGGAATCCAGTTGGTACTTCTTCTGGAATGGAAATCTCCTTCACCATCTCCTCCCCAAAGCCCACTTTGTTTCTGGCTGAGAGCCTAAAGACATATGATGCTCCTTTGTGGATGTCTGTAGCTGTAAAGTGATCTTCTTTTTCAGAGAACTCGAGAGTAGTAAGTGGCTCCATATCCTTGCGGCCAAATTTTAGACGGTAGCCCTGAAGAGGTCCGAATGTGTCCACAGGAGGGTGCCACTGAATGAGAGCAGTATTCATCTGAGTGTGGTTAATCACAAGCCGAGGTTTCCCTGGAACTGGAGCACATGGGATGGTGTGGTAAGATCAACCAATCTGAATGTCCACATTTCAGTCATTGCCAAATGAGGGAGTTCCACTCTACTGGTATCCCCATTTTCTTACTTACCCAAACAAAACAAAAAAGGCAATGTTTGACCTACATACCTTTGTGGAAACATGCTATTTGTCTTACTTTATTAAAGTAGGCTGAGATACTAGAATTTGATAATGGACACAAACAGAAATTATCATTGAAACAACAGCTTAAGGGAATTTTTTTGACACCTGCACATTTTAAACCTTCACACATAAAGGTTCATATCAAAGATAAATTAATTCGAGCAAAGATCAGCCAATTAGATATCACTAATAATAATAACTATAATGATTATTTATTCATTGAGTATGTGCAATGCACCGGCGCCATGCTAAGTGCATTGCATATAGTGTTCACAATTGGTTTACATTCCTGACTCCTCACTACATTCTTGGATTAGTTATTATTATCTCTATCTTCTATAATGAGAAAATGAGGCCCAGAGAGGTAGAAAATTGTCCGAGGCCAGCGTGTAACAAGTGAGAAAGCTATAAGGCAAACCCAACTCTGTCTGAGTCAATTGCTTAAATGCTTAATTGTGCTGTTATGTTGCTTAAACTTAAAAAAAAAAAAAATATCAAACTGACTTACTATGAATCTAATTTGCATTTTCTGTCTAACTTTACTATCCACATCATTCATCTTCATCAAGTTCTTCATCTGTAAAATGGGAATTATATTAAGATCTACTTTATATTGTTCTTGTGAATAATAAATGAGGAAATTCATGTAAAGTCTTAGCATGAGGTTCTGCATTCTATTAATATTAATCAATTATTCATAATCCAAATATTAAACTTTTTATGGTGAAGGGCTAGCTTCCAATGAGTACAGAATTTATTTACCTTTTAAGTTAGAAATGTGAAAAGTTCTAATCTACTCATTCAATGCATTATCATATCTGTATTTATTTTTAATGGAGAGCAATTATTCCTGGAATCCACAAGAAAAGACATTGAGGGAGGATCATCAGAATCAAAACTAAACCAAGTTAACAGAAAGAAGAAGAAAGGCCAAGTACGGTGGCTCATGTCTGTAAACCCAGTAGTTCGGGAGCTGAGGTGGCAGGATTGCTTGAGACGAAGAGTTCAAAACCAGCGGCTGGGCACAGTGGCTCATGCCTGTAGTCTCAGCACTTTGGGAGGCAGAGGCGGGTGGATCACCTGAGGTTGGGAGTTTGAGACCAGCCTGACCAACATGGAGAAACCTCATCTCTACTAAAAACATAAAAATAGCCGGACATGGTGGCGCATGCCTGTCATCCCAGCTACTCAGGAGGCTGAGGCAGGAGCATCACTTGAACCTGGGAGGCAGAGGCTGCAGTGAGCCGAGATTGTGCCACTGCACTCCAGTCTGGGCAACAAGAGCAAAACTCCATCTCAAAAACAAACAAACAAACAAACAAACAAACAGCCTGAAAACAGCTTGGCAACATAGCAAGACTCATCTCTATGGGGAAAAAAAAAAAGGCATGGCGTCACATGTCTGTAGTCTTAGCTACTCAGGGGGCTGAGGTGGGAGAACTGCTTGAGCCAAGAGTTTGAGGCTACAGTGAGCTATTGATCACACCACTGCTATCCAGCCTAAGTGACAGTGAAACTATGTCTCAAAATTATGAACGTGAAGAAAAAGAAAGATGGTAGGAAAGGAGGAAAGCTTACAGTAATGGGAGACAGGTGATAAAAAATCATACCATGGGGACATAGATTAAGGTAAAAAAAAATCACTAAAAAGATTATGAGACAATATATAGAATATTAACCTCAGAGATGGACTGATTAGCCTCTTCATTTTGTATTTCAGAAAGTGAGACCAGGTGGAGATGTGCTCTGCTCTCAGAAATATCATTAAGATATTTACTTCCTTAACCAATGGAGTAACAGTTTTGTTTCACATGCTGGGAAGATTCATAGCACGCTTATGTAACTCAGCTAACCCACAATGTATGAAAATAATACTCTCTAAAGTTTTTAGATAAATAATTACTCAATAACGTGTGTTGTGTTATATATGTAAAACATGTGTGTTGCGTTGTATATATAAAACATGTGTGTTGAAGGTAGGCCCAGGAACCATATCATTGTGTACTCACTGTGTTCCTCAGGAACAATGCATCCAGAGATCTTAGCAATCAACTAACCCTCTCAGAACACAATCCATCCATAAGTTGGAGACTGTGTGAACTATTTCATTTGCTTTTAATGTATTTACAATTATCTTAATTTTAAAATAGTACTTTAAGGCAGAGACACTGGCAGACATCAATTCCCCTTTGTATATACATAGCATTTACATGATTTGTCCATGAAAATGTCAGTGATGGTCTCAAGGATTAAACACCTGAGTCTCTGCTGTGAAAAATCCATGGTGAAATAGAGCTTTCAGCAGAGAATACAGCCTTTAATATATGAAACTCAGTTGAAACAAGTGGGTGGAAACACAACTATTAATTCTCAACATTCTCCAGGACAACAGATTAAAGATATTTATTAAAATTTTCTGAAATTCTAGTTCCAATGAACTGCATAATAATATATACACTGTGTATCCTGTTTCTGTAAGATGCATGTAAAGCTAGGATAAATAAAAATAATTTCTTGATATACCACAAATATAGATTGCATTCTAATATTTGTCATTTATGAGCATGTTCTTATTAACTGATGTTTCACTTTATAATATTGCTATGGTACACATTTGGAGAAATATAATGGGCTGGCAAAGTCTAGGAAAAAACTCACTGACTTTGTAAATGTATATATTTATTCTTCTGTGGGAGTCAAAGCTTAGGATGGAGTAATCTCTTTCGTTTTCGATGTTGGCATGACCTTTCTTATTCTGGGACAGAAAGGCTTGTTGGCTTGGAATCACAAGATCAAAGTAATGATCTAGAAAAAAAGCGTTAGCTGTAACCTACTGGCTTCCCCTGCTGTACACAAGGATCTTAGTCTGCTCTCCATTGCCAAACCCACAACAGTCATTCCTTCCCTGGGCAGAAGTTTTACTAAGCCTGAAAACTATGAGACAACCAGCCTGGAAGTGCCACGAAGCATAAAGGAAGGGCTCAGTAAAGAAATGAATGCTTGTGCAGCTTGGGGAAGAACTCCCAATTTTCACCTCAGGAGAGGCTGACCCCATGAAGGGTCACACGAAGGGATGCCCAAAATTTCCACAAGCATGTGAATAATAGAACTAGTAAATGAAGTTTAAATAGGCTGGAGTAAGGGTTTGGGACAGTTGTGGTATTTCATCCAGGGAATCACTGATAAGATAAAAAGCGGAAAAGGAATGAGGAGAGTTCTACATCATTGAATACGTAGTTAAAAAGAATTCTCCCAAACTCCACAGATTGGCAATGGAACTCACTGCATTCCTGGCTTCCAGAAACACTATAGGTATCAAACATTTACCAATAATTCACTTTGTGCAAATACTTGTACACTGGCACACAGGTATTTGAGTGAGGAAATAAAGACAGATACAGCAGGGTCCACGTTCTCTAATACAGGCATATTCTAGTTGGGAAAATAATGAGGTGGAATAGATTGTGCGATCTGTGGAGTCTGGCTCAGGTTTCTAATGCCTTAGGGTTATTCTGTAGGCTACTTTTATAGGTCATGCCAGCTGTTGGTTCAATGGTTCTGCTCACTCCAGCACTGGAGCTTGAGGGTTGGTAAGATGAAAGGGTCTTAAATAATTACTCAGGGGAGTCAGAAGGTCACTTTTTGGCCAGGTCTTAGTGAACATATTGGAAGAAGCAGAGAAGGTCCAGCTACAAAGTAAATAACTCTAATTTATATCACGACATATAAACTCTTCTCCCTTTTACATTTTCTTATTCTCTTACATTCTTTAAAAAATCTCTTAGGACTTCTGAATTGGTATATATGTGTGGTTTCCCTTTACTTTTTAGCAACTGCAATCATTGGCGATAAATTGAGGTACTTACTTGCAGTGGTTCTAAACTTAGCCCCAATTTAACCTAGTACCAAAGCAATAACAATCATAATTGACTAGACTTGGGCTAAGATTTCCAAATTCTCCCTGTCACAGTCATCTTTTGATTACCCTTAACATAGCTGTTCAATATAGTACTGAAATTCACGTAAAAATACACAGAAAATGTCAAACCAATGAATTTTCTGTTTGTTTTAACCTCAAGGCCTCAGGCAGTAAACAAATTACTACAATACAGAATAATGGGAGTATTAACAAAGAAAATACAGATATTTCATAATCACTGAAACATAAAAGCCAACATTTTCTTCAGAAGCATCCTTCAGGTTATATGAATATCCTGTAGATGATACTTAAACTATGATCAGTACTCTTGTTTCAAAGATATGATTATTTACAGGTTCTAGAAACAAGGTATAATAAACAAACACCCCACAATCAGGAAGTTTACTATTAAAATAAAATTTCACGAGAATTCCTGAATTCTTTGTGGGAGCTGTAACTAAATACCTTTACAATTATGATTATTAGGAGCTCAACGTCTGTGAGATAAATTCAGTAATTCTTCACAGTCACATAAATATCCGAGGATTTTTAATACAGTATGCAAAACAAAACAAATTGATATATTCACTAATTGCCTAGGGATAAACCATGAATAGGGGCTGCTTATGCAAAGGAAAACTAGAGGTTCGCTCTTAAAGGAATTAAATTTGGATTCTTCTACTTTCTTCCCAGGTGCAGTGGGGAGGTCTTACAAAAGTAAATGTGTAGGCATCTAAATTGCAAGCATTTTCTATCTCAGTACCGAAGCCTCTATTGATTAAGAAGGATCTAAAATAGTGAATGAAAATGCCAAAAGAATTCTATATATGAATAAGTTCTAAAATTCTAAAATGTCTACTGTATGGTAACTAAAAAGGGATGAGATGGCGTTAGTGATGTTAAAATAGACAAAATCATCCCTTTCTCTAAAATTCATATCCCTTGGCTATAAATCCTCTACTTTCTTGTCATCATAACATGACCCCATTTAATGGGCAATAGGTGAGTGGTGCTTAATATAAGACATTTCAGAGTTATTATGACATATTTATAAATGTAGGCGAAGGAAATACACGTTGTTCAATTTGAGATTCAACTCTTGGTTGTTGATGTTGTAATAGAGACTGGTTCCATAGCCAGATAGTGATCATGCCATCATGCCCCTCACTGAATACGTGTCTGCTCTGCAGGGCATTACATTAGCTTGATGTAATGGTATTTAAAAAAAAAGCCCAGAAGATTCAGCCTTGAAGGAGTTTTGCCATCTGTAATCCTGCTGCTTGAGGCAATTCCAGGTGGTAGGATGCGAGCGAGGCAAATCTTATGACATTTAGACAAAGCTGGCAGTGAGCATGGCACCTAGGAGGGCACTCAGCATCACAGCTGTTCTCTCCTTTATGCCTTTACATAGAGGTATGTTCCTAAAAAGTTGTTTGAGAAGTGATTCGGGCGGAGTAAGTCAAATCATGGTTTCCATGTCCACGGGAGATTGCTATACATGAGGACTGGATTTATTTGCAATTATCTCTTAATTTCCTCATTCTACAATGCTTGCTCTTCCTTCATGCTGGCTTTTCCTAATGTGGCTGCCCACAGTAACCCTAAAAAGCACTGAAGAAGCCTTATTCTTTAGAAGGGAGTAATTTTATACTGTTTAGCCTTCTTACTTTTCTTCTTTTTCTTTTTTGTTTTCTATCTTTTGTTCAATTTGGCTTCTTAAGAATCCCCACAGCAGGGGGTGGGGAAGACAAAATGACAAAAGGTAGAACTGTAAGTCATGAACCCAGTTTAAGATGGGAGCTCTTCTAAGGAGATTTATTGTCCAGGGAAGTTGAAATTGTTGTTTGACTTCCCTGCCCAGACCCCTTCCCTCCAGACCTTCATGGGACTTGATCCTTCACATCATTTGAGTCTCAACTTAAATAATCCTTCCTCTACAAGAACTTCTCAGCCCCTAGAGGCTGCCTGATCCTTAATTGCCTATACACTTTTACTTTTCATCTTACCACTTTCTGACATTTTATTTTATACTCCTTTCGTCACTTGTTAATTATCTAGTCCTATTCAGAAAGTAAATTTCGTAAGTGCAGATTTTTATTCTGTTTTGTTGATTGCTTCATCCCCAGTGCTGATTACAATGCCTGACACACAGAAGGTGCTCAAAGAAATAATTGTTGAATGACTGATTGAATAGTTTGGACAAATTATGCACTTGGACTATTTTTTCCCTGATCTATTTTTTTTTTTTTTTTTTGCCCCTGAACTAAAAACACAAAAGTTGACCATAGTCCATTTATTTCCTCTGATTTTATAATAATAAAAGCCTGCTAGAAGCTACCCATACCATTTAGAAAGTTAGCAGTACTATTCAAGGCACATACATGCACAGACATGATTACCTGCCCCAGTGGTGGACACCAGTTTGGGCTTGCTGCGAGCACCATCTCCTTTGGTTGTGTAGGCTGTGACCGTAAGGGAGTAGGAAGTTTCAGGCTGGAGCCCAGAAATGATCATGTCCTGAAATGACAAAACAGAATGTCACTGATTCAAAACATGCTACTAATGCCCTGGGTGAAAAACAAGGCCAGACGTCTGCCTTCATTCTGCAAATGCTCACACATCCCTTGCAGCCATGCTAAGCCCTGGAAATTTCATGCCTGAGCTCATGCTAGGAAATCTGTTTTCATGCTGATATCGAAGGGGTGTCTTCAGGCATCTTAGGAGGTAGCTCTTAGGGTATTAGTCAAAGACATGAAATCTGGAGCCAGACTTCCTGAATTCTTCAACTTTCATATCCTTACTAGCTTGGACAGACCAAGTACGTTTACCTATCTGTGCCTCCATTTCCCAAGGGAATGTTGGAATTATAATAGGACCCCATAGGATTTTATGAGTTATATCAGGTAAACTCACAGAACTATGCCTGACTTCTAGGAAGCATTCCATGAAAGAGTGATTATTTTATGCCAACAGCTCTCCACACACATCCACTGTAACGAACAGACTGCAGATGCGGCTGATGCCAGCAGTCTGTTTGATCACTATGGAAGAATTTTACCAAATGGTTGTTGTTGGACCTAGATACCCTGAGAGAGAATTTGCTTAGGGCTCTCTTATTGATTGATTGTATTATCATGTTTATTGGTTATTTGTATAGGCTATGAGCAGAAATCATTATCCACTGAGGAGAATTTTCACACACATTAAAAAGCAGCCATAAAAGCAAAGAAGACAACCGGACTTCAGTTTTACCGCATCACCAGTATGTGCTCAATTTATTTGGACTTTCTAAAAAGTTAAATACCACATACTATTTACCAAAATTCTTAGTTTTCTCTTAGTCAGGGCCCAAAGCGGTGGTGGTTATAAGACCAGATGGTCTTTGATATTCCTTTAAACTACAGGTTATGGGATTCTTTAGAGATTCTGGCTATTAACTTATTCTAGTATTTTAAGAACAAATACCAGAGCTGCATGTACACATGCGCATGCACACACACAGACACACACACAGAGCAATATAAAAACCCTTTCAGATTTTTGGCACAGCTGTGTTTTCAAATTGAATATGGATAAATTTAGGAAAATACACAATGTCATTGTCTTTCAAATCTAAAGATATTGTGACTGACGAGTGAATGAATTATATTGTATGAAATACAGTAGGTTTTTTTTTAGCAAGGCTGTAACAGATACCATAGAGCTCAATTGTTGAAGATGACTCCAAATATGACAGCTTCTGACAACAAGCTTTCTCAAAAGAGTAGGAATATCTCATTGTGGAAATTCAAGAAGTTCAGATATCATCCTGAAGAGTCACTGGAAATTTTATTATGCCAGATAAATGGGCTATTTGGGAGAGATGTTGTATTTCCAGGACCTTGGAATGGTTTCCCTAATGTTACAGAGGATAGAAAAACCAAGTAAACTACCCAAGAGCAGTATTTTAAATGACAGCAGACACACTGACTATCCCGAAAACTATGATGATTAAATGCCAACATTATTGTTTCCAAGGTTGCCCTCACATGCCACTGGAGTACTGCTGAAAAGCAGGCATGGCTAACTAGAAAAAGCAGCAAGGCTTGCTTTCATCACCAAATTTTGCAGCAAGAAATTATGCACTCTGAGCCTTATATGTTTCTTATCACGAAATTAGAGTTAACCACACACATCCATTCTCTTGCCCAGGTTGTTAGAGGATAACAGACGTAACGCAATTTGAAATGCGTCAAGTCCCCTGCGGTGGTATAATCTCAACTGGACACACCTCTATCTGCCATGATCATACCCTTTCTTGGATTACATTTTATTTCTTTAAGAGGTGGGTACACTTCCCTCCTTGGTTGTTTCAGTATGCTCTGTGAGGTGATGTGCCCAGTACTATGGCTATAATTCCTTATTCTCTTTGTTTCCTCCTGTCCTGTCTCCACTTTGCTTTTGTCCCTGACTGTTAAAAGTTGGCATACCTGAGGTTCTGTCACAGTTACTGGTCTACTGTTTCTCTCTAATCTTAAAAAACAAAAAACAAAAAACAAAAAACAAAAAAAAACTGCATTCATTTCTAAACCTTAAGTAATTATTTCTGCCCATACTCCTGATTTATTTCAGCTGTGACTTCCAATCTGCGCTCCAGTGGCATATACATTGTAAATATCTGCTGGATGTTTTCCTGTGACTACCCAGTGTTACTTCAAGTTCAAATGAACTAAAACTTAAAAATCATTCCTGGAAGTAGACTCCCCCTCCTTACTTCCGTATTTTAATGAATGGTAACACATTTGCAAAACGTATGAGCTATCTTTGACCTCTTTCTCTTCTTCAATTCTTAGCAAGTTTTTTGCCAGTTCTTCCTTTTATTGATCCTAAGTATCACTTTTTCATTTCTACTGCCTCAACTCTGTTGCATTTTTATCACTTCATGACTAAATTAGCAAAATAACTCTTTTTACCTATTTTTCTATCTGCCACCTTTTTACTCTCTAATCTATCCACTAAGTCACTGGTTTTTAAACTGCAGGTAATGACCCATTTAGTAGGTTGTGAAATCACTTTAGTCAGTCATGACCAGAATTTAAACAAACAGAAATGAAATGGAATAAACTTGAATACTTAATGTTAGTGTTTATTATACAAAATATGGTTCCATAAAATTTGTATTTTAGTTAAACATATGTGTGCATTGAATCATGACATATAAGGTATTTCTTACTGTGAGTTATAGTCAAAGAAGTTTATGGTCAAAAACGCTGCTGCACTGGCAAAGCCACAAGAACTGATACCTTGGACACAGTTACAAGATTCCCAATAAGAGTCCTGTGCATTGGCAGTAAATATTCAGTCAGTGAATGGAAGAATACCTTCCTGTCAGCCTTTAACTCATTTTTAAAAATTTCTCCTATATCGCTCTAATATTGAAGAGTTAAAGACTGACTGGCCAGCTTTTTGGCTTGACTCTTCTTTTTTTTTTTTTTTTTTTTTTTCCCAGTATTATATTACAGTTGACCTCTTAGCTCTATTTACCACTGAGTTACTTACAGAAAGCCTTCATTTATATCAAACTGTCAGGCTCACTGTCATGTGACTATACCACATGCTCAACTGTCTCAATGACTGGTTTTGCTGTGCTCAACTTAAAAAAATATATATGTTCCACCTCTAGCTCCCCAACACACACACACACACACAACTTTTTCGCTTATTCAGTCTTTAATCATCCCTTAAATTCTCAACTGAGCTTCAGGACTTCTTTTACTATCTTGGACCACTGTCTCTGAATTCATAGCTCTTATTGACACTGTCCACTAATTTATTAATGCATGGTACACTGCTGTAGGCCATATATTTTGCTGCATTATATGAAACTTTTCAGAACTTTACTCTTCCTTAGCCACTTAGAATAGAAACACTAGAAAGCAGGTGTCACATCATGTGTCCGTTGCAGTGGCACATACATAACAGTCCCTCAATAAATAACATAGAGCTTTCATTCAAATATTTTAAAAACATTCCTCCCTCAGCAAGATACTTTCTACTTCTTGGCATAATCCATTCATCATTCAAATATGTATGGGTAAAAGTGAAGAACAGCCACTTCTAGTTAGAGTTAATCAGTGCCAGATCTGTATCTTGTTATCCACTGGATATGTGACCCTGGAGTAGGATTTATGAGCAGCCTACACCAAACAATCTGACATCTCCAGTCTGCAATGCCTTCACTTAAAGCAAGCTTGTCCCACATGCAGCCCAACACAAACTTGTAAACTTTCTTAAAACATTACAAGATTGTTTTCTTTTTTAGCTCATCAGCTGTCGTTAATGTTAGTGGATTTTATGTGTGGTCCAAGACAATTCTTCTTCTTCCAATGTGGCCCAGAGAAGCCAAAAGATTGGATGACACCCCTGTATTTTAAAGCATGCTTCCTCTGACTGTCACAAAGCAGAGTTAGTAGCAGCCATCAAAATAAATATCACAAGCCCATGACATTTCTTATGTAGTCAATAGCACCATGCTGATTTCACAAAACAGAAACCAAAATAAAAAGTGCACCACATAGTGAAGATAACTTAAAAATAATTTGTTAGTTCATGCATCCAAGCAAACTGTGATGACAGATCACAAATAAGTGAAAGGATATCAGAGAAAACAAGCATATATAGTCTGCTTTTGACAAAACAGTCAAAAATTACTCACATGTTCAGTAGTATCATCAAATTCCCACTGATTGAGAATAAGAAGGTTGGAAGGAAAACAAAATAAAAAGAAAAAAATTTAAGCCTTATACAGGCAGTGTTGCCCTTCTTAGACTAAAAAAATTGAAAAAATAAACAAAGCAGTGCGTACAATAAAATTCCAGAGAATGTGTGTTTTGCTGCCACCTCCACCTCTGATTGGGAAGTCAAATTAAATAATCTTTGTTACTGTTATTGCTAAAACCAGCTAATATACTTTAAATGTATGGTTCACTGAAACATAGCAATGAAGCACAGAAAAAGTGAATATTTCTACTCATATCCTACTCATTTATTTTGACTTCTATCTTAAGTTACACAATTAAAAGTCAATATTTAGATTAATATCTTTCATTATATTTAACACTTATAGCTTCAAAGAAGTCCTGTGAGATGTAATGAAATTTCAGTGAAGAGTCAAGGAAAATAAATGAGATGGGAAAGAAAGAAAATAAACAAGAAAAATCAGCAATTAATAAAGAAAAGACAAAGAAGAAGAGGAAAAAAAGACAGAGTTGACGTTTAATGCATTTGGTATTACATAATTCCGTTAACTACCAGATTTTACAATGGAAATGGGACAGAATTACTGTTCTATAACGTAAAATATCTAAGAACCAAAGGAGAACATCAAAGCACGATGGTCATATTGTTTTCTTTTCCATAATTGTAGACTTATATGATAAAACATAGCGATGGTTTTATTAATTTTATAACTTTCTTTTTATAGGCACTACATAATAATTATTTACAAAAATCAAGTCAGTGGCCCCTTTCCAGTGTTGAAGCGGTATTATGAAGCTCTACTGCATTTATGGAAGTGGCCTTGGGGTAGATAAGTGAGCCGTGAATCCAGATCCCTTTGCTTAGAATGTTTCAAAACTGAAGAAAACATAAAGGCTTTTGAGAGTTGACTTGTATTAAGACTTGGGGGGTAAGTATTTTCCTTAGAGGCACAGGGATATTTATTGCTCTCTTTTTATTTATTCATTTATTTATTTATTTATTTATTTTGAAACGAAGTCTTGCTCTGTTGCCAGGCTGGAGTGCAGTGGTGCGATCTTGGCTCACTGCAAACTCCACCTCCCGGGTTCAAGCAATTCTCCTGCCTCAGCCTCCCTAGTAGCTGGGACTACACGGGCGTGTGCCGCCACACCCGGCTAATTTTTCTATTTTTAGTAGAGACGGGGTTTCACCATGTTGAGCAGGATGGTCTCGATCTCTTGACCAGGGGATACGTCCACCTTTACAGACAAGAATGTAGAACTGCGCAACTTGGTGCCGCAGTTTTCAACTTGCTTCATAATCTTTCTGACTTTCACACAAAGAAAGGCATTTTCATTTGAAATAAATTTCAAATATTTTACAAACTCCATCCTTTTCCCTGCCAAGTCACTAATTTCTTGGATAATGAAAGTATTCCAATGATCATAATATCCCATCCCCATGATATCTCATCACCATTTGACACAGCAAAGGTAAGCCAGTACATGAGTCATGTACAATTTTCAGGATGGTAGTTACAAGTTGAAATCTTCATCTTCCTTTAAGGAAAATATGTAAAACCCAAGTGAATTTATTATGGGACTATCTCTGAATCACCTCTAATTTTTGAAAAATTGTGAAAATTTTCAATGCTCTGTTTTAAACAACTAATTATAAAACCAGGTTGTGATACCATAGTTGCAAACCACTGCCCTAAGATCAATACAATTTCTCATATACTCAACTATTCATTTTCAGTACTTTTTTTTTTAACCTTAGTTCAACATAAGGATCCCGTTTATTCTCTAGGAAATTCTGATTTAATTTTTAATATAATTGTCACCATCTTCACTTTCTGGGACATGAAACAATGAGTTTCATCAAATATGTAATTTGATGAAGAAATACTAAATATAATACTGAGTAACTGTACCTGAATAAAAATGTCTATTCTTCAATGGAAGAAGACATACATTTAGAAATTAGAACAACTAAGTTCCAAGTTGTTTTAGCACAGAAGAAAATAGATTCCATCAGCCAAATTGCAGTTTAGAAATCTTCTCTTTGACTCATTACTAAGACAACCATTTTTTGAAATCAGAAACGCAAACTCAAATATGGTTGTAAAGGGTTGAATATCTGTATTTTAAGGAAAAAGTAACACGTTTTTAATCAGACTTGAGTGTCATTTCATTACAATTCCCTTCCTCACTTGATAGTAACTCTGATTGAAAAGATCAATATACATCAATGTGTAATGAAAACTAGAATTTTGTACAAGATTTTTTAAATGTCGAAAAACTAAAATAAGGCCAATTGCAAGATATGAACTAAGACACACTTATATAAAAATCGAGGTACATAATTTCAGAGGCTTACCTGTGCATCAGCCAGCATGACATCTTTCAGCATGGGCTGGCCCTTGGGCTCACCATTTTCCATCCTCACATAATGTACCTGGTATCCTCTTATCTGGCCATGCTGTTTATTGGGCACAGGTGAGCGCCATGAGACTTTAACAGATGTTGAGTTGACAGCCTCCACCTCGACTTTGCGAGGAGGACCACTAGGAACTGGAACAACATCATTGGATAAAAGAAATTATAGGCACTTGTCCCACCCAATCAGAGCATTTTCTGCATTTTCTTTACTTAGGTTTCTCTTTTTCAAAAAATGGGTAAACCCACTATGTTTCCTTTGAAGAATACGAACATTTTCAACCAATGAAAATGCTTAACCAATCTGCTCTACCTTTTAAGAAAAGATCAAAAAACATGACCAATGCAAAAAAAAATGGAAGAAAAAAAGAGTATCAGAGAAATAGAAAAACATGTAAAAAATGTACAAAAGCCAAGGAAGATGCTTTGAGGTTCAAAGCATTAAAGCACAAAGAGGTATAGCATTGAAATAATAACAAAAACTGGCTGTTGATTGTTGTGTGTTTTTTAAAGGTTTCTTTTTAAACAGCAGAATAAAAAGATTCTTGATTATATGGATTATCTTCTCTTTTTTCTCATATCAAAGGTATTCCATACAAAAGATGCCAAAAATTGAATGTTGAGCATCAATGTTTCTGAAATATGTAAGACAAAAAGGCAACAAAAAGAAGGGAGTTTTGAAAAGTTAACTTCAAAATGTAAAAGAAGTGACTATAAAAAGCCAAGAAAAACACAGAAGACTTTAGATGGAGGTACAGAGACGGGCTGGATTGCAAGACCATAGGAGCCAACAGTCCTTTTAAAGAGAAGCAAATTACTGCATTGAGATTTAAAAAAAGAAAGAAAGAAAAAAAGGCCAGGCCGCAGCAAAGACAAGTCTTTGGCAAAAATACTAAAGCAACCGCAATCCTGGGTAAAAAGATGAGCAGAGAAAAAAGATTACTGTTAGCCTATTGAAAGACAGCAGACCAAGACTGTGTCAGAAGGGTGCAAACTGACGTAGCGGAGGCAACATACCATCTTCATCGGTTCGAATCAACACGGACAAGCTCTCAGGGCCAGGGCCGACATCTGTATGGGCCGTCACAGTGATCCGGTATTCAGTCCATTTTTCCAGTTGTTCCAAAAGGTATTTGGTAGTGTCCGAAGGAATTCCCAAAATCTCGTGAGGCTTGTCATCTTCCCCATCCACTGCAGTATACTTGATGGAGTATTCAGTGATAATGCCATTCTGTTTTTCCACTGGTGGAGGTTGCCAACTTACCAAAATACTAGTGGAACTTGGGCTGGTGCAACTAATGTCTTGAGGAGGAGCTGACGGCTCTTATTTTGGTAGTGAGTTAAAGGAGGATTTAAGTGAAAGGACAGGAGTGGTTGAAAAAGAAAATGATAAAACAAAAGAAAAGGCAAAAATAAATAAACGAACAATAAGGACAAAACAAAAATAAGGCTATGAAACTTAAATTCTAATGACAAATTATGTACCTTGGCTTAGTAATATGAATAAACCAAAAAAATGAATTAATGACCAAAAATAATTGTTAAATAATGGGGTGGGGGGAATATGTGAAAATGAGACCTCAAGATAATGGAGCCTCAAATAAAATTACCTACCTGCGATATAAATTCTTCTTCTAAACCAATCCCTCAGTATCTCCCACCCCTACTATACTGACTACCCAGCTTCAAAAAAGTTGCAAACAGTGCTAGCATTTACTTGAGGGTCTGATGGTGCTTCACAGATGTTGTTTCCAAGCTTTCCCTTCTACATTCTAGAATGAGGATGGTTTACATACAGTACTCATTTGCGAAAGGCTTAAGTATGAAAAGTTACAGTAACTGCTAATGCCCTTCTACCAGTTCCAATTAAAAATAAGTAAGTCAACAACAAACCTAAGAGGGTTCACTCTATCTGGAAAACTGAGTTTGCCTGACCAGTTTTAATAATAATAAAAAAATGTTAACTTAACATTGATCGTAGCCCATATACAGTGAGCATGCAGAATCAATAAAGGATGAAAATGCAGAGTCCAAGGTTTACCTACCCGAGGGTAATGTCAGGCTTGTTGATTCTGACTGTAACTTGTACTTACCCTACGTCAGCTTTCAGCTTTTTAATTAAAACTCTTCTTGAGACACCATTGCTAGTGAAGAATTAGACCCCACCAGCAAAATTTGGTAAAATCAATAATAATCATTTGTCCCTTACAAAATGTCAATAAGACAATCATTAAAAAGAACTGTTTTTTTCAAACCCAAGTATCAACTGGAAAAGATATAACTTACGTGCAAAATTTCTTTCATTTTGTACATATTCATACAACATAGGGTTTATATTAGAGTTAAAAGATATACTTTCTTACTGCCCATTCTAAATTAAACTAGTCACTTTCTGAGCAATTATTTTCCATCAAATTAACCAAATATTATGATTTAAAAAAATTAAAAACCAATAAAAGACAGCACAATTACTACTATTATTTAAAACTTAATAACGTATGTTCCTAAAGAAGAACAAACAAGTGGGCAAAGATAATACAAATCCATATACACACACATATATTTTTAAAGTAATGTATATGGTACAGTGAATAAAGCAATTCTATGTTTTATATTTGAATGTGTAGTTTGGGGATTTCCCTAGACTTTGTAAATCTTAATATTTTGGAGTGCCAGGTGTATCCAATTGTTCAGGGGATTATCAGTCTTTCTTAATTTACGTGCCTTGTGTTCATTATCACAGTCAATCAAAATAAAAGCTCTCCGTATTGACAAAAAAGGAATCCTCATAGGACAGCCTTGTAAATTTGGAATAAGATTTGCAAAACCACTAGAATCTCATTTTTATTGATTCTGACTAGGGGTTCTTATACCTCAAATTATAAATCTATTTTATATGCATTATCATTATTCATAATAAATTGAGTTGTTCATGTAACAGCAAGGACTCATTTGTAATTCTTTTTAAAAAGCTGATTTGGTTTTCACTAGGGCTATCTTCAGACCTCCTATTTTGTGAGAATATATTAAACACCATTTGAAAATTTTACTTTAATAAAATAAGGAATAGATAAGTGTTTGATGTGCTTATAAAAAGTCTATTCAATTTGTATGTACATATGTTAAAAAGTGAGGTTTGTAAACCATGTGAAATACAGTACTGAAGCATGTAACATTTCTCTTAACTAAATGCTTGGTTTTAAGAAATTATCTTCCACAATACTATTTATTAGCCTGCCTGGAATTCAAAGCAGACATACAGGGAATGCATTAATTTACATGCTTATGCCTTTAAATGAAAGAAAATTTTACGGGAATAAACGATAATCACTAACAGATTAAACAGGATCCTAATCATTTTCATGTGAATAATCATGCTTTAAGAGGGAAAAACATACATTTTATTATCAAAAAACCCTGAGAGTTTTCAAGTTTCTATAGAAAATGAAATGGTGGAAAACTTGCTCATTTATATGGAAGGAAATTAATCTTTTAAAACATAAATATCAGGTTTGCTGATAGGTCTAAATATAAGGTCAACAGAGCATCTTCTTGACACAATTCAATGTATTTCTATTATAGATATCTATTGTATAATTCACTATGTCAAAAAGCAAAGACAAAATGTCATACAAAGAAATCAAAAATAACTCAACAAAACTCTTCAATTCAAGGTAAATAGTATTTTTATCAATGAATTGTAGACACTTACTAATAAAAAGCAATTAATAGTATTATAAGCCACCAAACTTGCCATCAAAAACAATCTCCTGTATAATACTTTATGCAAAACAATCTGCCCTGGGCACAATTAACCCCCATTGTGATAAACACAGCTATGCTTAAGGGTAACAGTTCCAAAAAGAAATTGAACCAGAGGAAACAAAATACAATTTAGAATTGCAAATATGTTTGCCATTATTCCATTGTTTCTAAATTTGTCCAGATACAGATTTTCTGTTAATGTTCCAAATTTCCACATGTACTACACACAGAGTTAATAAGAAACAAGTCATCAGAGCTGAGCTTTTCTTAGTAGAAACAAATACATGAAATAAGGACTTGTTTGTTTACAAAGCTAAAGCCTGTGTGCTTAAAAAAATAAAGGGTTTTTTTTTTTTTTTTTTTTTTGTCTTTTGCAATCTCTTTCATTTGCCAAGCCCTCCTATGATTATTTTGCAGGGTTCTCAATGTGAATTTTGCTTTAAAGCCTTATAATTCATTAAACAGGGCTTGATCTAACTCCTTTTACCCACTTTTCACCCATGGAGGTCTACCATCTTCTTTAAAAGTCTTTCAATGTGGGAAAGTGGGATCTGTTATTTGGAACAATTGTGAGACCAAAATAAGTCACAGTTACACTTTCATCTGTGAAGTGTGATGCATACTAACCTAGAGACTACTAACTATTAATCATATTAGCAGGTTTGCCTGTTGGTGAAGGTGAAAGCTAGCAACATCTATCAGAGGAAATAAAAAGGCAGAGAGTAAGCAAAGAGAGACACCTACTTGACTGCATGGTTCTAGCTGATATTTCTGCAGTAGAAGCACCCAGGCCTTGAGGGGAGCGTGCAGCCAGACGGAAATAGTATAAGCTATTTGGTTTCAGTCCTTGCAGCCTATATGATGTCCCTGGCTCAATGGTAATTCGTTGCTGGAAGCAATAAGAGAATGTGGTCATCTTCAGTAAGATTCGTGCAAATACTTTTTAATCACACTGTCTGGACTATCAGATTTGTATCATCAGGATTATAATCTCATCAAAATATCACCAAAGGAATCAATAGTGAGTATTATCCAGGGCTATACTAAGGAAATTACATAATGAAAATATCAGTTTAAAAGGCAAGTTTCTACAAAGGTAACTGGAAGAAGGGAAGTCAGAGATATTTTTAATGTTGACACAGTTAGCCAGACACATCAGATAAGAGGAAGACTGAGAGTCCAACACCCATGAGTATGTTCTGCCCTTAAATGCATGTATGTTGCTGTGACACAGATCACAACAGAAACTGACACCTGCCCCTAGTAGTGGAATCTGCCCAACATGTGCAATTTTAATTGAACAGATATCTACTCATCTCCCATGACCTTCTGAAATCTCAATTGGAGGCAAAGAAAATATGACCAGAAGTAGCAACAGTAACCAGTATACAATTTACAAGAGGTTGCTATAAAAGAAATTTGAAATTGCCTAGTTTTGATGGGATAAAAATCATGTTAGTCACTAAAGAAAGTTGAACAATTTATCGGAAACCACATTACTACCCTAGGTTGATCTAAAATAACTGAAAACCTTCCTTTCTTTGTGAATATAGAAACCTACAGCCAGAAAAAAAAATAAATAAATTCACAAACTTTTGTGGACTTTTGAAATACGATTTTGTTAATCAAATGCCGCTGTTAATCAAATGCCACCGTTAATCAAATGCCATCCTGGCTAACTCAGTGAAATCCCGTCTCTACTAAAAAACAAAAAATTAGCCAGGTGTGGTGGCGGGCGCCTATAGTCCCAGCTACTGGGGAGGCTGAGGCAGGAGAATGGCATGAACCCGGGAGATGGAGCTTGCAGTGAGCACAGATTGCACTCCAGCCTGGACGAGAGAGCCAGACTCCATCTCAAAAAAAAAAAAAAAAAAAAAAAAGAAGAAGAAGAAGAAGAAGAATTCAAATATAAAACTAGAGAAACCATCCCTAGGGTATTGTGGCTTACAAATACAAAAGTTTTCAGAAATTTCAGATCCACCAAATAAGAAATAACAGAATTCCCTCAATAAGCAATTGTAGAGCATAGTAGCTGAGCTAACATTCAAGCATCACAATTCTCCTTTACTCTTTGTATGTATGTGTGTATGTATGCATGTATTTTAGTTTGGTGGTGGTAATGAAGGTTTAAAATAATTCAAAGCTGATTTAAGCCTTATAGAAAACACCAATTGCTCAAGTTGTTATCATGAACACTTTAAGTCATACCGGCATTTCAACTATATAACTTTTTAAGTGTATTTTTTATTGGCTTTGTTAGCTAAATCTAAATTTATATTGGCTTTGTTAGCTAAATCTAAAAGCACTGCATTTAAAACCTATTCTTTTGAGATTCTGCTCAATTCAAACAGATGGAATAAAATAGTTTACAAGAACATATTAATTTATTACAATATCCAAATATAGTACCATTAACCCCTTTTGTACTAATGTTCCCCATTGGACTTCACAATAATAAAAGAAACATATTTATTACTATTATGTATTCTCATTTTGAAAATGTTAGATGTATCTTAATATTGATTTCTATAATGTATTCAAGCTGCACTCAAGAAGCAGTAGACCCTAACCATTAACAACACAGACTCTGGAACTTGATTGCCTAGACTCAAATCCCAGCTCTGCCATCCACTAGAGTGTGAGACTTTGAGCAAATTATTTAACTTTTTTCCATGCCTCCATTTCATTATATGTGAAACAGATTAATAAGAAAGGCTAGCTCCAGTGCTACTATAAAAATTAGATGCTTTAGAACAGCGCTATTAATGAGTTAGTTATATTGGTTTTCATTTCTCTTTTCAATGACGATCAATAATTGCCATGCCTTCTACAATCTGTTATTTTATTTGCACAGCATACTCAAATGTTATATACACTTACCTTCATACCAAATACTTTATAGCAAACAAATTAACATTTGCTATGGGAAATCTTCATAGCAAGATTCATCTAGCCAAGGACTAGTTCATCTAGCCAAGGAGTTTCATTAACATATAGACCTAATGTAGTCACCTGTCCCCACAATGAATTAAATACTTTCATGCAGAAGAGAAAGACAGTCCCCAAGTCTCACTGAGTATTTATTCTTCTATAACCTGATACATCTATGGAACTTGGAGCTCTGTCAGAAGCACATTCCAATAGGAGCAAGAATTATTTTGTTTTGTTTTTCCCCAAAGCCTCCAGATAACCACTCTGCTGTTTTTGTTGCTGTTGTTTTGGATTGGGGAGGGGGGCGGTCAAGTTCCTCTTTTCAGTAGTAAATCTTTTCCATCAAGGTCCTCAATAGCTATCTGACCAAGAATGTGGGTAAATACATAAAAATAAAGAAGTGACCCAACGTAAGGAATAATTCCCAGGGTGAGAAGCACTATAGTCTTACCTCCTCTCCATGCTCCCCATCTTTGTAGACCAGCTCATAGTTGGCAATGGTATCTGAGCGTGGAGGTGTCCAAGAGAGCAAAATACTTGTTTCAGACTCAGGTTCTGCTTTGAAGTTTAGTGGCTGCCCTGGTACTAAAAACAGGGAGGCAAAGGATTGAACTCACAATCACCAGGAGTATTCACAAAGTTCTTTCATAGTGTACCTGTTTAAACCTTTCGAAATCTGTACATATGTACCAGCTTAGTGGAAAACAAGCTCCTTTACATTGTCCAAGTTAACCTCTTTGTACACAGGGCAAGTACAATGTTATAAATCCTGCTCCAGAGTAGTAGAACGTCTACACAAGATATAGTAGAACTAACAAGTATAAAGTCTATTGGCCTCTGAATTTAATTTTAAGGAAAAAATTCTTTACTTCATGATATGGTTGTTAGTAATAAATAATATAATTTAAATAAAACTCTTGCAATATTGCCAAAAGCATAAGTGCTAAATACCTAAAAGTATTGTTATTTACAACTGAGTAGGAACTTACTCTCTAGCACTACATGTAACATTAAAAATTATTTCCAATTAAACTTATAAGATCCTACCTTTACTCCAATAACAAAACCTACAGGCAAACAGAATCACTTAGCATTTTGTCTTACCAGCCCATATTTTGAAAAAGAGGTGTAAAAAAGGAAAAACAAAACAAAACAAAACTCTATCACTTACAAATAATTACTTCTAATCTCTAAACTATGTTAAATTATTTAATGCACTACACCTAATACAAACAAAATATCCCCCCTAGTGCTACGAAGCTGAACTACTACTAAAATTAAGACGTTTATAGAATACTACTTATCAGAAATATGGTAACTTAAAGAGATCATCTATAATTCTGTTAGCCACGTAATCTATTTGATAGACAATCTGGAAGAGCTGTTTATCAGCTGTAATAAAGAACGGAAAGTCTATTCGGTTTAAAACATCTTACTCAAATATACTAGAATAATTACTAACCTAAACGTCCTAGTCCACACCTGAGCCTATCAGTTCCCCTCTATCCCTTACACACAAGGCTGAGTCAGGGTGTCACTGGCACATCTAACAGTACATTGTTCTTGGCCACTGTCTGCTCTGATTGGTGAGTGTCCATGCTTTCCCAATTGTAAAATATTTTGATCATTACCCTTGATATTATGGCATGTCTCACTGCTCTGTGGCTGAACATATGTTCAGTCCCTCAAGTTTAAATGAGAATTCCATTTATATTTAAAGAAAAAAAGAAAACAATAATACTCCACAGCTGAGGAGTTAAAAAAACATCTAAAGTGTACTTTAAAACATCTAAAGTGGCAACTTCAGCAAAAACATTTTAAAACACATACAATACAGTATAATTTGTAGTTGAAAAGAAGCCTTTGGAGAAAATGTATTGCTTTCCTTTTCTGTTATAGTTATATCTCTGTAGTATAGCTTTTAAAAATGCCCTCTGTTAAAGCAGTCTTCAAGAATGATTTGTAGAATCCCTAATGATAATTTTATTGCTCTGGTAAGTCAGCCTGTGTGTGTGTGTGTGTGTGTGTGTGTGTGTGTGTGTGTACAGGAATACATGTTTGGACTGATGCTTAAGGTCACAAATAATCAGTGCTTCCTATTTCTAGTTGCCTTCATCATCTTTTCTCTCTCTCTTTTTAAAAATCACAGGCCTTGAAAGTCTCATTGATTTGATGTCTCTGGGAACTTACTTTCTGAACAGAGTATCATATTTTTTTCCCCAGTACCTGCCCAGTGGGTGACCTAACACAATCATTTAGATTGAAAGGCAAAAGAATATAAAACATCGAGAAGCAAGAGGCAGAGGGACAGAGGGGAACAAAACACAAATAGGCAAATTGCAAAGCAAATGGAAAATGCATTATTTCTAAAAGGGAAATACCGAAAGCACTGGCAGGGGCAACAATGGAAACAAGAGTGATCAGATAGATGGGAAAATTATGATAGGATCTAATATTCACATGATGAAAGGGTTTCTCAGGCTAAACATGCACACATATGCCTATGTATGCAGTCACTGATTTTTTTTCCTAGTTGTATCTGCTTCTTTCTCTCTCTCGATTTCCTGGGAAACAAGAAAGTCTGTGTTAGCTCCTGACTCAAACCAAACCGGAGTACAGTATGGTCAAGAATCAGAAACACAGAAAACATTGAAGGGCTGCTCTCAGGATAATAATTGCCTGTTATGCATTTCCTCCCTGCCTAATGCTAATAATAAATTGACATTGATTGAAAACATCTTGGAAACCTAATTAACTTTTTCTTACTTAAACTGTTTACTTTTTGCTTTTAATTTGTCTTGAGGAAATTCCCAATTGGTCTCAATATTTTATTCTTGTTTAGTGACACAAGCTTCGTCTGATCATGTAATTCTGTTTGTTTCTATTAAGAGCCCCTTCCCTCTAAATAATGACTTAAGTAGACACATCAGCATCTCAGAGAGTACACTGTCCTTTTTATTCTTGCACAAAGCTAAGAGTTGGCTAGACAACTTGATGCAAAGTGTCTTCATCTAATGTACAGGGGGTTCTCTCCTGTTCTTTCCTTATCCTTCTTTTGAAATGGTTCGGAGGGTAACTTCATGTATTAGATTTTAAACTTGTGGTACAGGCTTAGGCATGGTAACTCACATCTGTAATCCCAGCACTTTGGGAGGCCAAGTTGGGAGGATGGCTTGAAGGCAGGGTTTTGAGACCAGTCTAGGCAACACAGCAAAACCCTGTCTCTACAAAATAGTAAAACTTAAAAAAATTAGTTGGGCATGGTGGAGCATGCCTGTAGTCCCAGCTGCTTGGGAGGCTGAGGTTAGAGGATCACTTGAGGCCGGGAGGATGAGGCTACAGTGAGCAATGACTGAGCCACTGCAAACAACCCTGGATGACAGAGTGAGAACCTGTCTCTAAAATAAATAAATAAATAATGTATAAAATAAACATGTGATGCGAACACAAATGCTTGGAGGTGTCAGGTAATTTAGAAGAGTGAGAAGGCCATACGGGGTCCGGGGCCCAGTGGCGCGTGCCCCCCACCTGAAGAGGAAGCGCAGGCCATGCTCAGTGACAGCAGGCTGCTGCCTTGTGAAATGTGGGCCCACTCTTGTCCCAGCCTCAGATTTTCTTCACAGAAGTTGATCGTGAACCTTCCAGGTAAAACCTTTACATTCTTAATTACTGAAAATTAATTGAATTTTAAAAGCACTGTATGGGGCAAAAATGTGTCTACAGGCTAGATTCAGCATATGGGCCAGGGTTCTAAACTAACCTTTCATGATCTCAGGCTCCAGACTCATCAATGGCTTAAGGGTTTACTACCCACACTTCCTCGGGAATTGAGGGTGTACCTGATGATATCACTTCCTCAGGGCATTTCGTCATATTTGAACCCACCACCATGAAGCGGAGGACGCAAAGGAATTTTTAAAAAAGGTATAAAATGAATGTATTTTTAAATTCCCAACATATTGGTCCTAATAAGCATAATATATGTATATAAGAAAACACTTTAGGGGCTACAGACTGTCATATTTGTTTTCTCTGTAACACTTGAGACACGGGAGTACTTTCATTATCTGTCAATTGAATTTTTATACCAAATATTGTGTCTACAGAGGTCCCATTTCACATTACTATTAATGTTTTCTCTCTATATATGTTTATATGTATTTATATATACAAATGTATAAATGTAAATATTTACGTACATTTTACTGATTTATTTAGTTAGTTTTGAGACAAGGTCTTACTGTATCACCCAGGCTGGAGTGCAATGGTACAATCATGGTTCACTACAGCTTTGACCTCCAAGTCTCATGTGCTCCTTCTGCCTCAGCCCCCTGAGTAGCTGAGACTACAGGCATGTGCCATAATACCCGGCTAATTTTTTAATTTTTTTGTAGAGACAAGGTCTCAATATGCTGCCTCAGGTTGTCTGAAGTCCCCGGGCTCAAGAAATCCTTACACCTCGGCCACCCAAAGCACTGAGAGTATGGGTGTGAGCCACTGTGCCTCGCCTTCTTACACATAGATATTTTACGCTCTTGTAATCATTACACACCACACTTTCTCACTGGTATCTTTTTTTTACCTTCACTTACCAATCCTTTGTCTATATACATCTTATTTTATTTTTATTTTATTCAAGAGCTTTTCTGTGTTGTAACATTTCATTCGCTGATTAACTGAACATAAATTTTATAAGAAAATGTGAGATTCTGGGAAAATGATGGGCAAATAAAAACAACATATCCAGACCTTCAAGCAGTTACTTCATATTCAAAGGAGAGAGATGATACTGACCACAAACCAAATTTATAATAGGACATGGAAAGAAGAAATAAACTAAGCAAAAGTTTTTCTTTAATATTATATTTAAGAAGTCATTATATAGTGTAAAGGTATGTCCTTCCTCTTGATTACTTATTTAATGTTCACAAGGAAATAGAAATGTGAGCTATCAAGTCCCTAAAATAAGATTATAATCCCACTAATACATATTAAGTACTTGAGCATTATTATAATTATACACTATATAAATATGTGAAAGCAACACAAAGAAAAGGGATAAAAAAAAGAGACTAACAAAAGAGAAACCTTCACATTATCTGAAATGCTGATATCTTAGAAGAGATTAATATTTGAATAAAATTTAGAGATTATCTCTAAAGAAAGGTTGACACATATTACACTGCTAAAGAACAGTTTCATCTTGCTATAGTATAAATATGAAATATGACCAAAGATACTAGAAAACCCATGATTGCTAAAATATCTAGTATTTTAATAAGGTACATGTTTTAAAATGTGTGTATCTAGCATGTTGATAAATGATAACAACAATAAAACCGACAGCCAGAATTATAATGGTAGTAAAACAAAACAAAATTCAAAACAAAGAGTCTGATGTGTAAATGCCACAAATATATCATTGACAAAATAAGTACTTAATACACAAGCATCAGCACAAATCTTACTCTCAACAGTCATTAAATATAAATGAGAAAAAGTTAAATTTTATTATAGTTGTATTTATATCCAGTGCTCCTTTAATCACTGCTAAAACTATTCAGAAAAAGGATTTAAATTGGACTCATAACTTTGGTTATTAGAAAGCAGTCTTTTTCTAGTTTGCTTGTATAGGACTGTTGACATACACTAATGAAATGATTTATAAAGCTCTGGAAACCTAAGAGACTTTGTCTCTAAATGTCATAGCTTATATTTTAACACTTTTGCAATGCCCAGAATTTGTAATAGCATTAACATCCCTAAAATGTTTAAAGTTGATACTAGTCATTAGTATTTGATAAATATATATATAGAATTCTTTATCTTTTGAAGGCATATATCCATATAAGTCAGATGATTTTCAAGAATCTATTAAATGAATAGAACTAAAGGTCAGACATGCTTTCTAAAGAAAGTTCAGAAAAAAAGACACATATTAGGATTTAAGATTTATAATGCCTCTAATTAGCATGAACATCAAGCAACATTTAATGCATTAGGTTTGAGATTTAACTTACTTTTTTATCAGAGTTTTATTTGCACTTCTTCTATAAAATATAGTTACCCTATGCTTTTAGTATAATTACCTTTATAAGAAAACTACAGGATGTTCTTTTTTCCTTCCTCAATGTGTTTTCTAATAATTAAAATATTTTTCTAGCTTAATATAAATACTTCCCTTGTCAATGGCCATATATTTCCCATATTTTCAAGGTAAACTAGTTGCAAGTGACTTTGTAATGCCAGAAGTCAGAGCTATGGAGAACTGGGAAGACTGACCCGTATTTCAGAAAATAATCATCACAACGAAAGTCTTTTCATATTTAAAACCATTTAAAGATTACTCAACACAGAGAACTGTACTAATATTCACAATCAAGGAGAAAAACTCTCTCACTATAAAACAGATCATATTCTCATTTTCTGTTTTACCAGAAATATACAAATTTACATCAATCCTTCACTTATATCCATCTGTGTGACTCATATTAGATAAAATCAAAAGTGAGACTTCTCTCTTAACCTCACTTTGATCCTAAATACTGTTCTTTTGGAATCCAGTTTCAAAAAAAAAATAGGAATGTGAATGTCACAGAATTAAAGATAATAAAACTAAATGAGTACCTTTCAGACACAGAAGACATCAAAATGTACATATCTGTGTATTTGTAATTAAAATGTACTTCAATGCCTACATATTACTGATCACTAAATTTTCATAAGGTTGGAGGAGAAAAATTGCAGTGCAAATAATCATATCCTTAAATTTTGTATTTCATAGTGGTTACTGTCCTAGCATAAATCCTAAGAATTCTTTAGTCAGTAACAAGAAAAAGGAGCAGCTCAGTATTAATTACATCAGAACAAACATCACTGTTTTTGGCAGGTGTCCACTAATATCCACTGGCCTTTTTAATGAAGCCTATAGAACAGATCAAATCATTGTGCTATTTTGGAGTGGTTTTTTTTAGCTTATTGATCTTGGCAGGCAGTCATTATATCACTAGGTATCTTCTCAATCAACAGGTATTAAAAGTAAAACTATTATGGAAGATTCTTGGAAACATCTTCATGTAAAAAAGTTAGTCAAACAGAGTGGGAATAACTATTCTAATACATCCATGTCCCATTCATCTAGATTTTCTGAGTTCTGTCACTAAATTAAATCAGAGCTTTTGAAAGTGGAGTCCCCAGCTCACAGTAACTCAATTGCCCCTCTGATAATATTACCTTCACTGAGTAATGATTCAATGTCATATTCTGTCCACTGGTAATATAAAAAAATAAAGATATGGTCTGTCTACTTAAACATTGCTTCTATATTTTTCCATAAATTGCAACTGAAGGCATCAGTGTTTTTCTTTTCTTTTTTTTTTTTTTTTTGAGACGGAGTCTCGCTCTGTCACCCGGGCTGGAGTGCAGTGGTCGGATCTCAGCTCACTGCAAGCTCCGCCTCCCGGGTTCACGCCATTCTCCTGCCTCAGCCTCTCGAGTAGCTGGGACTACAGGCGCCCGCCACCTCGCCCGGCTAGTTTTTTGTATTTTTTTAGTAGAGACGGGGTTTCACCGTGTTAGCCAGGATGGTCTCGATCTCCTGACCTCGTGATCCGCCCCTCTCGGCCTCCCAAAGTGCTGGGATTACAGGCTTGAGCCACCGCGCCCGGCCGGCATCAGTGTTTTTCATTTAGCATTCTAAATACAAGGATTCTCACAATTGTCAAAGATTCACATTTTGGTTGAATTAGGTTTAGAAAAAAATTTTGTTTCTTAGATAGTTTAATCTTCCTGCCATTAGAAAATAAAAATATGAAACACTATAGGTTTCTATCTTTAAACTGGTGCTTACAAAACTTAGAGCCAAATTTAGCCAAATTTATTTAAATTGAGTTAAATTTCAGCCAAATTTAGTGCTTGAGTGTAATGATCTTTCATAAAAAAGTTCTTCCTTCCACTTCTTTTAGATAAACTTAGTTTTTTTTTTTTTTTTTTTTTTTCATTTCTAAATGTTTTCATGTGCTTCTGCACTGGAATAATCTAATAGCTACTTCAGTATTTCAGAAGTAAGCTATGTATAATTCTTAAATATATGAACAAATGAAACAATTGCGTTTTTTTCTCCTGCCTCTTTTCATTTAATTGCATACCTAGGTGGGCATAAAAACGCAAAAACTATCACATTAAGCATATTATTAATTTAAAAGGTAATGGTAGTTGATAATGATTTGGCTCTGTGTCCCCATCCAAATCTCATCTCAAACTGTAATCCTCATGTGTCAAAGGAGGGACCTGGTGGGAGGTGACTGAATGATGGGGTGGTTTCTCCTATGCTGTTGTTGTGATAGTGAGTGAGTTCTCACGAGATCTAATGGTTTTACAAGGGGCTCTTCCCGCTTTGCTCTTGTCCCTCCTGCCACCATGTGAAGAAGGTCCTTGCCTCCCCTTCATCTTCTGCCATGACTCTAAGTTTCCTGAGCTCTCCCCAGCTATGTGAAATTGTGAGTCAATTAAATCTCTTTCCTTTGTACTCAGTCTTGGGTATTTCTTTATAGCAGTAACTAGCACAGTAGTTAAAAGTATCCAGAATCCCCGGATTTAAATTCTGCTTTTCCACTTAGTAACCTTATGACCTAAGGCAAGTTTCTGAACCACTTTTTATCCTCTTTGATCTTCAATTTACTCATTGGCAAATGGAATAATTCCACATCTGCCTAATTGGTTTGTGAGAATAAACACATGTAAAGTTCATAGTATAGTGTCCTGCATATGTTAGCTACTATTATGATGATTACATATTAATAATTTAATGTTTTACATATTAAGTTACAGAATGTTTCTCTCCATTATCTAATCTATATCCTCTTATGAATTTTATTGCATCCTATGAAAATCCATATATTGACATCCTCATCCATAGTACCTCAGAGAATAACCTTATTTCAATATAGGATCTTACCCATGGAATTAGTTAAGATGAGGCCATAAGAGTGGCCCCAAGTCCGTTATGACTGGTGTACTAGTAAAAAGGGAAATTTGGGCACAGAAATGCTTACGGAAATAATATAATGTAAAGATGAAGGTAGTGATCAGATGATGCTTCTACATGCCACGGTACAGCAAAGATTGCCAGCAAACCAACCAACAGAAGTTAGGGCAGCAGCATGAAGTATATTTTCCCTCACAGCCTTCACAAGGAACCAATCCTGCCATCACCTTGATCTCAGACTCCTAGGCCCCAGAAATGTGAGACAATAGATTCCCATTGTTTAAACCACCTAGTATGTGGTTCTTTTTTACAGGAGCACTAGAAAACAAATAGAACCGCTACACTCTATAAGGTGGTTATTATTGTAGACTAGAAAACTGAAGTTCAGAGAGAGATGAAATAAATCACTTAAGGTGACAGCTAATAAATGAAAGCTTGGGATTCAAACCCTGGTTACGTTACTCCAAGACCAAGGATTGAAAAAATATCACCGCTGAGAAATTTAAAAAGCTGAAAGTGGAATGTAAGTCCCCATATAATTTCTTATAATTTTTTAATAGTTATGTAGCTGCTAAAACAGTATAACAAAAAGCAATCTCATAATAGTTGACCACTTTTAGTCAAGAAAAAGCAGAACAAGATTTACAGATATCTATATTTTCCAATGAGAAGCTTTTTTGATAAGAACAGCCTACAGTATTTTTTTTTCTGCATATTACTACAGCATATAAATACAGAAGTACTGCAAATGGCACATAGAGAAGATATATGGACAGTTTTTAATACAACTGTGCTGAAACATATTTTTATAGCTGGCTTTCCTACAATGTCGTACGGAAAAGAGTAAATCCATGAACAAGCCAATGAGAACCAAATAATGGTATGAAAATAAAGCCAGACAAACTATTAATATAAATGTGTTCTGAGATTCCTAGAAGCAAGGACAAACAGTTAAGCATACTTCATATAAAGACCATGACGTGAAAACAAGTCAGTGATTCACAGGTATCAGTGAAATAGATGATAGATACATTATCTAGTACAGGCATCTGAGAAAATTTATTAATTACCAGGATTAGCAGTGAGTTACGTCTACAGATTATACTGTCGCCAATAATATGATTATTATGTCGATTTCAGAATAAGACAACAGCATGCTGCCAAAACATTTGTAGATTAATGCAGGTTTAAAAGATGCCAACTCAACAAGGAGTCAAAGAAGTAGCTCTCAGATGCTCAAGAATAAACATTTGTTTGTTTGTTTGTTTGTTTTGAGATGGAGTCTTGTCTGTCACCCAGGCTAGAGTATAGTAGTACAATCTTAGCTCCTTGAGAACTCGCAAACTCCACCTCCCAGGTTCAAGTGATTCTCCTGCCTCAGCCTCTCGAGTAGCAGGAATTACAGGCGCCTGCTACCATGCCCAGCTAATTTTTGTATTTTTAATAGAGATAAGGTTTTGCCATATTGGCCAGGCTGGTCTCGAAGTCCTGACCTCAAGTGATCCACCCACCTCGGCCTCCCAAAAGTGTTGGGATTACAGGCGTGAGCCACTGCGCCTGGCTCAAGAATAAACTTTACAAGAGGTCTCTTATTTTATATTAGCCCAAAGCAAAACTGATCACCTTGAATTAAAGACCAAAGAGGTTTAATATCCTCTTAGGAAAATAAAACCACTGGGAGGACCAAGTATTCCTTCATAAAATAGTTTAATGTCTGCTGTAGCTCTTAGCAAAGTTAATGAATCAGGCCCCAAAGTTCTATCTGAGATCTCAGTAACTGTCTTTCTTTGTCCACTGAGGCCATACAAAGAAATACAGAAATTAAAGCCACTCAGAGAATATTTATTTTTAAGCCAGTAGCTTCCGGCAAATATAAGCCATTCAAATACCCAAGGCCCTGGAACAGTTTTATTTTTTAGCTTTGTTTTGAACCATCCAATCTTACACAAATTAAACACTCTTTTGAGACCACTCTACCATACTAGCTATTACAAAGAAGTGTAGTTTTCCTATTCTCAAAACTGGGCATAGGGGAGACATTTTTCTATCTCATGCAGAGAAGTCTTCAAGTCATTCCCATACAAATTAAAAAGAAGGGGTGCTAAATGCATTGTTCTGCTCAAAATGATTAGTTTTTCAGATGTCCATGCTTGTTCCTTTTCCGATATCTATCATCTCCTGCTTTGAAGCCCTAAATCTCAAAAATTAAAATTTATACCATCTTTGTTCTTTCTTTGTTTTGGTCCTCCTCCCCTCTCTGCACAAGCCCTTCCCGCCTGCCATACTTCCCATCCTGAACCAAACTTACCTCCTGTCTGAGTGATGACTTGTATGTCACCTGAAAGTGGACCATCTCCAATTGAGGTAAAAGCCAGGACTTTGACAGAATATGTTTTCTGGGGCACTAAGTTGCCAATAGTAGTGATTTGGCTGTCAGCTACATTGTGTTTCATCCAGTTGTTCACATGTTGAGTGGGATCCATTGTATAATAAACTCTATATCCTTGGATCTGTCCATTCGGCTCTTCAGGTTCCTTCCACTGTACCAAAATGGTGGTAGAACTCAACATTCTTGCCTGGACATCCCTTGGGGCACTGGATGGCGCTTGCTCTGAGGTCTGCGTCAGCACAGGTTCGCTGGGAGGCCCCCGCCCAATGTTATTGACAGCAACAACCCTGAATTCATAATCCGAGTAGGGACTTAGTCCAGCGACACTGTAGCGTGTGGTCGCCACTCCATCAATTTCTTTGTAAGGTTCCTCAGAGTTTTTAGGTTTATGCTGAATTATGTAATAAGAAACAGGCTCAGGGTTCCCAGAGTCCCACGTCAGTGTGATGCTTGTAGCTGTGCTCTCAGTCACTACAGGAGTTCCTGGAGGTTTGGGTAAGGCTTGGATGGGGGAAGATAAAAGACAATGACTACCCATCATCCCTAGAATGTTTCAAGAATCTATAAACTCTACTATGAAAATGACAGGATTATGTGTCTACTGAAGATTTAATTAAATGAAACTACAGCAAAGAGTAGTTTTCTGAGTGGCCAGGAAGTACAGTAAAACATACATAGGTGACACAAATACTGCTTCACTAGAAGGGCTTGATAGCATATTTTTAGGCTTGTATCCAAATCCTCTACTCATTAGCTAAGTGATCCTGCCTGCATTCCTTAACCTCTCTTTGCTTTAATTTCCGCATGTGAAAATGGGAAAAACATTATTATTTAAGTTATATTCTACAGCTGTATGTAACTGTATTTCATGGGTTTGCTGTGAAGATTAATGAGCCAATCCACTAAGATTCTTAGAATGTATCTGGAACTCACACAAAACCTTAGTATTAGCTGCAGTTATTACTATTATTATACCAAAAGCTTGGCCAATTAGCCCCTTGCCCCAGTAAATAAACGGTAAAACTGAAATACCAATAAACATTGAAAAGAACAAAATGTGGAATACACTAAAAGGAAATTAAATTGCTATGAAAGAATAGCATCTATATTGTTGTAAGACATAGTTCCATTACTAAAAATTTTCTTGTAAATAAACGAACCAAAAATTTTAAGGTGCAAAAGAATAGAGATTCCAAATCAATGTTTTATTCTTAATATTTAAAATTGCTGAAGGAACTAAATTAAGGCACATTCATGAACCACTTTTTAAGGTATTTTATTGTCATATTAATATGCATTCTATATTCCACATCAGAAATATCTGATGTAGCTACGCAACAAATATTTGCAATAAAATCCATCTTTTTAGAGGTCTAATTGTTTCTTTTTGGCAGAAGAATACAAATAAAAATACTACTAATTAAAAATACAAACTGTCTGCCTTGCTGACCTCATATTCAAGTGCCTTATTCTAAACAATGATTCTGAAAGGCAGTGATATTAGGGTAGGAAGGGGCATTCTAATAGTTGTCTCTTTAGAGAAATCCCAAAGGGTAACATTCATATAATCAGCCCTTTAGTGTCCCTGTTTCCTTGTTAACAGAAAGGCAAGAAGTATAACACCCTCTAGAATGGCAGCTGTTCAAGAGCAGCAAACTCGTACTTCTGACTTGCTGTAAAATCGTGAATGCCTAGAATGCTGCCTGGCACTCGGTAAGCTTTTAATGAGAATTGTTAAACAGTTAACTGAATAAATGAGTCGGCACCTATTCTTCTCACTCTCTTCAACCCGTTCTTTTGTTTTGATTTATTTTAATTTGCCATTAAGATTCACCCTTATGTTTTATTTGTTTATTTTTGAGGTGGAAATCACAGGGAAGTGACACGAGTCAGGAAAACAAAGACAAGAAGGTGAACAAAATATTAGTTGAAAGTGGCCCCTGCTTTTGAATTCTTAAAGGTCTTCAGCAAACCTTCAAATATTTAAAGCTGAAATGGTAATTATAAAAAAGGTGATTCAATATTTACACACTACTCAAAGAACTACAGAATGATAATATTTTGCCAAGGGAATTTACTGAAAATAATAATAAAATTAAATTTGTTTAAATATTCTGGCCTGGCATTTTTCAAGGCTCTGTGTGATCCAGATTTCCCCTACATGTCTTTCTGAACTTTCAAAGCAAATACAAATATTGCTAATTAAAGTTGTGCTCACTGATATTTAGCTGACATTATCAGTTTCACTAAGTCACATTTATTGTACAGTACAGGTTTTATATCTGTAACGTACAGATAAATACATGTGTGCTTATTATGTTAAGTTTATACAACACAACATTATTTCACACAATTATAAATATTGACAATGTGTACCTTTGTTCTCATGTCATTAGTTTTATATAGCACATATTTGATATATATGCTTGGTTAGAGATACGACACCAGTTATAACATGTGTATTGCATTTTCTAAGATCACATCTAAGAATGGCAGCTTTTTAAGAGTAGCAAACTCATACTTCTCTGACTTGCTGCTGAATTCCGAATGCCTACAACTTTGCCTAGGAAAGGAAGATAATTTGTGTTCATTTTGCAATAGTTCTAGCCATTTGCAGAAAACTTAAGTTGCCCTATGTTTGATTCAATTTGCAAACACTTTCTCAAATTCTATAAATACTGGGAAAAAAACAAACAAACTGGTATCCTCACATGCTTGTACTCTTTTTCTCTTTGGTTCAAAAATATTCATGTAATACGGTACTTGGGTGATATTTAGTCTGTTTTCTAAAGGAAAGAATATTTCTTGAGCACTCATCTATGCAAGGTGAAAGATAAAACTAAAACAGAATATACTACTACTTGCCTCTTGATTTCTAACAGTAGGGCCTGCCAAAAAGTTAAATCATCTATTATTAGACTATGTTGATTTCAACTTTTTTCTTCTTTTTCCTTTGTATTTAGAAATTTTAAGCATTTATTAATGCTCATATTGACTTTTCTTGGGGTTCTTATCAAGGTTCTGTTCTAGTATGTAGACTGTACACATCAGTCCCACCATAATGGTTGACCATGTCTAAAATTCCTAGTTCTGTCTGGTTAGTGCCTGGGCCTCCATGAACTGTCTTTTAATATTTTGATGATTATCTCTACATAGGCTGCCAGATACTTCCAAGAAAAAATCCGCCTATCTAAGCTTATGCATCTTATATAATACCACAGATATGATTAGGTTATACACACATTTAAAACTCTGAATAATGAATTATTTTAGATTTTCAAGGATGGGCTTCCTAGAGGCATTAATCACTTGGCTTAAGCGTACCCAGATCCTCAAAGCATGATCCATTGAGCATACCTTTGACAGTGATCTGTGCTATTGCTTCAATGACACCCAGTGTCGACATAGCAACACAGGTGTAATTTGCTGACTGTCTTACATCATTCAGTTCTAGCACATTTCTTCCTATTGGCATATCATCTTCAGGTGTCAGATCTTCTGCCCCCAACATCCACTTTACATAAGGCATTGGTGACCCCACGGCCACACAGGTGATATTAACGCTTCCACCTGGCATGATTTCATGATTAGTGGGTGGGATAGAGAATCTTGGTGGGACACGGCGAACTGGAACAAAACACAAGGGAAATGATAACATATACAAGGCAAGAAAAAGTGGATTATTAAACACATGACATGCACCGTACAGACACGATTCAACAATTGAAACATATTGTGGATTGTCCAAAAACAAAACATAAAGAAAAACTGTGGATAATACAGACCATACAAGTATGGTGTGTGTATACACAGAATTATTTAGTTTAGTCATTGATATCTTAGACACACTCATACAAAAGTTGATTCAGACCTACAAGGGCCCCACAAAAAACTATCTACAAACTAACAATACACAAACATCATGCATAAGATAAACACAAAAACATATACATGCAGGCATATAACAATGATTCTATGCAGGCATGTATATGCAGAAAAGGGAGCTGGAAGGTCACCAGCATGTTTAAGTTGAGTATCAAAACCAACTTCAGTGCTGTGCACTTCCAGTTGATGTGAATGTAGGTGTGGGACCACACTGTCACATCCCAGCCCTGGAAAACATCACCTACAGTACACTGAAAGTGCACTTTATGTTTTCAGATTCATAGTGGATGCAGCCTCAAGACCTCACACTAACACTGGAACAAACACAGAAATGTATATACATATTGATTTGCAGTCACAGAAGAAGAAACAGGCTAACACCAGTAGAGATACTGGATTGGGTCATGCAAGGCATGCACAAGATGGAATCTCAAGGCCCGTGCTAAGGATATTGAAAGAATGGCTGGAATCCAAGACAGCAATGACAGCAGAAGAAGTAATGGGGCAATAGAAATAAACACGAAAGGGGGAGGTAAAGTATAATGATTGAAATACAGAGATGTAGGGGATGACAGGGTTGAAAGATAGATTAGGCTCAAGTTGTTAAAGGTAAAGATTTCAAATTCAGAAAAAGAGATGGGTGTTTCACATACAGGATTCCATTCAATTCATATCTAAGGTAAAACAACATAAATGACAACAAAATCTTTTAAAAGGCTTTTTATGCCCACATTCAAATTGAGAGACATTGGGAAAACATACAGCAGGACATGACATTAAGAGAAGAGATCATATTAAAGCAACATAACACAGAAAAATTACCAAGCAATTAAAGTTCAGTGTTCCTGCTTCAGATAATTTGCAGGTTTATGTGTGTTTAAGTAAATGCGTTTTGGATGTGATACAAGGAGAAGGTGAGAGAGAAATTGGTTTCAGCTGGGGCTTTCACTGGCAAAACGTCATACCATAAGAATTTGAGCTCTAGAGGGTAATCTTTAGGAGCACACCTTAAATACATTTAATAAAGTGATTTTAAAAATTATAAATAAACTGATAAATAACCTCATAACCCCAAGAAGAAGATAAGTAATTCTGTCTGAAAACTTTTTGGCTGCACTTAAAGTCAAGATAAACCTCCGCTGATTTGAGATGGCTCACTGCAATGGCCTCATGGGTGAATGACAGTCATGGGAGAAGAAGAGAAAGCTAAGCATGCCTCCTGCAGTCAATTCACAGAAGTTACACAAAGCAAGCAGGAGCCAGTGTAGACTCTGAGGTATCAAAGAACATATCAAGAAAAATGGAGGAGAGTTTAGTCTTCATGCTTGGGATTAGGGGAGAAACTAGAAAAAGTCATTCTATGGGCAGCAGGCATCCTTATAAGACAGAAATTAAAGGCGGGGTGGGAGACGGGGAGAGTGGAGCAGGAAGGAAAGCAGGAACACTGACCAAGTTAACTGGACTTTAGAGAGTTAAGTGTTACCAGTTACCATGCACCCAGGTACATTCTGTCCCATCATGCACCACAGTTAGATACCACCAGCAAGCACCAGAAGCCATGGCCAGGGCATTCTCTGCTAAAACATACCATTAACCAAAAGAAGAACACAATGCAGCTACATTCATTTCATTTGTATTCTTTGTTATTGGTTTAATTAATAGTTTTGTAAGGTGGGTAAAAAGTAAAAAACACACCAACCTTCTCGCAGCTCTGAGGGATGTAGGGGGTTTGATGCAGAACACAATGAAATGAGGAAAGGAGAAAAACAAGGGAAACACAGAGAGAGTAAAAAGGCCATATCAAGGCTTTCAACTGCTACTTGAACATCTTTATTCGCTCTAGTTCATCCTTTCTACCTCAGCTGGAAAAGTTAGCAATATCTCACAGACTACCATGGTATTAGAAACAATAGCTAGCATCATTTTGAAATTTTCCATGGAAGAAGGTACACATGCCTCATGCAGCAAGGGAGGTCACTATTGTGGAAAAAGGATCAAGGGACTTTCAAAGAATTTAGAGAAGAAACGGCTTTCTTCATATTTCCCCACCCCAGACTCCATAAAAAGAAAGGAGAGAAAAACATCCCCAGGGAAACAAAATTACCTCTAACAAAAATTTCAAAATCAAGCTAGGTATTTCCTTAAGGGAACCCATCCTATTATAACTTAAAGCCCTCTCAGTCTTTAATTTAATCCCACCCCCACCCATGCCTTCGTGGTTATTCACAGATATGTAGACCAAGAATAAGAACACTTCCACTAGACAAAAATAACTACAGGAACTGGCTTTGAGAACTCTCGGGAAGTGGAAGTACTTCATTCTAGTTGAGTGGAAAGGCATAGCCATTCATAAGCTCAAAATTTAATCATTTCTATTACTTCATGAGAACATATGAATGTATCCTTATAATTCATTCTTGTCTCAAGGACAACTCACGTTACTATTTAAAATACAGTTTTCCATGGCAATCAAAACACTAAACATTTCGGTAAGTCTTAACAATTCAAAAAAGGTGTACGTATGTGCACATATATGAATACACATGTGTGTATATATATATATAATACTATGTGTTTATAATTAAGAAAGTATACAAAGAAAGAAATACAACTGTGCTATTTGCATGTAGCATTTATAGAGTTAGCAGCTTTATCCTTACAGTTTCAGCAGCAGGGGTCATGAAGACATAAACACCTTTATGCTTGGAATTGCACAGAGAACTGATTAGTAGCACACCAAGCAATTATTTCAGGGGTTTAATAAGGAAACAGAAGAGAAACAACAGAAAAAAAAGAGAAAGAAAAAGAAGAAAACCTCAAACAAATGCAAAGCACAGTTCAATCAATGCAGCAAAAATAGAAACCAAGATGTAAAAATGCAAATATACTTACAAACTTCAAGCCTCGGGATAGGTTATACTCAAGAGTTGTCTTTTGGAGTTAAACAACATATTTTAAATTTTTAACTTTTCTATTTACTAACTTGTTTCCGCTACTGTCACTATTACCAAATCAGCTTGTTAACGACTAATATAACGACACGGACCCTGCGGCGTCTCAACTCCCCCTGAGCCTGAATGAAGAAGCGATGCCAGGGTTATGTCATTCCTACCTCTGACATATAAATTGGCAGGAGCGGAATAGCGAGTGCCCGCGCTGTTGGTGGCAACACACTCATATTTTCCTTGGTCAGACTCTTCACTCTGCTCAATCTGAAGAGCTCCTGTAAGGATATAAAATATATTGCCAAAGAGATGATCAGAGAAGGCTTTCTCAGTTCAGAAAGCTAAACCTCTTAACAATATGAAAAGCCCTGCAAAGCGAAGGTCCACTCAACGTCGATTCAATCTCTTGCTAAGTTGCACAGACAGAAAATGATGCGATGAGAAAAACATACAGAGATTATTTTTTTTACATCATCAATGCTAGCATTAGAAAACAATATCTCTTTTCCCAAGCAAGACTTCTAGTCATAATTAACACTCTTATTTCCTAGACTAATAAAATGAAGATGGGTGAGACTGCTTCAAGGAAGTATGGCTTTTAAATAAAACAAAAGATTAATTTTTGGTTTTGTTTTGTTTCATTTTGGTACCAAAAGTGGCGCAAAAGATAGGTACGCACAAAAAAAACCAGGCTGGGTTTTCAAGAAAGTCTTCTGCTGAAGAAAGCCAAAAATACGCAGCGAGCACAAAAAGGCTGCACAAAGCAAAAAATTAAAATTAGTCATTATAAATTATCAAAATATCACTTAAAGAAACAAAACTCCCTTAAGACATGCAGATTTTTAAGAAAAGAAAGACAGTTTTCCACGACTTACAATCATTTATTACGTTTGCTGAAAAACAAAGAGCAGTTGAATTAGAAGATTTTTAAAAAGTTAAAAGGCATGGCCTGTGCCACAAGGAAGAGCCAACCAACCACTGCTTGAGGACCCTGAGATGGATCCCCTAAGACACCCATCAAAATCCACCAGTGGGATTAGCAGTGTGGTGTCACAAAACCCCGAGAAAAATACAAAACAAGAATTACAAAAGAAATGCACACTGAGTCAAAGTATGAAAAACCAGCAATACCACATACCACCAAGAATACTGAGCACCTTTTGTTTCCATAGCCTGAAGGACGGAAGATCCAAAAATCCGGAGACGAGTAATCCAAGAAAAAAAGAAGTGGGGAAAAAAGCATTGCTGTCAGATTGGAGACGAGTGGGATCAGGTGGAAAGGGGAGTCATTCTTTGACTTTTAAGACATTAAGAGAAAAAAGAATTGAAGAACAAAAGCAAAAACCTTTTGAAAGATAAAGACAAAAAGCAGATGCTCCAGGGTGTCCTCTGCATGTCTGCCACTGTTCCCCAGACCACCTTGGCTTTGGTCCAGAACAAGAACAGCTAAGGAAGAAAAAAAATGATCTTTTTTTTTCTCCGGTTGGACAAAAAAAAAGGAAAAAGAAGAAAAAAAAAAGAAAAAGGAAAAAGGAAGAAGAAGAAAAGGAAAAAAAGAGGGACAGATGGTACGCTGTGACTGGTCTGTGGTCTAAAGACCTGGATATGCTTTCTTTGAAGCATATCACAACTTAAATAATCATTTTCATAAAGAAAGAAATGAACAAAACAAAGAGAGAAAGAAAAAGGAAAGGAAAGTTCACAATATGAGAGTCACTGATCATAACCAAACAGTACAAAGGAAAAAAAAAAAAAAGTTGATGGACATTATCGGAATGATACTGAAAACAGGACAAAGATGAGAGGGATGAAAGGACAGAAAGAATGAGTAAGATCATTCTGTGAACGTTAGTTCAGCACTCTTACCTCTTATTGGTGTACCACCTGGGTGGATAATATGAATGCAAATAAGATTAGAAAGAAGAAGCATTAGTACGAGAAGAAGGAGGCTAGGGCTGGGGAGAAGAATTAAATTAGATTTACAGAATTAAATAAGGTCTTAAAAGAAACTTGAATTACTATATTGGTAAAACAGGAATATATTAGATAGTATTATTAGATCATAAAAAACAAGTTGCATTATACCACAGAGGGTAAAGACCGCAATAGGCAGCATTGCCTTTCTCAGAGAAGCAACTGAGTTCTCAGGTCTGGGGTCATATAGGGTTAGAATTGTATCTTATATGCCTCATATCTCTTAAAAAACACTAGACAATATTTTTCAAGACATAGTTTAGGGAAACACTGGCTAATCTATTTAAGTATATATATAGATATGCATATATATATATACTGTGATAGGAAACGCTAGAGACTAACTAGAAACAAACACTATTGATTGGATATCTTATACTACTTGCTATGCTACATTGGTGTGCCATAACTTGTGTACTATTTAATTTTTCTACACAGTGTTCTTACGATAACAGTTCTGTGGAGGTGTGTGTGGGCGCCACTACAGAGATCTGGTGTCTACACTGACAGTTAGTAAAATGCATGCCATGCATTTTATTAATAATAATAATAATATTCTGGATATGGAAATTAGTGGGGTTGAAGTGCGCTTCAGAACTAAGCACTTACCAATAGATTCTGGAGATTTAAATACGGAGAGAAGAAAGACAGCATAAAAATATTATTATATTCCTTATAATTTGGTACAAATTTTTCAGAGTTAAAGCTTTATATACTAAATCATCTATGTTACATGTGAATAATTAATTCTTTATTTACAATAACAGAATGCTAATCTACACAATTCTGCTGACAACAAGCAAAAGAGGCAGTTAACAAGACGCTTTAACATCACAGGACAGGTCAAAAGCTGAGAATTCTGGGAAGACAGGCAGTTAAACAACTTAGAATTCTATACCAATATTACTACCAATGTCAAAGTAAACAGCTTATTATTATATGTCCCTGTGAAATTACCTAGGGACAGGCTCTAAAATTTAAGAAATTTAGAATTATCTCTA
Source organism: Theropithecus gelada (assembly GCF_003255815.1). Taxonomy (NCBI): domain Eukaryota; kingdom Metazoa; phylum Chordata; class Mammalia; order Primates; family Cercopithecidae; genus Theropithecus; species Theropithecus gelada. Next base: position 73,225,632 of record NC_037683.1, on the reverse strand, counting down.
CTTTTAATCTAAGAGAGCAAAGGCATAAACTTGGGATGGGAATGGGAAAAGGAGAAAAGGGTAAAGAGAGAGAGAAAACAGCAAAAGCTGGAGTCTACACCAAAAGCAGACTTCTGTAGATCCAGTCACTGGAGGGTTCAAAAACCTTGATGGGCGCACACTACTGTGGCTAATGTGTAGAAAATGTTCACTCACAATGACATTATCATAGTATTAATAAAAATCCCCTCCTTTTACTGGTAAAGACTTAAAAAAAATACATCTGGTTACTCATGAGATAACGTTTCTGTGTTTGATGTATTAGTGAAAAGAAAGCAGATGTGCCCAGACTTACTAAACTTTGGTACTTTGATGAGTTCAAATGTAGAAAAGACAGCAGAAAACATACTTTAATAAAATTGAATCATTTTAGGGTTTAACATGAACATTTTGTTTTTTAATGGATACAACCATTGGAACTCCTTGCAAGTTCTGAATGAAGTCCAATGTTGAAATAAATTTGTTTCAAAAGAAAACAGAGAAAGAAGAAAGAGAGAGGAGAAAATGGATCCATCAAATACTGCGAAAAAGCAGTAAATTAAAAAATTATCAAAAATACAGTCACAGCAGTGAGCAATGTGGATTAAACAGAAGCTGCAAAACACACAGAGAAAAGGAGAAAGACAGACTCTGAAACAGGCTATGACATCACAAACATGGACCACCCATTAAGTAACAGAGAAAGAGAAGAGGGAGAAAAATCAGTACCTAGAAATAAAAAATAAATAAAATTAAAATTAAAAATAAAGAGAGAGAAAAATTAAAAAAAAATTCTCTAGGAGTTAGTAGAAACAGTAACAAGACCCTACCTGATCGTAACTGCTTAATACGACCATTGTTGTTGCTTGTGTCCACGGGTAAGAAATCTTTAAACCAAGTGATTTCTGGATCCGGATTACCACTGGCTGCACAAAGCATGGTGGCCGTGCGAGTACGCTCAACCACCTTCAACTGTGGGCCCATGTCAATGGTAGGGAAGCCCCTGGGAATTTGATCTTCTGCAAGACAAAAGGTGATAGAAACATTCAGTTAGTAAGTCAGATGCTCCAAATTCAAGAGATTCCCCAGAAATGTCTCTTTACCTTATTCAGTGCTTGTTGAGAACCTAACACAAACCAGGCACTAATAAATTAGAACGCAGTCACAATGCTGTTACTGATCAGAAGAGTAAACAGTCTACGTAAGAGGCGAACAGACTAACACAGAACTCAGATGGGGCTGACTACGATGAAGGGATGCAGTGAGAGCAAAGAGGGAGAAATAGTTATAACATTTGTGCTTGAGATCAGTGAGTAGAGGAAGCTTTGATTTAAAGTTGGCATTTAGGAAAGAGCACAATCGGCCAAGTCACAAAAAGGGGAGAAGGAGATTTTAGAAAGATCCGGGAATGTCACAAGTGTAAGCATCGAGGTAGGAAAGGTTTTGCTGAGAGAAGCATGGAAGCCAGCAGTGCCAGCGTGGAGAGTGCATGGGGAACAAGCGGAAGCTGGATCATGCTATATCTTTCAAAGCTGGTATGTTTTTCTTGTAACTCTATTTTCCCACACAAGCATAAGGTTCAACCCAAATTGATTACTTTGTAAGAGTTTCAATTAACCGGAAAATTGTCTGAGGTTGCTTTACAAAAGAAGAGCAAAAGCAACTCCTTTGAATGGCACAAAAGCACATGTTCCTTACAGGGATAAGAGAATGCTTTCTTCCATCCCAAAGACCTGCACCATTTTCAGTAATTAAAAAGTTGCAATTCCTAAATTTTGAATCTCCAACTCACGCAAAATTCACTTCTTGCTACCCACATCAAAACTGTTCCAGATCCTAGCTCTTGAGAAATTAAAGTCGCTTAAATCCCACAATCATGCTCCGCACTGATAACTGACATCGCCGGCTCTTCTAGCCAGGATTAGAAAGGTGTGTTCTATCTAAGCATTGAAGGAATTTTACTTAGATGGGTGGCAATTATCCAAATTAGAACATGGCCATTTGTTTGAAGATCATGAATGTTTTAAATTATACTTTAAGTTCTAGGGTACATGTGCACAATGTGCAGGTTTGTTACATATGTACACATGTGCCATGTTGGTGTCCTTCACTCATTAACTCGTGATGATGAAATATTTTTACTTCCAATTGAGTCTGGCATTGATTTAATCAATACCCCCTCACAGCCACTGATAAATTTTCATAAGCCACCAATTCTAAAATGACTGGAAAGCATAAACAGCAGCGAGGAAAACATCAGATATCATCAGATCTGGCATATCGCTTCTCCCTGGATGCCTCCTACAAGCTCCAGTATAATCCCTGAATCCACAGTTGATGGTGAATCTTACCGAGGTTATGTTACAATTTCTAATGAAGAAGCTCCATTTTGATGCCTCCACCGTGTTGTCAGTCAACAGTACATGTTCTCCAATTCTTTCCCTCTGGAGCCGAGCGGTAAACGCAGTCTCTCAAACCTCACTAGCAAAGTCCTTTTCAATCAGGTCTCATTTTCCTCAGCCTCTTAGGGATTGCCTCTCTCATAGGAAATTTTTCTTCCGCCCACATTGAAATTCTCACCACTTCCCAGACAAATCATGTCTGCTGGGTACTCTATGCCTCTAGGAAGCCATGCAGCCAAAGTCACCTTCTTTGTAAATCTTTTCCAAATCCTCTCAAACATATTTCATTCTTTCCTCCTCAGAGCTACCATAGCAGCGGCTACTCAAATCCACTGTCTTGTACTTATTAACTCGCAATTTTATCCCTCCACACCAGGAGTTCCTCCATGTCTCATCTGTATTCTGCTCCTTCGCCATCACGCTAGCCTGGGTTTCCAGATTTTAAGAGAAACTCCAGTGATTCCCGAGCCTAAGTATGAATATATATCAGTGACTGTTTAAAAATATATATATATCCTACTATGCAGAACTTCTGGTAGAGAGACAACCAGAAAAATAGTTAAGGACCGGAGAGATTTTGAATGCGAATGGTGAAAGAATGTAAGATGCTACCAAAGATTAAAGCTCCCAAGAAAGAGAAATTTCACTGAACAACAGGTGCAGTTATTGTAAGATAAAATTGATGGACTATTAAGGAAAAGTGTAGACTCTGGCTCTCCTGCTGGGTAGGGTAGAAAGTATATATTTTTCACTAACACAGTCTGTGAAAGACCAAAGGAAGCTGAGGCAAGTTTGATTTGCCACCTGATTCATGACAGAATACCTTCCTATCAGACCAGGTAGTTAGGACTGGGTACTAAAGACACTTATAAAAATAATTAACTGCAATGAGCTAAACTTCACTTAAGTTGAAAGATGTGGCTCATTTGTGGAAGCAGTAATATGTTGTTTTTGTGAATGTTTACACATCATCAGCCAAGCAGAGGTCTACAGTAGATAAGTGTCAGGAACAGTAGTTAAAAATTGAATTTCAAGGCTCCAAGAGAAAGTTAAAAATTAAAAGTGGGATGCAAATCAGGCTATGCTGGTTTTAATAATCTATTCCACTTGAATTTCATCAGGCTGTTCTTTATGTCTTTAAAGGTTTTGCCAATATATTTACATCAACAACATAGTTCTGATGTTGTATGGGGGAAAAAACAGCAGAAAGATCAATAGCTGTTATACCACACACATTATATTATTAAATAGCTCACTTGGCAGCTATTGACACAAAGTGCTTCAAAGGATAAAAGTAATTTACCTCAAGTGCTCCAAAGCCAACTATACCGCCTTCATAGAAATGAGTTTCTGAAAAAGCTCTTAGATTTTGTTGTTGTTATGTTCCATTTTTAAAGCAACCAACTTAGGTTAATCAAAAATTATCATGGGATTCCTGAGTGGTTTCTGTATGTCCTAGGACACTGTATCTCTCCCATGGTGTTTAAGCACCAGTTACATTTGCCTGCATAAATATTGCTCTGCTAGTCATTACTTTTCTTCTACAAGTTCATCTCTCAGAAGAACTGAGCCAATATTCAGTGCTGATCAGTGGCAAGTACCAAAGGCTTAAGAATTGTTGAGCCACTTACTAAAGGCTCTTACCAAAGAAATCTAGATTTAATAACCGTTTATAAGAAATAAAGTCCTCACCTTGGGGATAGCCAACAAAATTGACTTATGCCCTCCTGAAAAGCGGTCTAATACATTTTCATGACCTTTCTTTTCCTTCCTGGCTCATAAAGAACACTCCAGAGCCCCCTTTTCATATACACGAGTGCACAACAAAGATAATCTTTGTTGCATACTAATGGGACAGAAAATGTAAAGAGCGTTCCTTTCTTATTTTTAATAAGGGTAATTAAATTCTATCCATCCCCCCTTTGCACAGAATCTCTTTGAATGCACTTTCTTCATTAAATTTTCATGAGAAACATCACAATGTAACAGATTCAAATAGCGAGAGCCGTTACACGTTGACAGTTGTGGCTTGTTTCCAATTTGACTGTCAGGTATTTGGCAATAAAACTCAGTATTCAACATAAAACAAACTGTAGAAATAATGAAATTTCTAATTGGAATGCTTATCTCCGTGGGTGTAGTTTAGAAGATGTTAATTGCTTTTTTCTTCATCCTCTACATTTATTAGTGATTTATATAAAACTGCCTTGACCATTTGATAACATCAATTTTGACAGCTCCTCAAATGTGTGGTACCAGAAACTTGGGAATCAAATCAATATCCTTAATACCTTAACCACACAAACTTTCACAGGAAAAAGCAGCTAGCAAAAATTAACAAACTGTCAATATGCTAGTAGCTTTAAACTTTTACATGAGGTGAAAAGAAAAACATTTTGTCCTATTCATTAATGTGCTCATTAAGCTTTAAAGTGCCTTACTTATCACTGTTCCATATTAATATTCAATCATGCAGAATTAGCTACTAATTCATCAACAATTTAAATCAGACTTGACCTTCACAAAGCCATTTGGTCTGTCATTTTGAGAGGCCATTAAAGGGCAGATTACTACATACTTGTGCTTAGTGAATCATAGAGTCATACATATTTTGTTTGGAATGGCAGCTATAATAGACCTGGAAATATAGCACATTCTTTGAATCTGTTGGTGTCTTAATGAAATATGCTGATACGAAACTTTCAGTTCCATTAAGGAAAGAGAAAAAGGAATGTGAGCATTTTTCAGAGTTAACTTCCCATTGTTGTAGAACTTGTTAACAACCCTGACCTACCCAGGACTTGAAAGGAACGAATTTATGAGGAAAACAGTCTGACATTGTTTTGTAGGTAGTCATGCCTTACATATCTGTGAATGATCAAGTAATAGGTTTTGCATAATTTCCTCAGTTAAACTGTTTTCATTGTTCATGCATAAACAATATTAATGATGCTCTTACTTTCACTCCACTTTCACAAACACTGAATCTCTTCTTTGAAAGGAAGCCAGGAAATTCTAAATTGCCTGCTAAGGCTACAGGCCCCTTCCAAGGTGGTCCTAAGTAGCCCTTCTTGCCTAATCTTGCTAGGGCTCTTGCTGCGTGAATTCAACCAGACTAGTCCTTTGACTCTAATCCCAACTGATTTAAATAAGTCTTTAATAAAGAACTGTTTGCCATGGTCTTTGGAAAAATCCCAATTTTTAAGATTAACACAAATATGTTTATGAAGAAAAAGCATGTCAATTACATCAACGGTATGCTTCAAGTGCAGTATTTAAAAATTTGGCACGTATACTTGAACACTTAGATATCATTGACAATACAGAGGTTTTGGCAGTAATGGCAGTACAATAAAACAAAAACACAATGTGGATGAAGAGACAAGCAGCTGTTATCATGAAGCATTCATCCCCTGGAATTACTTTTCTAAGTTTCAAACAGTTCAGAGTAGCTCGTCTTTAAAAGTCCCCAACTACTGTTATCAATAAACCCTAATAATAGTCAATATATAAGTGTGAACTCTTACAAGCTCACAGGAGGGGGTGGAGCTATTTGTTATTTCCTTTGTAACCTTTTCAATGTTCAACAAATACTCACAATTAGACATTTTTATGATGCTCTGACAATTACTTTCTCAGCACTCACTCATGAAACATCTCTCAATCCTCCTGGAATGCCATTCATTGAAATACCATTCCTCAATGCCATTCATTGAAACAGCCATTCTTCAACTATTTGTGACTACACATTTGGCCTCCTTGATTTGAGTATCAGTCTATTAAGAGGCAAAACCATCTTATAGTCTCTCTCTCTTTTTTTTTTTTAGTGTCATAAGGAGTATTAGACTTAAAGACTTATAAAAATGGCTGTTTGTGACTTTGTTTTCAAAATCTTTAGTTTTATCTGTCAGCAAGTGATTTTCCTCCCATTGAGAATACACAATTTATGCTTTCCTTCCTTAATTTATCACAGTTGCCATGTAAGAAGCACACAATTTAGTTCTTGCTTTCTTCATTTTACAGGAGTGTTTCCCTCATATATTGGTTGTAAGTTCCTATGTGTCAAAAGCATGACATGACAAAACCACAGGTATAAACACAATGAACCTGAAAAGAACACAATAGAATATTATCTATATTCTACTGTTATTCTATCTATAGAATAATGGTGGAATTCTTCGTGTTCAAACTAATGGCTGAAAAATAAAAAGCCCAGGAGTGAACTACTCAGTTTTTTGTTGAGGCAAACACTGTGGGTCTTCCTTCACTGACAGGAATAAAGATTTCTAAGTCACTGGGTATCTTACGGTCTGAGGCATTTATATACTCTCACAGAACAAGAGTGATTTCTTTTCTTTGAAGGGTGGAAAGACTGAGTGAGAAAAGTTTTCAATAACATAAGAAAACAAGGAAAATGATAGACTAAATATGCAGCATATTTTTAAAATGAAAGTCCTAGCCGATCATATATATACATATATATGAAGCCTATATCTATGATATATATGAAGATATATATGATATATACATGAAGATATATATGGGCTTCATATATATGTATGTGCTTACATATATATAAACATGTATGGGCATATATATATATATATATATATATATGGACTTTTTCACCTGTCAGAGAATCAGTACTGTTCTATGCAGCAGAAAGTCAGTGGATTTTTATACTTAAGAAAAAGTACAAACTTTCTTGGAAAATTAAAATACATATTGGTCTTAAGGTGGTCAAATAAGGTAGATAAGATACTATAAAATATTTTATGAACGTTACACTATATATTGAAACAAGAAGATAATTTGAACTATTAGTTCTAAAAATCTACTGGATAGTCAATAGAAGGCATCATTCATTCTACAAATATTTATCGAAGGCCTCCTTTGTGCTGGACTGGGCCAGGCACTGGGTATGAAGTAACCTAGAGAATCTCTATATTGTTGTGATTTAATTGTATCTGCAGGATAATTAGCTTCTTTGAAAGTAATAATAGTACCAAGCACATACACAGGAGGATTGAATTAGATACTGCATTAAATATGCCTAGTGCTGCCTGGCACTAGTGTCTGGCATCTAGTAAAATACTAGCATATATGTACTTGCTTTATCCCAAGCTCCAGCAATAGATCTAAAGGGATCAGAGGCATGAGACTCTAAGGCTTGATAAAACAAGAAGTGCAGCATAAACTGCAAATGAGAAAATATTCTATGCAAATCATAAAAAAAACAGGGATTATCTAGACATGCAACTAAATTTAAAGGGTAGTGTTCGTGCCAAGTAACCTCCTTAAAGCTAATAAATGCCTTTCCCTTTGAACAAGATTTTAGGCTCTTTGATTAATCAACAGTACAAACATATAAAATTCATATTGTCAGAGGATTTGTTCCTAAAAATGAATTTTAAAAATAGCTCTAAATATTTGGGATGTCAAAGGTTGTTGTGAACGACTGAAAAGAGTGGAACCAACTGCTTTTCCCTGTATCATGGCAGACATTTTTCTTTTAATTATTCAGGGAAGGGGAATTAAGTATTCCTCATCCTGGGGAGTAGGTCATGTTAAGAAGCCTATATGGTTTTCTTAAAGAAAATAATTTTTTAAAAGATGATACCAAGAAGTCAGAGTTTTGTTTTTTCATCTCAAAAGTTTCTTAACATTCAGAAAATAACTGGGGAAAATTATATAAATCAAGAAACACCTCTGTACAAGTCTCCATAAGCTAGTTCTAATAGCTCCATTCATTTTTCAGCTCTGGAGATGGAAATTCTCTCAATGAGATTTGTCTAATGTGATGTTCTTACTAAACCCCACCTTTAACAGAATGGAATTTAATAAGAACATATTAAACAAATTTAAAATTGTACATACTACAAAGCACTATAATGACCAGTATCTCTAAAATGCAAATATTTGAACGTTATTAGAGTTCCTTGAGGTAAATAAGGATGGTATCATTATCATTTTTTGTGGCTACAAAACAAAGACTCAGTAATATTGTTATTTTTTTCATATCCTACATGTAGTAAAAAAAAAAAAATTAAAGTCTTTCAGCTCTAGATTTGGTGTCTTTTTATTGTGTCATGTTTCCTCTACGCAAATTGCTATTCTTCAAATAAATCTTCATCACATAGTGATGAAACTCTTAATCAGAGTCAACTCATGATGAATGAGACAACAAAAAAGTTTGAATACTTGGTCATTCTTTACTTTTATGCTTTAAGCAGCATGGACTAGATACGCAAGTTCCATAGGATGTAATAACACTTTAAAAATAGATCTACATTTAAAAATCCACACATATACATATATACATGCATATATATGTATATGCACACACACATATATACATATACACACACATATATACGTATGTATATGTATATATACTTACATATGTGTGTATATATAGGCTTCTCATTCCCTCAGGATTGGTACTAGAAGCGACAGAATTCTGCCGTGTCTGTTAGCCAGTACAAGGTAGATGAGAAATGGAAGAGCATGAAAAGGCTGATAAATGTCAAGTAATTTTCCTAGAGAGCTGAGATTCAGTACTGTGCCCATACCTTTAGCCCTTCTGTAATTTCTATTTAATTATCTAGGAAGGGCTGTCAATGGTGGGCCTTCTGCCATAAGCAGATACCAAAAATCAGTAGGGAGACCAGAAAAGCAGATATAAATAGACCTAACATATCTACCCTACGAATTTGGGCCACAAGGTCCCTCTTCTGTTATATAGGACTAATAATGACTACTCCAAAGCTTTCTCTGGACAGGGAGACAGATCAGTGTCTCAGAGGCCGGAAGGCAGAAGATTATCATTGGTGTATTTGCTACTTTGTTGAACAATGAGTTTTCAAGTCATTATATTTCAAAATGAATCACAGTATCAGGCTACAAACAAGAACCACCATTTTCTTCCCAGAATACAGTCCTTGAAGAAGAGAAAAAAACATTCTTTTCTTAAAGGAAACAGTGTAAATAAAGCTTTTATTTTCACCATTCCAGATGGCAGCAGGGTATAATTTGTACTGTGTTAACATCATGACCATTATTATTCAAAGTCAATTTTCCTGTAAGTGAATTGAATAAGGGACTGAAAACAGAAAAATAAAGAGCAAAGAAATAAAAGCCAAATCGATGTTTCCTAGCAAAGTTGGGCTCTTGGGCTATTATCAAAATGTTATGCATAGGAATAAAATTGAAAAAATCATATAAATAAAGTAGTTTCTAATTACAAATCAAATGCTAGTCCAGTCAGAAAGAAACTATATAAAGCAGGAAAAAAACTGCCAGTTAATACATGACATTCCAAATGGAATATGTAATAAATATAAGATCTGTTCCCAAAAAAGTAATTATGAACAAGATACAATAATTTTTTTCCACGGTCCTCTTTGCAAGTTATTACATACAGATAATATGCTTGTCTTAATATGGCTATAAATCAATCAGCTAAGCTTTTATTTCAGAGTAGATTTAGGTATCTCTTAAAGGCAGTCACTGGATACAAGAGTCTCGAAAGATTTCTCATAGAATTATGCCATGCAGGAATAGAAAATTGGACATTGATAAGCTAAGAGCCTCATTAGCAGCTACTAAAGATTCAGCATACCAACCAGCTACCCACAGAGCATTCCAGAGCAAAGCTCCATTTTATGAAATATTCCTCACATTTTGAGGAGTTTGCAAGGCACTCCTGGCAGAGAATAAAACAAACTGTTTAGAAGCAATGTATGCAATTATCCTACAAATTACGAAGTAATGTCTACATAGCAGAACATAAACCCCAGTTAGATTTAATTACGATTTGTCTAAATGTGGTAGCTCCAATATTACATTCCATTAAGTTAAGGCATACTGTTATTAGTACTTGGCCTTAGCAAATGATTACCCTTTTTGTGATTCATAATCAAATAAATTCATTGAGAAAAAAAGAAGCACCTTCTCCTCCTACCTAGCAACATTATTAATACCTGAACATTTAAGTAAATACTTAGGAATTAGGGAAACACATTTATTCCCTTCTTTGGGCTTCATTTAGATAAAATCCAATATCCATCCACCTTCACAAATCTCATTATTCCCTGTCAATTTATATTTAGCAACAAGCAGGTGTCATTATACTCACCCTTTACATCCATATAAATGTTTACCTTACTTTGAATATTCAAATAATTAACCACTTTACAGAAATGTATATTTAAATCATACAGTGAATTTTATTATTTTTAGAAAATAATTTTTTTATTCTTGTTTTTTAGAAAAAGAGGCACAAAGACAAAAATAGTAAACATGGAAAGAGACTTGGGTTTGGATCCTGCATCCATTATTTGTTAGCTTTGTAGAAAGTTACAAACCAACAAGCTCAATCAAAAGAGACTACAAAAAACATTCAATGTGGTTGCTTCACTATATTTTGGGAAATGCAAAGTTTCTAAGCCATCAAATGTTATAAAAAAAGAAAATCAGAATCAATTGTGTAGTGCTGGATTGGAACTAATAGTATTGGTGTGAATACCTAGTTTTAAATATATATATGTACATTTGTATATATATATGACATACACATACTATACTATATATATCATTTTAAATATATGTATACATTAATATATATATGACTTGTAAATGAGTATGCATACACAAATACACATTCTTTATATAAACTTACCAAACATATCTTCCCTAGCTGAGCCAAGAGAGGCTGGGAGAAGTAATACCCAAGAGCAATGGTCACACCTTGTATTCAGATCTTGGTTTCTAAATACCATTCTCCAGTGAAAGGAAACACTTTCCTTTTGGAAAGCTTCCCTTCAGAAAACTCCTTAGAGAAATCACTGATTCCAGTTAGGACTGGGACAAGGAAAGAATGAGACACACCTGGAATTATTCTGTTGTATAAGAAAATACTCAAAGAATGAAAGGTATATACTAAATGTACACAGAAGCCAGCGTAAAGGGCTCTTATTGACCAAATATGGGACAATTTGAACAACAAAATTTAAAAAGACAATATTAATAAGTTGTAACACACTAAATAAAATAAAGGCATGCATCCATACTGATATAAATAACTGAGTAAATTAAAAGTTTCAGGGGAAATAGTATCTTTACATAGTATCAAAGGGACTCCCTACATAAATTTATTAAATACAAAGAAAGCACTCTGTGAGAGATTAAATGATGGGGAAAGTCTTAAGCATCTCCTAAATTTACAGTATGCAATTAGAAACCAAAAATGATGCTCCTTATGCTGCTGAGGATGCCAATTGTAATAATTTTAAAAATAGTGCTCCCATTTACATGATTTTGCTGTATTCTAAGCACTGTCATAGTCCTAAAAATACCATTAAAGACAAATAATTTTGAAGTTTTTAATTTAAAAATATTTAAAATAATAAAATATGTAAAGAAAAATTAGTAACTTTACATTGGAGAAGGCTCACAGAAACAACCTTGATTAAAAAATCAAAGTTAATGACATCAGCAATAGGATAATTCAAACTCATGTGCTGAGAAAAATATAACGTCACTTCGACAATATTCCTGGAAAAGAGTCATAACCTAAATATGACCACCAGTAAACATCAGCAAAACCCCAAACAAGAACATTTTGTTAAATAACAGCCTTCTTATCTTCAAAACTATCATGGTCAGAAATGTCCAAGAAAGACTGAGAAACTCTTCCAGGCTGACAAGTACAAAATATAATTCTGAACTGGAGTCTCTGTGGAAAATTAGAAAAACTTGAACAGGGATAATTGGTGAAATGCAAGTAAGAACAACTGGTGAAATGCAAGTAAGAACAACTGGCAAAATGTGATTGAAAGTGAATGGGGAATCCAAGAATTAGATGGCTATGATGCATCAATATTTACTCCCTGATTTTGTTAGTTCCATTGTAGTTAGGTAGGAGAATGCCTTGTTTGTATAAACCTGAGTATTTGGGAATGATAGGCAAGGCATCATGTCAGCAATTAACTCTCAAATAGTTCAGGAAAAATAAGTTCTTTGTACTGTAGTTTCTATTTTTCTACAAGATTGGGATCATTTCAAAATTTTAAACTATAAAGAAGTAAACTGTTATAATTAATTCATATTATCAGAAATACATAGACTTATTCCCATAGAAAGCTTCTGGGTAGCTAGATATACTCAAGCATTGTTTTCCCAACTCTGACAAACATTCTTAATATTTTACTTTATTTGAGGCGCTCTTGAACACCATGACTATTTAAATGACATTCCAATTGTTATTACCAATTTTACACAAATGATGACACTATCTGAAAAAAGTTAGCTCTAAAAATACGTGAATTCATATAAAATTAAGACATAAGTATTTAATTACAATGAACAAAACTGAGTGATACTCAAGAGCAAGGTGCAAGCTCATGAAAAGAAAATGTGAAAAATCAATATTCTAATAACATAATGGACATTTATGATTTTATTTAGAGTAATGATAAAGTCTGATAAAAGTTTAAGATAGAAGACAAACTTTTTGAGGGTCTTCCTTCCAATTAAAACATAGTTAACTTAAGACTCAGAATAGCTTCTGAAATGCAAATATTTTTTTTTAAGCCAAACTTTCAAAAATTTTACAAACAATCCACCCTCCCCTCAGCTCATCACAGCTCTCTCCTCCTGGAACAAGAACACATTCAAGAAAATGCTTGTGACCCTCTAGTCTTTAATAATGTAAGGGAATGGGAGCAAGAGGAACAAAATAAAGTGACTCAGATATGTCTAAAGAACTTTTCTGAAAAGAGCATTTCACTATTTTACCATATTCAGTAACAGTTTTTATCATTTTAAAGGCAAACTGTGGTAGGTATTTGTTTTATCTGACGGAATAAAATAGATTCTGAAAACAGAGGTAATGGTAGTTTTCTTCAGGGGGTGTCTTGAAAGATAAAAAGATCAAAATCTTTAAACATCAAACATCACATATAAAATGTTTCACTGAAAAAAAATGAAAACTACAGGAACACATGAATAAGCAGTTAAAAATAACTTATATGTCTCAGAATGTATTATAGATCTATGGAGAAACATTTCCCATAAATGCAAACAATTTTCTATATTTATATGGCAAAATTCAGCCTGAATTTAACACCAAAGAAAAACCAAATGGAACTAGGTTTTTTGTTTTGTTTTTTCATAGACAGGGTCTCACTCTGTCACTCAGGCTGGACTGCAATGGTGCAATCATAGTTCACTGCAGCGCCAACCTCCCAGGCTGAAGTGATCCTTCCACCTCAGCCTCCAGAGTAGCTGGGACTATAGGGATGTGCCACAATGCCTGGCTAAATTCTTTTTATTTTTCATAGAGATGGTTCTCACTAAGCTGCCCAGGCTAGCCTCAAATTCCTGAGTTCAAGTGACTCTCTATCAAAAGAATATCATATATAAAAGCAAACACAGGATAGAAATGTATTCACTATGCTTTGAAATATCAGAAATATTAAGAAGCTATTCAACAGGAGTTCAGACATCTGGAAAATAACCCAATCGAAGTAAAACTACCCCAAAATGGCCAAAACCACTACCAAAAGTTCCATGAATGAAATCCCTTATCTTTTACAACTAGATAGAAGAGTTGTCAAGCATCCACATAAATTCTAAAACCTTGACTTTCTTCTTCAAAGCAGCAAATTAGAAGAAGGGTTTCAGGCAAAACCTGAGGGCATACATAAAGGATTGCGATCTTTTTCCTAAAAGCAAATGAAAGGAAAGAAAGGTTTTAAAGCTAGATACAAGTGTACGGGCACTTCAGTGCTTGCAGGCATGTGCATTGGGAGGGTATGTCACTTATCACAAAATTAGCATTTTAAAAAAATGCCTTTTTAACTGCAGTATGAAAAATGCATTGGGGCAAAGCAAAAAATAAGAATAAAGTGATGTAGGCATGTTGGCATGTTATTTAGGATAGTACTGAGATGGCCCAGTGGCAACATAAACTTACATCAGGAAGTAGTAGAGGAAATAGGGAGAAGTGGAAAAAGTTCAGAATAATTTGAATGTCAATTTTACAAGGGTTGGTAATATTCTGAAGATAAGGAATGAAGGAGAATTATCAGGGATGGCTTTCTAAACTGTTATGATTTTTTGCATATGTTTTCAGTCATGTCTTCCCTTGGGGAACAATGTCATGTATTCGATGCACTCGTGAAGCAGACAGTATATGCCTCAATGAAGGACTCTCACCAACAGAGCTGCCTCTGGATGGAGCACAGCACTAAGTACAAAGCAAGTATCTGTCAATTGAACACTGATGCACCTTTTCCTTCAGGAACTAGCAAAAGAGGCTGGGTATAGTAAGCCATTTGCTTCCTTATCTGCTTTGTCTCAGGATGAAGGCAAGAAATGTCGGCTTCAGCCTACATACGTGAGCTCAGCATCCTCACTACAGATGTGCCAGAAGTTTCCTGGGAGCCAGTCTAGAATGGGTTGTAAATACCACGGATTTGCATCAATTTTCTCCACTAATAGCTCAATTCCCACAATTTGAAGACAGTTGAGCATGCCAGGGTAGTTTCTCTCTAGCCAGAAAAGAAACTCACAAAATATGAAGAGTATGACAGCCAATGGTCTCCTAAATAAGAGGAAGAATAATCTGAGTTGTTGTCCTATGAAGACATGAAATTAAGAATCTCCTTATAGATAACTCATGGCTGTCACATTTTAATATACAACATGCCAATTAAATAGATACAAGTTTCCAATGATAAGATGATACTCAGAATCGATGTAATAAAACCTTTTTCTTACATAGTGAAAACAACCCGGAGTTGCTTATTTTCATTTAGTTGTAATAGACTGACATTGTTATAAATTTGGGAAATATACGTAATCTCTAATTCTTAACAAAGTGACAGCAAATTGACAAGAAAAAAAGTTATCTCAGCCTTGAATTCACTGACATGGCAAGGCGACAACCCACCAATCCCCCCACAGCCATGAGTGGATGGTTTTGATGCTTACCACAAAATTAATGCCCCTTCAAGTGCTCAGCGATGATGGCTATGAGGCTATTGAGTAAACAATGTGTGTGCATCCACTAAAGGAAGGAAGAACATGTATTTCAGCCACTGATCCCTAATATAACCAATGCTATTTAAGTGTTTGTTGCTATAAAGATAAAATATTATGCAGTACAGCTTTGTAAATTATACATGACAGGTTTTGTGAGTAAATTATAGTTACATGAGCACACGTTGTCATTTTTCAGGAATTAACTCAGAGGAAGATAAAATATAATCAAGAATGTTTCCCCAGTGAGAAAAAGGCACTTTCTTCTTTTCTTTTTGAGACAGAGTCTTGTTCTGTTATCCAGGCTAGAGCGCAATGGCATGGTCTAGGCTCACTGCAACCTCTGCCTCCTGGGTTCAAGTGATTCTTCTGCCTCAGCCTCCCGAGTAGCTAGACTACAGGTGCGTATCACCATACCAGGCTAACTTTTCTATTTTTAGTAGAGACGGGGTTTCACCATGTTGGCCAGGCTGGTCTCAAACCCCTGACTTCATGATCTGCCCACCTAGGCCTCCCAAAATGCTGGAGTTACAGGCATGAGCCACCACACCTGGCCAAAACATTTTTAATTTAGTTTTATTTTAATGGATATCATAGTCCACCATAGTACTGGTTTTTGGGGGTTGAAGGCTCATAGACTTCCATTTGCTGGGAACCTACTGGGCATATCACATGCATTAGGTTGGTGCAAAAGTAAGGTTTTGCCATTACTTTTTTTAGTTTTTTGAGACAGAGTCCTGTTTTGTTGCACAGTTTGGAGGGCAGTGGTGCCATCTTGGCTCACTGCAACTTCCACCTCCCAGGTTCAAGCAATTCTTCTGCCTCAGCCTCCCGAGTGATCTCAAACTCCCAACCCGCAGTGATCTGCCTGTATTGGCCTCCCAAAATGCTGGGATTACAGGCATGAACCACTGTACCCGGTCACCACTACTTTTCAATGGTAAAACAGCAATTGCTTTTGCCATTGATAAGAGCAGGAATTACCTTGCAGGAAAAAACAAACAAACAAAAAAACAAACCAAAAAACCAAATTATTTATTTATTTATTTATCTATCTATCTATCTATCTATCTATCTATCTATCTATCTATCTATCTTTTGAGACNTATCTATCTATCTATCTATCTATCTATCTATCTATCTATCTATCTATCTTTTGAGACAGAGTCTCACTTTGTTGCCCAGGCTGAAGTGCAGGTGCGTGATCTCGGTTCACTGCAACCTCCACCTCCTGGGTTCCAGTGATCCTCTTGCCTCAGTCTCCCCAGTAGCTAGGATTACAGGTGCCAGCCACTGTGCCTGGCCAATTTTTGTATTTTCAGTAGAGACGGGGTTTCACCATGCTGGCCAGGCTGATCTCAAACTCCTGACCTTCAGTGATCCGCCCATATCAGCCTCGCAAAGTGCTGGGATTACAGGCGTGAGCCACCGTGCCCGGTCGCCATCACTTTGAATGGTAAAACAGCAGTTCCTTTTGTACCAACTTATACATAAGTTGTATGCTTTCTCACAGATGTAATTCTTTAAAAATAACAGCTGGGTCATACTAAAAAGCCAGCCCTTTTTTTTTTTTTTTAATTGTCAGGAAGCACTTCTGTAGGTCCTTTCCTTCAAAGCTTAATTCACTTTCCTAAAACACGATGAGCAGGGTTTCAAAACAAAACTTTCTGGGATGTTCACTTTCCTGGTGCTTCTTAACACGATAGAGGCTTAAAAATATTCTAGCACACACAACCATAGTTTTTAAATGTTTATCTCGGTTGTGAGGAAAAAATGCAGCTAGTGATAGATACAACAAACAGTACATTGCTCCACTCTCATCTCTCACTCTCCAGAAATAACTGTTGTTGATTTTTGAATTGATTTTCTGACAGCATGGATATTATTTGTTTTAACACTTATATTTCGTCCTTGACAAAGATAATACTGTTTGTTCATACACACAGGGACACATTTCTGATCATTCAGTTTTTCATGATTCCAAATGTAACATGTAGCAGAGTTAATCAGGGGTACCTGGACTCCAGGATCCCTAAGTTCATAAGACAAGCTGTTTTCTGGATTATTCTTCGAAAAAGTAGATCAAATGGAAAAGTTCTCAACAAAATTATTTATGAATTGTAGGATATGAGATAGTTGTGAGGAAAACCATGTCATCCTGATAAAATGTATAACATTTCCTAGAACAGTCAACTATCACAGATTTCATCACAGTGATTTTCAGAAGGCAAGGACTATACAGACCAACTGTTTTACAGTCAAAGTCATGCTCTTTGGTAAATATTCTGAAGTGTTTGACTATTTTCAATAACTGAGTGTACAGAGACATTATCTCGTTCGGTTATTAAAGTACATTATTTCTACTGATTGATTACCATTAAAAGTTCAAATGGTGTTTAAAAGAGGCCTTTTAGCTTTAAGTTGAATGAATGACATGGATACTTGTTCATAATTTTGTAATCGTTTTTCAAGTTTGAATCACTATAGCCATACTTTATGGTATAAAGTAGTCATTCCTTAATTTCCCATTAAGCCTGCTCAAGAAGAAATCCAACATACTTTATACAAACTCTAGCTAAACGTAGAAGTGCTCACTTTGTCTACCTCAGTTTATCAGGTGGCTAGCCTATCCAAGCACATAATATCACTAACCTCTTTAGTTTTCATAAGAAGATGTACCTATTTAGCCTTAACACAGATCAGTGGTAACATCTGAGATGCTTCACTTAACCCACCACATAGCGCTGCTTTAATCTGTACTTATCAGGGATCTCAATCTTAAAATGACAGTCAAAACAACTTGGCCAGAGGAGTAATAATCATGAAGAATTACCTGAAATTATGCAATTCCATCCACTCCTCCACATAATATAAAAACCGATTTTGGTTAAAGGATGAGAGAGCTAGAAACCAGGACCGTTTTCTCTCATCTGCTGAAGAACAGATTAAACTAACATGCGTTTTGTTATAATTCGACAGATTAACCTGAGGGACTTCAGCAAGCAACTGCCCTATAATGTTGTGAAGTTACACATGCATATGATGCAGAGAATAGCCTTTACTATTTGACTATATCCTTGTTCTCAAGAACTATGGGAGAGAACTGTTCCTCTGGTTTCAGGGGAATATTATGGTCTTTCTTTTTTTTGAGACAGTCTCTCTCTGTGTAGCCCAGGCTGGAGTGCAGTGGCACAATCCTGGCTCACTGCAACCTCCACCTCCCACTTTCAAGAGATTCTCCTGCCTCGGTCTCCCCAGTAGCTGAGATTACAGGCGTGTACCACGCAAAAATGCCTGGCTATTTTTTTGTATTTTTAGTAGTGACAGGGTTTCACCATGTTGGCCAGGCTGGTCTTGAACTCCTGACCTCAAGTGATCTGCCTGCCTGCAGCCTCCTAAAGTCCTAGGATTATGGGCATGAGCCGCCGCACCTGGCCATACTATGGTTTTTCTGAAGAACTGATTTGTTTTTATGTTATGGACATGGTGCATCTGTGTCACAGGTTCCCTCTTTCTCACTTCTGGAGCTGTTAGGAGATTTGGAGCTAAAATTGTGGCTTATTTAGCAAAGGCACAGAAGTCCATGGCATGGACCGTATGCGCATTCCAACTGTACTCCTAACATTAACCTGTCTTACTACAATATTTTCCTGCTCCACTGTCATACCATTTTATCTTGGTATGTGAAACATTCTTCCATAAACCGTATCTCTTTAAAATACAGTTATAATAGATACAGGCATAAATATTGTAGACATGACCTTTTAAAAATATATAATGTACAAAAGCGATGATCTAAAAGATGTCAGTACAGGTCCAAATGAATCCACATTTCCCATAATAGTCCGAGAAATCTTAAAGTTACCTGAATTTATGATAAACTAAAAACAATAAACTTATTAAAGTGAGCTTATCAGAAAGGATATAAAAAACTTAATTTAATAAACACTAACTTAAAGGAAAAAATAAAGGAATAAAGAAATAAAGATAGGGTTAAATAGACATAGCGGGCCAGGCATGGTCCCAGCACTTTGGGAGGCCAAGGTGGGCAGATTGCCTGAGCTCAGGAGTTTAAGACCAGCCTGGGCAACATGGTGAAAACCAGTCTCTACAAAATATATAAAAACTAGCTGGGTGTGGTGGCATGTGCCTGTAGTACCAACTACTCTGGGGGCTGAGGCAAGAAAATTGCTTGGGCCCAGGAGGTTGAGGCTACAGCGAGCCATGTTCACACCACTGCACTCCAGCCTGCGTGATGAGGTGAGATCCTATCTCAAAAAAAAAAAAAAAAAAAAAAGAGTGACTATTATTTCTATTTTAGAAAAGTCATAGGCATTGGATTTAATTCCATTATCAGCCCATGATAAAATTGATAAATATCATAAAGATATATACCCACACAAAAATACATATATAATTATGTGTGGATATGTATGTTTGTACAAAGCACATTTTTACATTACTTGCAGAAAATTAAAATCACGTTTAATAAACATTAAATAGCACTGTATTATTTGTTAAACTTAACAAATACTTACTGAACACCTCTCAGACTCTCTGTGTAAAACATTGCTCAGTACCTGACAGCTCCAAAAACAGTCCCTCGAAAGTTGTACCATGTAAGGTGAAAACGTGCATGTGAACACAGAAAATGTGTCAACTAATCAAACCTTAAGGGAGCACAGGGGTCAATAATGATTTTGCTGGAGATCAAAGAAGGTAAGTCTAAGAGCGTGAATATAATTTTGATAGAAATGTAGTAAAGGGCCTTGAAGGCACAGGGAAAAGTATAATCTAAAGTCCAGGAAAAATTAAATAAATGAGAGGTGGATTCAGGGTGAAATGTGGCTACTGCTTGAATGTTTTTGTTTGGGGAAAGGGGTAGGAAGACAGTGTGCAAAGTCTGTGGAAGGATGATGCAAAGATGGCTGGCCAGGTCCAACTGTTAGAAGCTGGAAAGAATCTGGGGTTCATTTGTTAGGTTGTATGTACACGGAGCTGGATTTTTTTTTTTTTGAGAGAGAGATTTTCACTCTGTCACACAGGCTGTACTGCCACGGCACAATCTCAGCTCACTGTAACCTCACCCTCCCAGGTTCAAGCGATTCTTGCGCTTCAGCCTACCAAGTATATGGGACTCCAGGCACGCACCACCAAACCCGGCTAATTTGGGTATTTTTAGTAGAGATGGGGTTTCGCCATGTTGGCTAGGCTGTTCTCAAACTCCTGACCTCAAGTGGTCTGCCTGTCTCGTACTCCCAAAAGTGCTGGCATTACAGGTGTGAGCCATTGCGCTCAGCTGGAGCTGGATTCTTTTTTTTCAGACGGAGTTTCGCTCTTGTTGCCCAGGCTGGCGCACAACCGCGCGATCTCGGCTCACCGCAACCTCCGCCTCCCAGGTTCAAGCAATTCTCCTGCCTCAGCCTCCCAAGTAGCTGGGATGACAGGCATGCGCCACCATGCCCGGCTATTTTTGTATTTTTAGTAGAGATGAGGTTTCTCCATGTTGAGGCTGGTCTCGAATTCCTGACCTCATGTGATCCGCCCGCCTCGGCCTCCCAAAGTGCTGGGATTACAGGCATGAGCCACCGCGCCTGGCCAGAGCTGGATATGTTTGAACCAAGAAAATAAAAGAAAGATCTTCACATTCTAAAAAGCAATCTGTCAATGGAGTGCAGTGATGGGGGACAAAGAGAAAGCCCAGTTAGGTAGTTACTCTATTCGTTTAAATGTGAGATGATGAAGTCTATGTGTAGATATAACATGTAATTATAATTATGATCACTGGAAGAGAAAAGAAGAGATGAGTTAGACACATATTGGAGAACCATTCCACCAGTTTTAGGAAGTATTCATTTTACTTAAGGAAAAATGGGGTAAGAGTCAGTGTCAAGTTTCTAGTCTCTCAGTTCCTTCGTGAATGACGGTAGGTCGGCAGGCAGGGATGATGTCACTAATATAAAAGACACAAGAAGAGACACAGAAAGGTCAAGATTTGTGTTTCTTTCATATGAAAGTGACAGCTGGAATCATGTAGATGGATGAGATGACCCAGCAAAGAATTTACAGTGAGCAGAGTATGGGAAATAGCCATATTTAGGGGGTTTTGCAATGTTCCAAGTATGTTTTTCACATAGTAACATTTTTGCATATTCCTATTAAATAACCAAAAGGGATAAGAGGAATTATACTATTTTACATTGTAGATTTTAAACATAGAGAAAAATACGTGTGGATATTTGCCTTGTGAGGAGGGGCATATGAGAAAGTAATGCAACTTTGAGAGGGGAGATGAAGTAAAAAAAGTAAATGCAAGATATAAACCCCAAGGGAAATTATTTAAATAGGAAATATAAAATTATTCAAATTGTAAATTATCCAGGAAAAACACCCAATAATTCTAACGGTAGCTTAGGATATTGAGCCAATTTTTAAAAAATCATTACAAAAGAAGACACTATTCTTAACTCTTGCTTCAAGCCATGCAATCAGACAAAAAGGGTGCCATTTCAGGCTCTTTCATTTAGAGTATCTATATTCAGATCTCCATTCACATAGTTCCTGGCATGAAGCATCTGAAAGAAGATTAAAATTAATGTAGAAGTGCAACATTAACACAAACATCACTGATTAACTTGAACTGAACCAAGCTCAAAGCAAAAGCCATAACAGGGAATCAGTCAGGATTGAAAAGAACAAATAGAAGACTTCTTCAGTTTTCACTGTATTCCCCAAGAATTTGAAAAATTTTAAGGCCCAATTTACATTATTAGGAAAACAAAAAAGTTGTTTTTCATTTTCTATTGGTTTATGATTGCTCTAGCATTTTAAATAGGCCTACATTCCAACATAAATATTGTCCTGTTCCTAAGATTAGTACAGGTATCTTACATGTATATGGTACCTCCCAAATTTGAAGTGTCATATTAAATGATTTAATGCACGTATGGCACTCAAAAGTAGATTTGTCATATAGTAAATACTTTAAAATTTTACTATTATTGCCACTACTGCTGCAGCTACTGCTACTACTAGAATGTCTGAAATTAATAGTAAAATCAAAACTATATTCTGCATTATTTATTGTAATTAGTTGCCCTGAAATATCTTCAGGCTCTCAAAATCTCAGTTGTTTAAATGACCTACTGGATAATGTATCTACCATACACACAAACGTATGTGCCTATGTGCACACATATGCTCCAACATAATTTGTGGAAAGAGTTGCATCAAATTGAAGAGATCATGATTTTCAATCACCTAAATAAATCTAAATCCATATCCAAGAGAAACCTAGAAATAGGGTATAATGTAACTGATAGTATAAAAGCTCAGTCCTAAGATTTCTTAATAAATCCATTGGCCCTATAGTCTACAGCTTTCACTTCGAGAACTCCTGACAAGAACACCCAAGCAGATCCAGTGTTCAACTGTTCTTTTGTACAGGCTCTTTAGACTAGAGAAATAAGAACGCAATAGTACCAAGGCCAGGTATGAAAAGAATATTCTCTTCATGGGCCTGTCTTCGACAGTGAGCTTATGCTATAGCTCTCATAGCAATTATTCATCACCAACAACAGCATCCCAGTTCTGCATTAACAGTGCGATTGAATAGATTTCACTCCTGGCATTCCCATGATCTCATAATGGCAAATCCCTATGAAAACAAATGGTAAGACTATCACTTAGGGGTGGTTTTTGCTCAACAGCTATTTTATTCCCTTGGAGCATTTTATCTTTCTTCATAATTATATCAAAGGATACATTTCTAATAACTGGTAAGCCCTTCCTTAAGTGACTTTAACCTCTGTAGGCATTGGGTCCCATGACCCATAGCACAAACATATTTTGTAATTAAAATTTTTTTCAATTTCAGAAGCCACTGAGGAAATGTTCTGTTTTATATAATTGTTTTCCATTAAGTGACATTTAATATGAAAATGTTCATAATTTAAACCCATTTAATCTCATCCTTATATGCTTCATACCTCATTTTTCTTTTCCTCTTTTCAACAATCAAAACCCTATTACAGATACGAGAGTATATGGCAGGTCTTTTTTCTTTCTCTTTTCCTTTTTTTAAATAAAGACTAATAGTTCTTAAATTTAGAAGACTAACAAGGATGCAAGAGTGATACAATTTTTCAGCAGCCTGAAGTACCAGTCATTTTAAGTAGCTTCAGATCACAACCTGTGAGGGAAATAGCATGATCGTTTTCAATCACTTCATCATGAAGGAGAACCATTAACTAGTTTTAATTGGAAATTGCTAACAACACTTTTAAAAGTTTATAGGTATAATAATTCAATTTTCCAAACATAATGAAGCAAGTCCACAAAATGTTGACTATGAGGACCAAAGCAACCTCTTTTTGCCTAGAATAAACCTTCACAGACTTTATCAACATATAATCAGCAGAATCAAGCCTGGAATAGATCAAACCAGAAATGTGATCCAGTCATCCTGTTCCAATTAAAGAGAGGACCATGTGTTGAACTAAGCAAATAAGTGTAGATAAAATAATCTATGTTGGGATTTGAGAACAACTTTTCTGGTTGTACTTCAATTGTAGCTAAGATTCAAGTTGAAAACAATGACTGGCAATACATTCCCCCTCCCATCATTTATTTTAAAGGAAGCTATCAATGACCTGGACCAGGGGCCTGTAACTATCACCTTGCTTTTGCCAGGCGATGGTCACAGGCACCTCCTTGCAGGGTTTCTAACGGAAGACAGAACTGACCTATTACTAATAACCACAACCCTAGCAAAATCCAAATCCAAACCCCATCTACACACAAAACTGAGAATAGGAAAAGTCAGCAGATCTTTGGAAAGTACAGGGTTCTTTCTCTCTGGGAAAAATCATTGTATGGTTTGGGGGTGCCTGTCAAAAACGCAAAGTATTAGCAGGTTTCTCTTCTTGCTGTGTCAGAGCTGACCAGCATGGGAGAGTTTTTGACAGAGTATGACATGTGTTTTTGGATTTGGTATCCACTTTTCTCCCAGAGCGCTGTATAAAGAAGCCTCAGTGAGGTGCATGGAAAGAGGACAGAGGCATTCACACCAATCACCTTCACTGTACTCTTCAGAGGATGAAGAAGCAGCCCTGGGAGACTTCCTGCAGCTTCAGGAGAAGATTAATGATGAAGGGAGGCCAAGCAAATAGGCAATCCAGCCAGCGACCAGATCAGGTAGGTAGCACAATGGCTAGGACTGAATATGGATGATGACCCTTCTCTGAGGTGTTCATGAGCAATGCCGGAGGCAGGAGGAAGCCAAATACAGCCCCGAGAATACCTACCCTCGCTTCACTCTCTGTGGTGGACTGAAAATGGTCATGAACTTAATTCTGAGTTGGCTATATGACTTGCTTTTGACAATGAGGCATTAGTAAATGTGTCACAAGCAGATACTTGGCAAGTCACTGAGCACTGGGGTTGCTTGTGAGCCCCATGACTACCACTGTGTGACCAACACTTCCGGAGACCAATTGCCTCTGTTGCTAGAGCCAATAGCATGCCACATCCCAGACACATTCCACATTACGCAGCCATAGTTACCCTGCCACATGACCACAGATCCATGAGAGAGACAGTGTAAATCACTTGAACTGGCCCAGACTGGAATAACTGCCCAGCTAAACCACAGAATATGAAGAATCACTAGAATGGCTGCTGGGTTAAATTTGTTATAACCAAGAGTTTTGAGCAAAACACCAGTGACCTGCTTTGCAAAGTATATTATGGCACCCTACAGATTACAACTAAACTCAGATCCCGAATCAACTTAAAAATGCTATGACACATATTTTGTTAAACTGTGCCTTTATAGAAATATTAGAGAAAGACAAAAAGGAAAACACAAAGAGTAGAAAGCCCTGTAGGGAAGCAGAAAATAGTCAGTGTAGAGTTGCTCTGACCTCAAGCAGTTTGAAAGAGCTCACATAATGGGCCTGAGTCCCCTGGCGTGGCATGAAAAAAAGGAGCAAATAGCTTTACTTTCATGTATCTTCTGATATGTTGAAGTAGTTGAATGCATTAATTCCATTATAAATTAATTAAGTCAATCTTTATCAATCGTTTATTGGACACTTACCCTATGCAATCAACTATACCATCTAATAGGAGACAGTAATAATAAATAAGAAAGCTATAGAAAAGAAATGAGAGAGGGGAACTGGAGTGTACCTTTATGACAGGTACACAACTGGACATTCTAAAATGCATGTTCTCATCGCTTCTCAGCCTTTTGGCTAAGATCAAGTGTCTAAAATGTATGTTCTCTTTTTCTAACCATAAATCCCTATAAGAACTTTCTTCTTATGCTCAGAGAAACTATATAACCCGATTTTAATAAGCTATGACCTTTTTGTTTGCCTGTAAATTCTATCCTAACTTACGGAGATGTACCACCTACAGTATGGCACAAGAAAGAAGGCGGCCAGTCTCCTGCGAAATTCAGAGAGAAAAAGACCACAGGTTGGCCGGGCGTGGTGGCTCACACCTGTAATCCCAGGATTTTGGGAGGCTGAGGTGGGCAGATCATGAGGTCTGGAGTTCGAGACCAACCTGGTCAACACGGTGAAACCCCCTCTCTACTAAAGATACAAAAACTTAGCCGGGCGTGGTATCACACGCCTGTAATTCCAGCTACTTGGAAGGCTGAGGCAGTAGAATCACTTGAAGCCAGGAGGCAGAGGTTGCAGTGAGCCAAAATCACGCCATTGTATTCCAGCCTGGGCGACAGGGCAAGACTGTCTCAAACAAAACAAAACAAAACAACCCACAGATTATAGTTGGGGAAGGAAGGACTTAAAAAAATAAATAAAAGCTTTGTTAACAAGGAGGATTCTGAGTTATGAAGAAGAGAAATAAATCTGATATTGCTAGAAATAGAAAAAATGATTATTCTCATGTTTTGATATCACAGAAATGGATTTTAATATAGAAATATTTTAAATATGGGAAAGTAAAAAGTAGGGAAAAAGTCCTTGTTCTTCCTCTAAATGAGCTATAAATAAATATCCTTTGGGTCAAGGAACTCAAACTTGGAGTGTGGCATGTACTGGGAACACAGAGCGGTATATGACCAGTCTAGAAAAAGAAGAAAAGTGGTTTGACTGACAAAGAGGCCATCCTAAGTCCAATTGTGACACATTAATAGGCTAAGAAATGGACTTTGAGTGCCAGGCTATTGAAGCAGATTTAGATGGCTAGGTATAAACAGAAATACAATTTTATAACGGTTCTGCTAAAAAACGGAAAGCTAATCCTGGGATAGGAATTCATTCACTGTCCAACACATTTGTTTATTTTGACCTGTTGGTCCAAGCACTGTAGGGGTGTCAGAGAAATATATGAAGCCGCACACTGAGGACCGCAAACCCCATAAAACACTAACACATTTGTGTTTTTATATGCTTTCTATCATTTTTACAGGCTTTGGTGTGGTAAGAGTAAGGTGATCCAGGATCAGAGTCCATCAAGTTGAAACTTAAGTCTCTTTGTACCTATGAGTATATACAACTTACCTATTGAAAATCCAATTATGTATATATACACTATATATATAAAATTGTTCCTCCAGATGCTTGCTTCTAATTTGCTAAATGTTACTTTATCAAGAGAATAACGTTTCTCCTACTATTATTTACTAATTTCCCAGAATAAGTCAGATGCCTCCTCAAATATTTAAGACTCAAAGGGGCCAGGTGTGTTGGCTCATGTCTGTAATCACAGCAATTTGGGAGGCTGAGGTGGGAGGATCACTTGAACCTAGGAGCTTGAGACCAGCCTGCGCAACGTGGTGAGACCCCATCTGTATAAAAAGACTTTTAAAAATTAGCCAAGCATGACAGTGTGCACCTGTGGTCCCAGCTACTCAGGAGACTGAGGTGGGAGGATCGTGTGAGCACAGGAGGACGAGGCTGCAGTGAGCTGTAATTGCGCCACTGCACTCCAGCCTGGCCAACAGAGAAAAAAAAAAAAAGACTAAACAGGAGTAACAGCAAACAAACTCTTACTTGGTGATGACCCACATGTTAGCTTTGGGAAGCTGAGAGTGAATGCAGAAGATTTTTATGTGAGTCCATGTGTATTTCCCCTTGGATAATCTGATGTTAAACACTAAATCCACATTTCTCAGAGAAACACTGGCTTTAAACGGCAGCAATATCATCATGCCGCCTTCTGGCCTTCTATCAACTTCCTTTGGACATCTCTCCAAAATGGGATATTGTTTTTATTTTAGACACAACTTAGAATGCAGTTTCCTATAGTCAGGCAGGGACAATGAGGATGTCAATGAAATCTGAAGTAAGGGGAAGGATGGTTTGTCTACATCTAGAAAGAGAGTCTACACGTGTAGGGGAAGCACTGGAACACAGATTGCAGATGGACTGAAAGTGGGCAACAAATAAGAAGACTGATCAACGTTCCACTGGACCACAGGTCAAGGTCTATCCTGGACTTTATATTGCACCCTTGGGGAAGCATGGGAGTACAGAAATGGGTCAGGGCAGATGCAGATCTGTGAAGACATCTTCATTTCTCTGATGTGGAACAAGGATAGATGGATGTAAAAAATACGTCTTGGCAGATCTGGAAAGAGCATGCTACCCTTTGGGAAAACATCTGGGCTGTTATATTGTTTTACAGCACAGAAGGCAAGAATTTCAAGCTCTCCTGCCCAGCTTAAGACTTCTGTCATTCTTACACTACTCTGTCACTGAGAAAGCTAAAAATTTATTCAAAGGTCTCTTCAATGAAATGCAGATTAAAGGCATTTTGTGCATCTAAGTCTGGTCTCTTAGGCGGCATTTAACTTTACCATGTCCAGAGCATATGTCAGAACTAATTTGGGTCATGTTTGATTACTCACCATGGGTCAAAGTCGAAATTCTGTTGCAAAACACCAGAATAAACTTAACCATGAATGTTTTTCTAACAGTCTGTGACGAAATGTGTAATATACACTAACAACAACAAAAATCTGTGGCCAATCATGGACTTTCTAATCCTTGGAAATGGCTGAAAGTATATAAAGGATATTTAAAGGCTACCAAAATATACTGTGTTGAAAGCATTTAATTAGCAAAGGCTAAATGTACATCTGCATGTATACATATTTGTGTATTTTATATTTCTTTGTATATCTGTTAGAATAAATATGCATTTAATTAATATAACCATGCATTTCTTTCCTATCCAAGGAATCCACTTTCATATATACAAGGGTTCACTATAAGAGGTCACTTTCACTATATGTGTATATATACACTATATGTGTACACTATACATATACGTATATATATATATATAAATTTATTAATTTGTAGGTATACATATCAAGAAATAAGGAAATAAACATAGAAGTAAAGATCATTTTCTGCTTACTTAAGTTTACTATAATTTTTTTGTTTCCTTTATGCCACCATTATAAATTTGGAGAACGTTTTACTAATTGTGAAGCCTGAAAAAAAAATTATGTAACTAATTAATCTATTATTTCTGCTACAATAAGTGAGCCTTTGATTCTTTTCCCAATATAGAAATAATGATGTGTGTCAGACAATTTTAAAAAATGAGAGGTGCAGAGAGACAGACAAAGCAAGCCTTGCCTTCCTACCTAGGTTTGACTGTTTTGAACTTTAAATACTCAAGCATTTCCTCCAGGATTGGTAATTAGCTATTTCCTCATGCAAACAGAGACAATTAAAGATGCTTTATTTTCTTCCTCTATATCGTCTCTCCTTTTTGTTTTTCATTCGGCCTTGCCAGGCAGAATAAACATGAGCTGAGTCACCTGTACTATTTCCTAATAGTGATTCATCACCAAGAAGCAGTAACACAGTCTCTCCCTCCTTTCTTCCCTCTCAGGATGTGGTGCCAACAAGGCAAGTCTCACAGAGCCACGCCACATGCCACATCCTAACCTTGGATTCGCCATCTAGCACCTCCCAGAGAGCTGAAATAGCCTGGACATCTTTCAGGCCTGCTCTGATGGAGAGCTCAGAAATAGCCTTTTCACATGTGTCAGATTTTCATCTCTCTGAAATGTATAGTTAAACAGTTTTCATGGCAGACTAGATTAAGCCTAGAACCCAGCCAGTCAACTGGCTTGGGCTATTGTACAAAACTTTGTCTAATAAAAGATGTCTATTATTTTAGGACAGCTGTCATCATTACCCATTTAGTTTATAGTATGTGAGTGTTCATATTAATGTTACCAAAATAGGGTGAATTTCCTTTATAACACCTTATCTTACAGGTAATCATGATTTGACTTACATGCAATGGCGAACTGAAACAAAATGGCAATTGCCACAAAATGGTGCTTGGCGTTCTAAAAAAATTCAAATTTACTCGAAATTCCTTTAGAGGCAATATATATTCATCAGAACTTATCAATTGAGTAAATATGAAACACTCAAAATACATTTAATGATTTAATAATAATATTCACAAGAAGTACAACTATGTTTAAAATCTGAATGACTGGCCCACATTTACATATAATCTAATAGTTAACTGAAGTTTTACTTGTTTCTATTTCTTTTAAGCCAAATTGTTTTTATTCTGACTGAGATGACATAATATTTTAATTTTCCCAGAAAAGAAAAAATTAATGAAGAAAAAAATAAACAAAAATACCTTAGAAGAAATAAGTTCTAGTATTCAATAGTACAGTAGAAAAATTATACTTAGCAGTAATTCGTTGTTTAACAGTGTGAGAAGAAATGAATTATAATGGTCTCAACACAAAGATAAATGTTTGCAGTGATAAATATCCCAGTTATCCTAATTTGATTGTACACTGTATACAGATATCGAAATATCACATATACCCCTCAAATATGAACTATTATATATCAATTTAAAAATTCGAATGTTCATATTGTGTCATGTGCAATCAAATTTTACTTAATGCAATGCACTATCACTTTAAAACCTGCTCTTGAGCTAGGTTTATGCTTATTTCACCTGAATAGAGAAACCAGAAGTTATCATCCTTAAACACCATCCTTTGTGGATGTTCCCACCAGAAGGACAAAGTAATAAATTTCAGTTCTCAAGGATGAGAAATCCAACAGATTCACTCCTTTTCTGTACCCAAAACCATGCTGGCAATAGTCCCAAAGCCTAAGCTTCAGTCACAACTTTAAGAAACGTGCTATAAAGTGGGACTGCAAAAGAATCCCTCTATCACCTTTGAAACTGATACCTGTGTTGATTGCTTGAGCCCATCAGTTTAGCTCTCACAGCTTTCATTTACTAGCCCATGAGAAGTCACCTTCAAAGAACACCATGTCGACTCTCAAAGAACATTATCAATGTACATGGATAGCTTCTAACTTCATAAGGTGTTTCTCTCTACCTAGAGCAATTAACATTAATTTGCAGAATAGTGTCTATTGAAAACCAATGTGTATCTCCAACAAAGTAATAGTGTATTGATTTCATTCCTACTATCTTCAACTGTATCATTAACAAGAATGTCTTAGGAAAGTCTATATGCAGTAAGCAAGTAAGATAGCAGAATGTCAAGGGAGATGTAAATCCAAAACTGATTTTACTTCTTTTCTTAGTGATGAAAGAAATATGTTTTAAGCTTGCCTCAATTCATATAACCTTAAAAGTAATCATTCAGCTTTTTGTGGGTTTATTATTATTTGAACAATGTAATCTCTCAATTCAAAAAATTATAATCTGTACATGTAGATCAACCAAGTTATAAAAATGAGATGAATTTTTAAACTCCATGCAAATCATTAAGAGATAACATTATCTATCTGGCCATAACCAAGTTTAAAACTTTGTTGATAACAAGGCCAAATGCAAAATGGGGGGAGTGGAAGAAAACAACACAGGTAATTTAGACAGGGGCAAGTCAAATGATCAGTACCAACTTAAAATATATGTATTATATATCTATACACACACACACACACACACACACACACACCCTGTTTCACTGTCAAGGCTCTTTCATATTAAGAGTAATCAACATATAATTAAATTTTTAAAAATGTATGTATAGATGAGTATCCAGCTATATAACCCTGCAGAGGAGCTGAACAAAGTCATTCAGTAAATTGCAGATGATATAGCAATGGAAAGGATGAATTATCTTTGCAGTTATCTTCCCACACCCAACCATCAAACAAACAGGACCCTTTAAAGACTTCATGTAAACTGTGGTTTCTCAAAGTGATGCACTTATCAAGCTGTGCCTGTATAAGGAGCATAAAATGTTCCTCACAACAGGGGTTACCCAGTGTTTAGAAGGAAATCTCTACTGGTAAATGCATCTGTCTTTCTGACGTTACAGTTTATAGGCTGGATTCAAATGACAAATTCTTCAGCACTCTTTAGCATAAGTGTAAATAAAGATGCAGAAAGGTATTCCTTAAAACAAAACAAAACAAAACAAAACACAACTAAAAAAACAAACACTCCCTAGCCGTGGTGATGATAGTGAAAGGAGGCAGTCCAATGCCAAATCAGATGGGGGAGGATCCCCATTTAAATCCCACCTCCAAGCTGAAGACAGTTTAAAGCCTGAAAGCCAAGCTAAAAATTAAATCCCTGGACCAGACTGAGAACCCGTCTTCCCATTTGTTGCACTTTCCTCTGATTGATCCCCACCCTTCATCTATTTTACTTACCCCTACCCTTTCCTAATTGGTTTTCTATACCGTCCTGCCCACCTTTGAGTGGTGTCTTTGATTTAATCTTTTTTGAATATTCACATACCAATCAGCACGTACTCCTCATTCTGAGTTCATAAAAAGCCCCAGACCCAGCCACACTGAGAAAAAACTGAAAGGGCAGGGAATCCTCCCACCCCAGCCCTGTCCCCCACTGAGAGCTGTTTCATTGTTCAATAAAATTCTTCTCCGCCCATCCTCACCCTTCAACTGTCAGCCTACCCTCATTTTTCTTGGACACAGGATAAGAGCTCAGGAACCCCCAAATGTGTGTACAAGCTATAATACAGGTGGGCTAGGGCGCACCCAGCTCAGCCATGGGCCTGGTGGGTGTGCAAGCCAGACTCAGCGGACCGACTGCCTCCAGCAGCATTCCCAGGGCTGAGCGAGGTTGGGGTGAGGGTGGGGGTGGACAGTGGGGGGCACATCACCAGCTGGAACATCGCAAATGGACTCAGAAAATTCCTGCATCAGTGATATATAAATTCAAATTTCAAAAATTCATTATTTTAACAAAGTCTTTAGGAAAGGATCCTTGGATGTTTTTTTCCCCCATTCAGGAGTGGTGTTGGCACCACTGAAAAGGGTAAGGGTAACGCTTGAGATGTCTAAATATAGATACATATTTATATATATTTAGTGATCTAAATGTTTCCAGTGCCAAAGTTAGATGCTTTGCAAAACTACAACTCCTTTAAAAGCCATTCATCTTGAAAAAAATGCACGTCACATCACCAGAATGTTACTTATAGCCCTACTAGAGTTTTAAAAGATAAGTTTCTTAAAGACCTATCATTGAACCACAAACTGGGAATAACCGAATATCAATTGGAAATGCTGTTAAATGGAAACAAATGTAACTGATACATTTGAAGCAAGAGGAGATTGAAGATGAAGGTATATACACCAAATGGTGACAGTGACAGATTCTGATTTTCCCATTTTAATAGAATTTCCTATAGGCATCAATAAGCTATAAGGTTGATAAAATAGTTCTGTTGTAAAAGTACTGAGGACTCATTATCTGGGCTCTCAATTCTCATTCTTCAGTGTACTTAGCTTCATAAAACTTGAAGCTAAATCTATATTCTATAAAACACATATGACAATATTACTTACACTGTTTGTCACCTTTCTCTGTAAGATTAAAAATTAAGTATTTTTTGAAAACTTCTCAGTTCATGGCTTGATTTTTCATTCTCATAATAATTTATTTTTATTTTTTTGAGACAAGGTCTCATTTTGTCATGCAGACTGGAGTGCAATGGTGCAATCTCAGCTCCTCGCAACCTTGACCTCTCAGGTTTGAGTGATCTTCCCACCTCAGTCTCCCAAGTAGGTGGGACTACAGGTATGTGCCGCCACGCCTGGCTAATTTTTTATATTTTTTGTAGAGACGGGGTTTCACTATGTTGCCCAGGCTAGTTTCGAACTCCTGAGCTCAAGTGATCCACCTGCCTCAGCCTCCTAAAGTGCTAGGATTACAGGCCAGAGCCACTGTGCCTGGCCAATAATATGTTTTGAGGAGAAAATTTTAATGCAATGTAGGTCATCATTAGGATTCATAGTTTTGGTGTTGTAGCTGAAAAATATTTCCTAATCCAATTTGCAAATATTTTCTTTCCTCTTTTTTTTTTTTATTTTGCAGAGGTTTTATGGTATTATGATTCACATTTAGATCCGTGAGTTAATTTTTGTATCTGGTGCAAAGTATGAGTCAAATTTAGTGTTTTTTGCATATGGGCACCCACTTTTTCTAGCGCCAATTGTTGAAAAGGCAGATGAGTAGATAAATAAACTGATCTATCCATGTAATGGAATACCATTTGGCAATAAATAATAAACTACTGATATGTTAAACAACATGAGTGAATATAGAAATAATTAGTCTGAGTGTCAGCTTGGCACAAGAGTATACACATTGTAGGATACCATTTATATAAAATTCTACAATAAAAATTAATGTATAGTGACAGGGTGATGACTGTTTGCCTGCGAAGTATATTGGTGAGGCTACAGAAGAGACAGCCAAGAGGGAGGAATTACAAGTGTGGTGAGGTTTCGCAGGTCTATGCATATGTCAAAACTATCAGACTATGGTTTTAGATATGTGCAGTTGATCACATATCAATTATATGTCAATAAATATCTATACATATATACACACATATGCATATACAGATTGTCTCCCACTTACTAAGTTTTGATGTAGAATTTTCTTTTTCTTTCTTTTTTTTTTTTGAGACAGATTCTTGCACTGTCACCCAGGCTGGAGTGCAGTGGTGCGATCTCAGCTCACTGCAACCTCTGCTCACGGGTTCAAGCAATTCTCCTGCCTCAGCCTCCCAAGTAGCTGGGACTACAGACGCGTGCCACCACACCTGGTTAATTTTGTATTTTTAGTAGAGATGGGGTTTCACCATATTGGCCAGGCTGGTCTTGAAGTCCTGACCTTGTTATCCACCCGCCTTGACCTCCGTCACCAGGCTGGAATGCAGTGGCACAATCTTGGCTCATTGCAACCTCTACCCTCTGGGTTCAAGTGATTCTTGTGCCTCAGCCTCCAGAGTAGCTGGGACTACAGGCATGTGCCATCACACCCAACTAAGTTTTTGTATTTTTAGTAGAGATTGGGTTTCACCATGTTAGACAGGCCAGTCTTGAACTCCTGACCTCAAGTGATGTGCCTCGCACACACACAATCAGCACACGCGCACACAAACACACACACACACAATCAGGAGTGTTTCAATAATCTTTTCAAAATAATAGTTGACATTCAGGCCGGGCACGGTAGCTTACGCATGTAATCCCAGCACTTTGGCAAGCTGGAGGTGGGCAGATCACCTGAGGAGTCTGAGTTTGAGACCAGCCTGGTCAACATGGTGAAACTCCATCTCTACTAAAAATATAAAAAAATTAGCCAGATGTGGTAGCGCATGCCTCTAATCCCACTACTCAGGGGCTGAAGCAGGAGTATTGCTTGAACTCAGGAGGCAGAAGTCGCAATGAGCTGAGATCGTGCCACTGCACTACAGCCTGGGCGACAGAACCAGACTCTCTCTCAAAAAAATAAAAAGTTGACATTCACGATCAAGTCACGTTACATTGATCTTGATTGGACAAGAATCTCCGGAAATTTTTGTTTATCCAAATGCATATGTAGGTATGGTGGTTGGTGTGCATTTGCTTATGCGGGGGAAGAGTCTAAGAAAGTTTTTTTAAAGGGCCTAAATAATCTAAACAAAATAAATATTCATCTATGCTAGCCACATTGTAAGTGTTAAAATGGAAAGAAATCATGAGATTAGCAAAATGTAGCCACTGGCTGGATAAAAATCCTCCGCAAAATTTGCCTCTAGAAATACAAAAGCTCCTTCACTGAAAAATGTCCTCAAATGTAATTATGAAGCTACTCACAAAATTAGAATTAAAAACTCAATGACGGGGAGAAACAAAATGTGGCCATGTAATCTGCTCCCCACTCATGGAGTTTTGAGCTAACCGCAGTGGTTCTGAGTATAAGAAATCACGGTCACAGGAATAGGGAGGAAGTGTGGGAAGGGTTGGGCTGGGGAACTTAAGAGCTTACACTGCCAGATATGACAACTCTTTGCACAATAAAGTTTGATATGTAATCAACTGCTATTTTAAATTTGACCTTTTTTCCCCTAGAATAGTAATTTCCTATACCACTATTTTCATGTGAGAACCATATTTGGTTGCTTAAGAAATAAACTATTAATTCACTACCCACAGAAAGGATAACATTCATTTGTTATCAAATACTAAGTGCCGCACATTGCATTAGACTTGAATTTGAAATGTAATTCCTGTGCATGACTAGTGTTTCAGGAAACACTTGCCTCCCATATTTTCTCCCCTTGATACTTCACATTTTAAATCTATGTTACTACCATAGGTACATTTGGCTTTTAAATACTGGAAATACCATACTTGACATAAACATTCTAGAAACAAGAGCACATCTAGAATGGTCATCAAGAGGAAGAAAAAAAGAAAAAAATACAACAAACAATTCAGTTTCTTCCATTAATTATAAATTTAAACTGCTAAACACATCCTAAAATATTCCATCTTTCTGGCTAATTGTTCTGCATGGTTTATGAGATGCTTATCATAAATAACTGGGGTAGGTTACTCATCAAAGTTTTATTATTAATAGCATTAATAGCAAAAGCATACCTTTTGGAACCATGGTATATTATAGAAATAGAAAGTTGCAGTTCAAATGCTTTTTGTATATAGAGAAAAAACAAGCAGACAAATTTTATGAGATTTCAGGTACCTTAGGACTGGTTTTGAAGTATTATAGATCAAATACGTGAAGGTTATAAACTAGGGCTCCCAGGTAAGCTGGTATAGAACAAAATCACCAGTGGAAGAGAAACTGAAAATACTTCCACTGAAAAGATATACACTGAATGTAAAATGTGTGTGTGTGTGTGTGTGTGTGTGTGTGCATATATATATATATATGTATGGCAAGTTTCATTTATAGACCAATGCATTCTCTTTGGCAGGGGTAGTTTTTTAAGCTACTGTTACAAACATATGAAGAGGGGTGTATGCAGGAGAACTGTTTGCTCTAGGGTTAGGTGTATTTCTACTTCAAAAAGCCAGCCAGCCAAAGAATTGCTGTTTCAAAATCTGTACGAATAGCTGAGCCTCTCTGTTTTCTTTACTCATGTTCCCAAGAAACACAGAGACTAGGATACTTGGGAGTTATATCTCTTATTTGGCTGTTTGAACTGTAAGCCTAACAGCATATCAAAATCTGATCATTAAACCCTCCTATTTTGATAATATCCTCAGTATGAAACAGCTTAGTGAAAGACCGAGGTTGGCCCTGATGGCATGTTCATGACAGCCATAACTTCACCTCTGAGTAGGGCAAGAGTTGAAGGAACAGATCTGAGTAGCTCACCAGTAGCTCTCACTAACTGAAGCTTCTTGAGGGCAGGACTATTCAATTTATATTTGATCCTCAGTGCCTAGCACTGAGACTGAAATATGTGGACACTCAGGATTATTCACCAAATAAAAAAGGAATCAAATTCATATCCATTGTGAATTACCCAGAAACTACACATTTTAAGATAAAAAGTGATTCTAAACGTAGTTCCAGCCAGTTCCTGTTAAAAACTCTAGACAAGGTATACCAGTGGCCAAATGTTGTAGCTCTCAAAACGTCTCCAGCCTGGACACTGCCTTGGGTAGATGTGGTCATCAGTTCTGGTTGCTGCTCCCAGTAAAAACTTCATTCCTGATTTGGGGTTTTCTTATCACCTGAAATACCCTTTTGCAAGGTATGTTTCTTACATCTCTCCTCACGTAAACTCCGTAAAACCACCCCTCTTGAATGCTCCCCTCTCCAATGATTCTCTCCTCTTTACCTTATTTGTAAGTAATTTTCTCCCTTTCCAAATGACACAGTATTTTATCAGTACTTTATAAACAATGTTTCACATTGATTGCAATGAAAAACTACCAGAAATGCAAAAAAAACCAAACAATGCAGATGGGTTCCATGATGAATTTAGTGGTACCTGCCTTTTCCAGGCTTCAAGGCTGCTCGTATTTTTCATTCATTCTATCGCTTCTGCCTCAAATATCATAACTTGCCTGTAATCCTGTCTCCTCCTCTCAGATAAATGTTATTTAAGGCATAGCTCAGGAGTAACTTTCTCCAAAATAATCTTCCCTGACCCCCTCCTCATCTCCAATTCCAGATGAGTAAGGTGTCGTAAGGTGTCCTACTCACCTACTTCCATACTACCATGGGCACATGTCCTTCTTCACTAAGAATACCACATCACAGTGATCTGGGAAAGCACTGCCTCTCGCTGACCTGAGTTCTTTGAGGAATGGAGTGGCACAGTCATCATGGTATTTCCAGCATTCTGCTAGGCATCAGTGCCATAGTGCTTGCTCAATATTTTATGAATAAATGAATTTAGTTGTATTTGCGTGTAATCTCCTCTTCTACACTGTGTGCTGTTTGAGCTCAGTAATTCAGTATTTTTTGGTACTCAGTAGGTATTTTTAAATGCCTGAACAATGAATGAATGAATCATATAACCTTCAGGCTGGAAGTAATTACAGATATTTTTAATCTTCTTTCTCTCTTTTACAAATAACATATAATGACTAAGCTAGGTTCTATACATTTATTAATACAACCAGGATCAAAGGATAAGTCTTCAGATTCCAAAGCACACAATTTATTCTTATATACTGTGACATTTTTAAATGAATGAATGAATTAATCCTATTTGAAGACTAAAATATTAAAGTCATCACTACGAATATATATTTAGAAATGAGACCTTATTTTAATGGAATTTTAACAAAACAGGCTGTCAACCATTTTTAATGGTTTCTCCTAGTATGTATCAGAGGCTGATAGTTATAAGCAATCCATTATAATGGAAAGAGAAGCATGCTATATTCTAAATACTGCAAATTAATCATTAATAATAATTTACAAATCCAATAGATTTTTGCTTAGTCAGCAAAATCTTTTAAATACATGTGTTCTATACACTGCAGAGATGCTAAGTTACAATTAATACCATTTATCAAAACCTTAGGGAGTTATTCTTTGGGTCTTCAAATCTCAAAGACATTAAACCAGGACCAAGAATTTCATGAATTCTGAGGCGGATTCCTCCCTCCCTCTCTACTAACCGTGATTTCAAGGCAATGTGACAGCAACTTACACATTACCTGTCAATAGCAAAGACTTAGCCATCATCTCCCTGGAACCTTTCATTCCTATCACTCCTAAATCACCTATAAAGAAATTGGTAATTAAGCTGCTAGAGACATCTGGGCTAAATGGATTTTGAGCCAAGCGGTTTTGAAAGGCTGATTAGTAACCTTCGGTAAAACACAAATAAGAGAACACACCAGACTCATTCTCAGCTTCAGCAGGAGAGAAAGGTCAGGGCTATCTGTGTCTGGTAGATTTAATTTTCTATATCAGTATTAGATAGCCTAGATTCTTTTTAATCTGGTTACTACAACAAATTCTAATGATTTTTGAATCAAAATCTCCAATATAAACCTGAGTTTTCTGCAAGTGTTTTCTTTTAAAGGCATGACAGTCTCTATTTTCTATAGAATAAATATTAATATTTTAGAAAATGTCTATAAATGTTGGTCTTCTAAATTCTACGTACTGCCTAAAGTAAATATGGTAATACTCACTTGCTCCCCTATGAGCTTTTGTGTGTCATTAGCACAAATCAAATGCTACATATGCAGCAATACAAACACTAACATCATTTTTTTATATAGAAATATGCTTCCCAAGTTTATGTTCAAAAACATATCTGACTTTAAACAAAATCATGTTTGTTGGCAATGTTTTACTCTCTCCCAAAAACTTTCCTTCTTACCTCCAGAGGCTTCCTCTCCCAAACTAACGCATCCTTCTTCAGCCTAGGGAGTTCATTTTAACCCACGTAGGTGAAACTCTTCTTCAGGTACCCTTTAACAAGGGTACGACTCCTCACACCCCAAGAACTGCTATCTCTTCCAGCCTTAAAACTTCCAGAGGAAAAGATTATGCTAGTGAAGTTACTGAAAGCGAGACCAATATTTTGCAGAAGGAAGCCCACTCTATCCAATGTTACCCAAATCATATCAGGCAGGCAATCATCCACCAACCTGCTTGAAATTGTGAATGCAGGAACTTATGTTAAAATGAAAATGCCTATAGTCCTCTGCTACAGACAGGCAGAGAGGGCAAGACCTTTACTAACCTCTCTCTCAGAAAAGCTGTTTCTCTTTAAAGGAGGAACATCTTCCATAAAAACTGGAGAAAAAATTGGGCCTTCCAATTATTACACATCTCCGTTCCCCTCAACAATTGGGATGTCTACAGTCCCCTCCATCTGGTAGTGATTTATTTTCAAAGGAAGAAAATTTATTAAAAAGAATCACATCTTGCAATTTGGCTTATCGATTCCTTTTCATTTATCTAAACTGAGCAGTCATATAAGATCCTTAAGAAAAGAGACTTTAAAACTTCCACTGCTTAAAAACATCCCTAAAAGAAAGGACTTAAGAATCACCTCTATCAAACAAAGTTTGTTTACTACTTTAAGGAAGATATAAATTGGAAAAAATTCTACTAATTAGAAACTTGTAAAATTTCCATTTCAATTATAAATTCATGATGAAAACTAATAAAACAGAATATGTGGATATTTTATTATATATAATGAAAGTTCCAGATTTGGGAAACTGAAAAATACAGAGCAGATATTTTCTAATTTTATCATGATGTTTTATTTAAAAAAATAAAATAGATTATGGCCAAGCACAGGGATTCATACCTGTAATCCCAGCACTTTGGGAGGCCGAGGTGGGCGGATCACAGGTCAGGAGATGGAGACCATCCTGGCCAACATGGTGAAACCTTGTCTCTACTAAAAATACAAAAATTAGCTGGGCGTGGTGGCACATGCCTGTAATCTCAGCTACTCAGGAGGCTGAGGGAGGAGAATAGCTTGAACCGGGGAGTAGGGAGTCGGAGGTTGCTGTGAGCAGAGATTGCACCACTGCACTCCAGCCAACTCAAAAAAAAAAAAAAAAAAAAAAAAGATTCCATCTACTATGCTTTTCAGGAAAAAGAAAAAGTAAGAAATGATGTACACTCTGCTCTTCCTTTATTTTATCCTCCCTTCCCTCCTTGCACTGCTAATTTTCTCCCTACTTATATCTTTACATGGTTGAGTCTCAAGAACTAAAGGAGGTCTATCTCCAAGCAAATGAGTTTTGATAATAAATGCTACACTGTGTTGTCCTTCCTGAGGAAACAAAATCCGGTGAATACACACAGGAGAGATCCTTGCTCCTACACACTACCTCACTTGTGCGAGACATTTCTCCATTATAATAATACCAACTGTCACACAGCTTTTCTGCACCATTCATAAGGGCTTCCTTACATCCAAATACAAATACTAACTGTAACATATTCTGCAGACTCACTCTTTTTTGCACAACATTCTATGTGTAATTACTTGAAACTTTTATTACATTTCCCCCTTATTGTTTTATAAAAATAAGCAAAAATAGATAAAAGTACAAATACAAATGATAAAAGGCACATAGGTCAATATTATTCATAAAATTAAGATTTAGGAAAAAAAATTAGGCCTGTTATGAGACTAAATCATTTTCTCTAATAGGATGACTATTAGACATAATTAAAGAATAAATAAAGTATGACAGAAATACATTACACAAAATGATTTCTAAAAGATAAGTCTGGAAATTTTATAATATTTTTCAGTAAGCTGACATCGTCAAACTTTGGACATTTGACTAGTGCATATTTACAACAATATATCATGTAGAAGCCCAGAGGGCTTCTCGCACACAATTTCAGATAACAAATATGCTCACGTGCAATTTGAGATAACAAAGTCAGTAATAGTTTTGTTCTCCCTTTTTTCTTATCTTGCTTTTTTGCTTTTTGTTATATTCTTAACAAATTATAAAACCATAGCTTAACAATGGTCTAACCAGGTACCTCTGTAATAAAACACCATCCTCATGTCTGCATTGTTATTTTGCAAGAGATATTGTATTAGTCTGTTCTCACATTGCTCTAAAGAACTACCTGAGACTAGGTAATTTATAAAGTAAAGAGGTTTAACTGACAGTTCCACAGGCTGTACAGGAGGCATGGCTAGAGAGGCCTCAGGAAACTTACAATAATGGTAGAAGGGGAAGCAGGCAGGTCTTACACAGCCAGAGGAGGAGGAAGAGGGCACAGGAGAAGCTACTACACACTTTTATACAACTGGATCTCATGAGAACCCACTCACTATCATGAGAATAGCAAGAGGGAAATCCACCCCCAAGATCCAATCACCTCCCACTAGGCCCCTCCTCCAAATTTGGGGATTACAATTTGACATGATATTTGGGTGGGGACATAAAGCCAAATCACATCAGATATCCCTGGATTAGAGAAGCAACTCTGTGAGGTTGAAGCCCAACTGGAGAGCGGAGCTCCCAGCATAGTGTTAAATGTTCACATCGTGGAAAGAAAACGAATAGAACAGAAGGCTCATTTGTCTCTATCCAAAGATTTAGAATACCCTCCTGTGTGCCATATATCAGGAATTTTAAAAGTGCCTCAGAAAAAGTAACTCATTTCCTAACTTCTCAGTCTCTAAAGTACTTAATTGATCTTGGCGCTTCAACTATAGTGCTATAGACAATATTCATATTTTAACAAAAGTTACAGACATCTCACTTTTGTGACATCCCATGACTTGAGCTTAGACACTTGTCATCTCACGCTAAAATCAAGCCTGCTATATACTTAAATTTTATCTGTTACTGGTGTGTATTATCTTAAAGAATTTTAACCCAAATATTTTCTTGGTTTATTCTACAAAATATTCATTATTTTCAATCTAGAAAAAACAGAAAATAAATGTTAATTACGAGACAGATTTTATTTAAATTATATTTAGATTTTTAATTTTATATCTTTTCTTCATCAGTGTTTGAAAGATAAATGTTAATAGTACCAACACAGAAGAAACATTTTGCTTATTAATAGGAAACAATATTGACAATATTGAAGATTTAAAAGACTTTGTAGTGTACCTTACTTTTTAAATGAACGAGAGTAAAACAAGAACAACTAACAAAGTTGTCTTTGTCAACACTAAATCCTGTAAACAAAATTTAAGCCTGTAAACAAAATGTTAACTTACCAATATTAAACAAAAC
This sequence comes from Theropithecus gelada, assembly GCF_003255815.1. Classification (NCBI taxonomy): domain Eukaryota; kingdom Metazoa; phylum Chordata; class Mammalia; order Primates; family Cercopithecidae; genus Theropithecus; species Theropithecus gelada. The sequence continues at coordinate 73,182,671 of NC_037683.1, read as the reverse complement.
AGTTTATGATTATTAATTTTTTGGCCCACAATACAACTGTCCACTTAACTAACATTACAATAAATTAGCCTTAAAGAGTTGATGTGTATATAAGTGGCGAGTTTTTTGTCAACTAAAATATGAACATTTTGAAGTCATGTTCTGCAAATGATTCATAGTGCACTTGACCCTGTGCTTTGTAAGTAACAGCTAACCAAGCATGAGGGTTGTGGCTGGAAGGTATGTAGACAGGTTGGGAAAAGAGAAAATGGAAGAAGTAGTGGCCACCCTTTACTGAGCAGCTGTTATATTTCAAATACTGTACTAGGCCCTTTTCCTACATTATTGTTTAATTCACAGCTTGATCCAGGGTGATAGTTAGTTTATATATAGGAAAAAGAGGAGAAAGTATATGGAGAGAGAAAGAAAAGAAAGGAAGGAAGGAGGAAATGATTTGGGTCAATCGTGAATTTTATCTGTGAGGATCTTGTCTCCAGCTAATAACAAATCCAGTACAAGAAGTAAACTTTTCTGACTTGCAGTCCATTACTGACCTCACCTATTCAGTCCATTACCGATCTTACCCATTAATATAGTTTTTTTAAAAAAAAAAAAAAAAAAAACAGGAAAAGTCTAGAAAGCAAGTCACTGATTAGCACCTTTAGTTAACAATCCCATGCTGAACATAGAGGAGAGACTGTGATTACAAAAACATAACCAGAAGTCCAGAGGATAATTATCAATACAGAATCATATTCAGTATTGCTCTGAAAAATGTGTACTAGATACAAATGTAACTGCACACTTTAAGTCATATTAAACACGTAAATGGCAGGTGTGGTGGCTCATGCCTGTAATCCTAGCACTTTGGGAGGCCAAGGCATGAGGACTGCTTGAGCTCAGGAGTTTGAGACCAGTCTGGGGAACATAATGAGACCTCATCTCTACAAAAAAAAAAAAACAAATAAAATTAGCTGGATGTACTTGGGAGGTTCAGGTGGTTGGATCACCTGATCTCAGGAGGTACAAGCTTCAGTGAGCCAAGATAGTACCACCGTACTCCAGACCAGTTGACAAAATGAGACCTTGTCTCAAACGCATACACACAAAAACAGTCACAAACACACACAAAGGAAGTCTGGTGCACACATTCTTGCCACCATAATCCTGACAGTAGTAGACAGAAATATTAGGTGCAATTTTCAAAAATATGTTGTCAATACTGCAAATTTTTAAGCAACAATAGTTCAATTGTTTTCATTATAAAATATTCTAAAGGTAATATTTCAGTGTTGGGAAAATAAACTTTACATTTTGTACTTTTCTATCTCTCAGAAAAATAGTTTTCTCCTTTTGTCCTTTCAAAATGTTCAAAAATACACATCATGGGCCGGGCGCGGTGGCTCACGCCTGTAATCCCAGCACTTTGGGAGGCCGAGGTGGGCAGATCACGAGGACAGGAAATCAAGACCATGGTGAAACCCCATCTCTACTAAAAATACCAAAAATGTTAGCTGGGTGTAGTGGCAGGCGCCTGTAGTCCCAGCTACTCAGGTGGCTGAGGCAGGAGAATGGCGTGAACCCAGGAGGCGGAGCTTGCAGTGAGCCAAGATCACACCACTGGACTCCAGCTTGGGAGAGAGAGAGCAAGACTCCATCTCAAAAAAAAAAATATATATATACACACACACACACACACACACACACACACACACACACATATATACCTGCATCTATGGTGCAGCTATCTGTTGTTATTTCAGATATAAAAACATGTGGGTACATAATGCAGTGAACTGTTAGAAAGAAAAACCACAGTTTCCCTAATGAAGTTGTAGTGAAAGTACAATCACCATCGCATAAGCAGATATCAACATCATACTGTGCATCCTCTTATAACAGCCAGAATGACTGTTCCTATAGCAGAGATGGAGTCCATTAGAATTTCAACCACTGAAAAATTGGTTGAGACCACATAATTTGGTAGTATATGTGACTTTATTATATTAAATAGCGAGATTTTGATATGTAAATTGAGATTATTAACAGTAATGGTCATAATAAATACACTAATCATAATTTACTGGGCTTCAGTAACATACTATTTGCCACAATACAAATACTTTCAAAATCCTAACAAGATGTGCTCAAAACTAAATTGCAAAACAAATAAGCCACCACCTACTGTTAAAGGTTAGTTTAAATATTTCAAAAGCAACAATTTAATAAAAATTAAGGAATTTAATAAGCTTCCCTTTTCTTTTAACAAAAAAGCTTTCAAGAGTCAATGAGTGACAACAAGAAAAGGAAAACACTATTACATTAAAATGTGGTGTGTAAAGTATGGTAATAAAGACACTTAAGAGAGGTACATTTTAATAATAACAAATATATATTTTTTTAAACCAATGACTGCCCGTTAGGCACATTCTTAAGTCAGCTTGCATGGTTATGGCTATTTGTCAAAACTTACTTCATCATTTACAGTCTCAGAGTTCTTTTCCTTTTAGCTCAATGTTGTGATGGAATCAATACAAATCTGCTCTTAAAATATCTGTCTCTGACCTGTGTTTGTTTTAAGCTGTATCATTCATAATGGTGATGGATTGGTAATGCTATTCCTCTTTGTCTGCACAAAGCACCATGGCATAAAAAGCACATATATTTTATGCCCAAGGTCAGGAGAAAATTAATGGATAAAGAGTTAGATAAAATGGAGTTCAAGCTGAATGGGCTGAGAGAGCTCTACAGGGTACAGACCAGGCAGGCAGTACAAAGTCCATTATACTTAAACACTCCTGAAGCATTTCAGAAGTGAAATCGTTTCTGCAGGCTAACACATAAAAGCACCAAGCTCTCACATGGCTTCCACTGAGTGCCCACAGGTATGGGCAAAGTACTCCTGTTCAGGAGCTTCCATGGCATATTCCATTTATCAATCTTTACCTTGAGCAATAAGCCCATTTGGTGTTTATCACCAGAGTTGAACAAGTTATGCTTTGTTGTCATTAGAAAAACTTCTCTTTTAACGCTTTCCTACTAATTCTATTTCTATTGTTCACTCTCTTACTGTGCCTTGTGAATACTTAAGAGTTTAGGGTCTCACTTAAGAGGCAGGTTCAGCTGATTCCAACACAAAGAAAGCTTCATAGCTAACAATTACACTTTTCTCCATTACATCCCTCCAGACATCTAAACGGCAGCAAACGAAGTAGAAATTTAAAACAAAAACAAAAACAGAGACCAGTAACTGAGAATTCTAAAGTTTGGCACACAGAACCCCATCAAAATCATCCATGACAATTTGGCTGATAATATCTACGCATAAACATAAGGAAATAAGCATTTTGCCTAGTTAAGCAGTCCAAAAAATCAATGGTTTTCTTCACAAACCTTGCTGAGAAAAGCAATATTATTACTTTGTTGAATATAAAACAACTGAGCAAAGCCATATTCGAATTTATCCTAAATATCTCACTTTCAGATTTAGAAAAACAATATTTAATAAATAGATATTATAAGAGGGTTCTTCCATTTGTTCATTTTAAGGGGAATGCACAGTAACAGTTGTGATTCGTCCTTATAGTTGAGGCTTCAACTCTGTGACACTATAAATAAACTGCTCCTGGAGCTGCGGAAATTGCCCATTATCTCCAAGAGCATGTTCTGATAAGAGACTATCAACACGAAGCCAAAACTCCTTCAGAGCATCAAGAGAGGAAAGCTTCTAGTGATGGTTTGGTCACGGTCTCTTTCAGGATGATTACATGGCAGAGGAAGGAATAAAACTGTGGAAGAATTAAAGTTGGTGGATGCGAAAGAAATGTGTACAGTGGTGATATAGATATTAAAGCCAAAATGTGGCAACTCTGTTTGACTCTGTAATGTAAAATGCATTTTTCACGTAATGTAGAAATAGATTCAGGTAGTACTCAATGAACTCATTTAATATTAAATATAATAGGCAAGTTCTGAGTGTCAGTTAAACTGGATTGAATGCTTGAGTTTGTCAGAAATCAGGTGTGGCTTCACCCAAAAGCATAATCTTTCCTTTTAAGTTTCTTTATTTGTAAATTTAAGAGTCAGAAGATAGTCTCCAAGGACTCTTCTACCTAACCAAAAAGCAAAACCAAACCCTTCCAAATATCTTCCATGATATTCTCCTAACATAAAAAGTCCCAGGTTTATGATCCAAAGACAGAGATCTTGGCATTTGAACAGCAGTGCAGAGACAAGACTTTCTGATCGGGGTCCACAGGGCAGTTACACACATAAAATGACTTCAGGGAAACTCTTCATTTAGGGAAAAAAGCAATTATGAGGAATTCGTAAGTACTATGAAGCTATTTTTAAAATAGTAACAGAAAGCTGAAATGAAGAGTAATGGTCTAAAGCTAAAAAAGGAAGAAATTAAGATTAGACAACACAAAAATTCTTCAAGGGAAATTAGGCACTAGAATAACTGCTTAGAGGGACACTTGAGTCAACCTCATTGGAGGCATTCAGAAATAGATTATATCAAAACCTAGTAGGAAGTCTAGTGTTACTCCCTGACTTGAAAAAAATAAAAAACAACATAGCACATCTCCACTACCTAAGTTTCCATATTTTGCATATCATTTTCCATATTTTGCATATTATTTTCCATATTTTACATATATTTCATATTACTGTATATACTTACTGCTCTGATTATACTGGTTTGCATGATTCTATTTTCACATATATCCTAAATATTTCAAAAGTTTCAACACAGTTATTATAAGCTTAACATTTTAAAAGTTGGTTAAATATTCAAGGTTGTTGATATATTTTAACTTCTTATTCTAGTAAAGTACATTTACATTATAACTTATTGCCATCATAGCAACTCCTGTGCTACATATTTTTGTTCATGGATCTGTTGCTTTCTATCGAATTGCATCCTCAATTTAAACTCCTATGACTCAAATGAGTATTTTACGCCTCTTGGTATTTCTAAAGCCCTAGGTATGAATGAATGCATGGCAACTCAGTGCTGCCATTTTAACATGTGCTGATAATACGTTCCAGAAATTCTAAAAAAATGATGTATAAATTTTGTTATTCTCTTATGTAACTAAATAAAGGTATTGGTGCTACTAGAGATATACATATTTATTTCTAGTATATATTTAATATACTTACACCTGAAATGAAAAGATAGGCAAAACAGTTTTTAAATAATCTATAATAGAACACTGCTTTAACAGAATGAAGATAGACTTAAATTTCTAGAGGGTTAGGAAATTGGGGACACCCTGGATCATCTCAAACAGAACTGAAGATACTCTTCACAAGTCAGTTCACTCTGGGTCAGTGGCATTCAGCCAGATAAATCTTGTTAATATTAAAACTGGCTTAAAGCCAGACAGAATTCATTCTTTTCTCAATTAAAATAGATGGAGCCATCTTTCTTGACTATTAAGCATATCTCTAATGTTCACAAGCCTGCCTTTGTTTCAGTTCCTCTCCCTATAGCATGAAAATGATAAAAATTCTTCTATCCACAAAGTTGCATAATTTTTATCACATTAGAAAAAAAGCATCAGTAGGAGTATTTATGGAACATTACTCTTAATTCTACATTTTTACCTATGCAGAACATTTTGTAACCAGTGTTCAATATTATGATTAAAACCTAAATGAGGTTAATATTTACATTTTGTTTATATTTCAATTATAACAGAACAATTTTAGAATTCATGTGTGCATAAATTTGGCAGAAAATAATTTCTCTAAGGCAAATTTTAACTTCATTTAGGGCTGACTACGGTAATACTAAGTGTTCATCCTTGTATTTTCAGATACTTGGAAGAAATGGCAGTTCCAGGGGCCTTCTATGTTCCTCCTTGGTACAAAACCATCTATGTGATGTTCTATTAATGCTCCATCTCAACTCCTGTGCAAACCTGTTGATACCCATAGATCTGCAGGGAACATGCTATGCTATTCACAATTTAGTCCTTCAGATTCAGACATGTCTTAATTCATCTCAAGAAAAGACTAGAAGAAAATGGTAGCTGCTTCTTAAAATTACCAAAATCATGATCATCACTATTAACAACTGATAATAAGCGATAATGAATACTCTTTGGCACTGTCAATCAAGAAATATTATTTTAATTTAAACTATTCATTTTGGACATCATCTACTATTGGAGTTGTTACAATATTGTCCTCTGAAAGAAATATCTGAACATCTTAATTCATGAGGATGGTATTTGCGGGGCCTTAAAAATTGGTCCAACATTTTAAAATAATGGATAATAAATTAAACACCAAAAGGCATTAAGCAATAAAATGTCCATTAAAACACTTTATCTCAGCATCTGGAAAATACCTAGGTGGTATATATAGCAAAATACAAATACCAAATATTAGGTGGTATATACAGCAAAATAAAGGCTAATCACTGAGAAGGGAAATATTTTTTTGAACTTTCCAGATACATTATTACTTTTAAAGCTCAAGGCATAGTTTCCTGTGGGTTCTTTCCATTTTTCTTCATTCAGTAAAATAAATATCCATCTTCAGCCAGACATTCATTCCTCCCCGAGCTATTAAAACTCAATTAATTGCTTAGTTAATTGCCAATCCCATTTAAATGACTCACTGCTGAATGCCAAACAAACTTATAAAATGAAGTGATATGCTAAGATTCATAAGCAGTCACAAATTTAAAAATAAATTTAAAAAGGAAGAATATGCATGCCCAAGAAGAAATGGTTTCATTAATTAAAAAATCAGTATCATATAAATAAACATAGGTAAAAGCAAATTAATTCAACCTTGGCAATAAAGGCACAAGATAATCTTGTCATCTATTTCATTAAGGCGTTGCAAATAGATCACACTTCATCAGAGGGCTTATAGAACTGTCCTCGTATTCTAAGAATAGCTGTTCAAGTAGTTCAGGCTGCAAACAGGTACAAGACTTCTGATTTTCTACTTAAACAGAAGTTTTTAAAGTTAGTGATTATATCTCATTTACCAAGAGTAAGCTAAATTGTTCCTGAAATTAACTCAAATCACTTGTGTTCATGAGCAAGGGAAGGAGGCGATTATATATTTATATATTTCAAGCAGGGTCTGAGTGAATTGAGTACCCAGTACCAACACACTCAAGTATTCTTTTTACTCCCTAACCGCTTACTTCAAATTTTCATAGAAAAAGCAGCAATTCTAAGAATATAGCAAATGCATTAAATAGCCCTGTATGGAGTGGCCAATGTACTAATTCATATGTGCTGGTGAACTCTTTTTGTCTGTTGCTCTCTTAATTCTTGAAAATAAACTACAGGCTAGTAAGTATCTTCTGTTACTGTGTCCTCCCTCACCCTATCAGCCTTTACCAGATGATAATCTAGACCAATGTCTCTGCAAAACCAAGGCTGCAGAAGAGATACATACATTTATTTTGTAAGCAACAATGAAGTACTGAAGTCCATAAATTTTCCATTACAATGTCAGAAAATCAAGAAGGCTCACTTTTTGCTCAAGAATAATTCAGAACGGAAAAAAGCAACTGCTCAGTTTTTCAAAATAGTTTAAGTTGCAAAAACAAATGAGAAATTGTGCAACAAATGTAGTGACTCTAAGTCATAAACGCACATTAACTTCAACTTATTAACTACAGTACCTACCATGTGCTAAACATTGCACAGGGTCCCAAAGATGCAAAGACCAGCTTTGGGATGCTTCCTCAGAGGGCTGAACTCCATAATCAACTCTGCTAAACAAGAGATGTACTACAAAGATTTCAGCAGAGAAATAACTTAGGTCAGTTTACATTTACAAATGAGATAGTCCTAACAGCCTTTAAATCCCCACATGCTGTAATGGATGATATTTAGCATGCATGAAAGCTTGGAAGCAAATAATGTTTGCACAAACTGTTTATCTATCCTTATAACACCAAACCCTGAAGTGTTGGAAGATTGCTGAAGGCTTTTTTTTTTCCTTTTAAATATTAATATGCACACTTTTCAACCAATGGTTGGCATATAATACCTGCAGCGATTCTTGATTCTATCACATTTATAAAAAAATAATGTCAATACCTATAATAACTATAAACACATGATATTAAGTTTTGTTTTATGGCCATTTCGAACTTGCTGAAATAATGCTGCATTTAAGGCAGACTTCCAAGACAGAATGAAAGACTCTTACTACTATTTGTAGGGAGAAATAATGGTTCTTTTATGGTCCTGATTTGCATTTTTACAGATTATCTATCATACCTTATGTTTTTTCCAATGTTTCCTAAAGCTTCAGATTTTGGTTGTATTGTAAAACCAAAGTAAACAAAATTTCTATAGGTTAATGCCATAATAATTAGTTATGTGTAGTTCTATTTTTGTGTGCATATATATACCCACATACATGTATATAGATACTTAATCTTGTCTTTGATCTATAGCAAGGCTAATGCAGCAAAAAAAATCCATATTTGCATATCCATGTCTCTTTCCTGAGTACCTCTAGTTGCATGTTTCCTGAAAAGAGTAAAATTCAAGAGAGTCAGAGTAAATTATTCCCTACCACCAAACCTTCACAAATATGTTCTGTTCCCTGTAAGCCTGATCTCAGTGTATGCCATCTATACCAAACCAATGCCAACCCAGAAAGCATCTTTGGTGACTCTCTTCCTTAGTGGCAATATTCAACTGCTATTGATGCTACCTTTTGAGTTACTCTGCATCTCTCTTCTTGTCATTCCCACTGTCAGCAGAGACATCTGGACCTTTATCATTTGTCTATTTTAACTTCAGTACTAAAACCCTCCAATCTGTTCTCCTTCCACAATGCAGCTAGAGCCAAGTTTCAAAACAGCAAATACATTACTAAGGTTTTCCTGATTCAAGTCTTTTTGCTTCAAAGACTACCCAAACTCTCTAGCTTCCTTTCTTCCACTCTCTCCACCATGACCTGTGCTCCAGAATCTGAGCTAAATTAAGAGTTCTGTGAATACACATCACCTGAGCATAGGCCACTCTTGCTGCCTGAAATACCTTTAACTTTTATTTTTATTTATTTATTATTTATTTATTTATTTATTTATTTATTTATTTTTGAGACAGAGTTTCACTCTTGTTGACCAGGCTGGAGTGCCATTGGCACGATCTCGGCTCACTGTAACCTCTGTCTCCTGGGTTCAAGTGATTCTCCTGCCTCAGCCTCCCGAGTAGCTGGGATCACAGGCATGCACCACCACACCCGGAAAGTTTTGTATTTTTAGTAGAGACGGGGTTTCTCCATGTTGGTCAGGCTGGTCTTGAACTCCCAACCTCAGGTGATCCACCAGCCTTGGCCTCCCAAAGTGCTGGGATTACAGATGTGAGCCACCGTGCCCAGCCTACTTTTAACTCTTATTAAGGATTTCTCTCACCAAGAGATCCTTCAAGACTTCAATCAAATTCTGCCTTCTTTTGAAAGCCTTGCCCAACTACTCTAATATATTGAGCATTGCCGTCTCTATTCTGGAAGCGACTTTAATACATCTTTGTTATTCCATTTATACTCAACTATAAACGATGGTGCCCGAGCAGCAGCCTCTGCATCACCTGGGAACTTACTAAAAATGCAAAATGTCGGGCCCTACTCCAGACCTGCTGAATCAGAAACTCTAGGGGTGTGAGACTCAGAAATTTGTGTTTCAACATGGTTCAACAAGCCTTCCAGGTGATTCTGATGCATACTGATGTTTAAGGACCCCTCTTCTATTCAAATCCTGCATGTCCATCAGTCTCTACACATAACTGAGAAGGACCTTGATGGTTTTCATCTTCCTTCCTTTCTTCGGAATATACAATACACATTTGTTGAATACAGAGCAAATAAACTGGTAACTAAAATTAGAATTTTACAGTTAATTCCAATGCGCTTTATACAGATACAGATTCTTAGCACACTATAGGTCTGTACACAGGATACACACTTGAAATTTAAAGATGATCATGTCAAGACAATAGTAGACATGATGCATTGCCAACAGTTTTCTTACGATAATATTCATCATGAAAAATGAATATGATCATATGAAGTTATTTTCATGTTAGACAACAGGGAAACTTAAAAGATGCTACTATGAGTCAAGGGCCATTTACAACTTTTATAAGTAATCAACTAGGGACACTGTTGATCAAACAGAGCCCCCACCCTCCAACCCCCATATATAGTCTGTTTATTAAACATAGTTTAATACTTGTCCTTCGTAAAACCTTATTGTATATATAACTGATAATAAAAACTGTAATAATTATTAATTATTTGATTCATAACTTAATTTAGTGGTTGCAAACACGCCAAACAAAAACTCAGAAAAATTCTCTAGGCTGTCCATACAACAAATGCTCTACCTATATGTTAAGAGACTGCAGAGGCATGGATACCAGCCAGCTAAGACATAGATACGGGCTGAGAAGTGGAAAGGCAACGGGATCCGCCCACACTAGCTTAAAGTATGTAGACACATATATCTAAATGGCAAAGTGTTTGAAATCAGGACTGGGTGTAACATGTTGTACTTTATTCCCCATCCACAAGTGTTAATTACAGGATCTCTGAATATAATTGTTATTTAACATATTGACTTAAACAGAATTTCTATGTAATTCTTCTTTGCTTACCATTTTGAGTAAAAAGCACAGGTGTTAAACTTCGTATTAGACGAAATTAATAATTTAAGTTATTTGAAAGTCAATTCATCTCAGGCATTGTATTCTGTTCCTACTATCGTGTAGTACTTCTGTCACTCATCTCCATTTATAAATGTACTAAGCTGGATTTACAAAGATTTCAGAGGTGCTCTAGGACTGAGATGATACATTTTTACCTCTGTATATGCAACACTTACAAGTCTAGAATCTGGGCTTTTTATGCTCCAAATCTGTAAAGTAGTTGATTTTAAAACTTAATAATAATTTGATTAATAAATCACAGAAAAGAAATAAGGAAAATAAGGATATTGCTATAGTATGGTATCATCTAAAATCATTTGATAGAAACAACACAGCATTTTCTCTGTAAATGTGAAAGCACTGCTTCAAGTTTTGACCAATTGTCCATCTAATCTTTTCCATAGCTTATTTTTTATAATACAAAAGCTTATTTTCTCTTGGATCTAACACTACTGTTCTCCTGGTATATAATCCTCAGTAAGAAACAATTTTTTTAAAAAAGATATAATAAAACTAATATCCATGAAGTTTTAAAACTGGAACTTTGATAAATGTATTATCCTTATTAGCTTTAAATACCTTGTGTCAAAATATGCCCAAGAAAAACTGGTGACTGTTCATTCAGTCCACGTTCATTGGTTCACACTGACATTTATTGATAACCTGCTCATGCCAAGCATTTTAATAAGTCCTGGGCAATAAAAGTATAAAAAACCCACAGTGCCTGTCATAAAAGAAGTCACATTCTAGAGCAACAAAGGATACATAAATAGTTGCAAACCAAAGTATTTTAATGGAATAAGAGACATGTATATAAAGGTATTATCAGATCAAAGTAGGATATTGACCAGATCTGCTAAAGGAATTGGGAAAAGCTTCATAGAGTTAGGTTGCAGTAGATGAGAAAGATTAATCAGGTGTTGAAAAGGGAGACCAGGAAATTAAGCTGAAGGAACATCATGCAGACATACCTTGGAAAGAATGTAGTACGTTAGATGGAAACTAAACCAGAAGTGTTCATGATGGGAAGAAGACCTGTGAGGCAAGTGGAAGCCTAGTGGCCAGGCTAAACAGTTCCCTCTTTTTGCCACTGGCAAAGGTGAATCATCAGAGGTGTGAAACAGGGCAGTGGCATGATCAGATTTCACTCCTGGGTGGCAGCTATGAACATTCATCAGGGTTTGCAGGGATTACAAGTTTCCAGCCATTCCACACATTTTTGACCAAAAAAAAATTATATTAAAGGGGAAATATATTTCTATTAATAACAAATGTGTCATGATAATGTCAAGTATTAAGACAGAATATATGAAACAAATGTTTATGGAAAGTGTTAGCAGCAGCAGTAGACGTGAAAAAAGACTAGCTTGCCTTTGGAAAGATAAAGGAACAAGGTAATATGCAAAGAAAGCAATAAGCACTAGAGTGAGATAACTGACAAACCAAGACAGATTTGAAATGATACATGACTCTAAAACACTGAAGCAATAATAAGAAAATAGCTTAGAACACAACAGCCTAATCACCTGAAGTAACAGACCTAAAAAGTGCAGTGACGATAGCAATTAAGTTTCTCTTGTACAATATAGACCCAAGATATGAGAATTTTCTTTCTTTGGTTTTAAATATATGTTATATATGCTGCAGTTTGCAGACCCTGATGGACTTTTGATTCTTGAAAGTGAACACAGTACCTGAATGTAAAGATAACAAAGTCTTTGACAGGTTAATTAAAAAGACTTAAACTTGAGGTGTTGTATTTCTTATTATGCCATTTTTAGCACTATTCTAAGTAGTGAGTGATGAGCTATTCTAATTATTGGAATAGGTAATTGGTGGTAGGACCACTTGTAAATACAACAAAATAGGTATTAGTCAGTCAGACAAAAGCAGCTATATGTATGTGCGTGCACGCACACATACATACACACACAGACACAACTTTTATAAATAGCAAATAGCAAACCTGGGCACAATATTTCGCAATGATAGAAACTACTGTTTTGCAGTGATCCTGCAGAAGTAGGAAGCCAAAGAGTAGATCACATATCACTGACATCCTGTTTCCCAATAGGTTTGGTGAACAATGAAAAGCAGATTTGTTGTTGCTAATTGTAAATGCCCTAATTTTCAATAATGTAAAAATCAGAACTTGCACATATTCATATTTATCGTGACACACACACACTCTGCAAAAAAGAATGTTATTTAGCTCAATTAATTGGTTGGTACTGGGAACGGTCCTAAGAATAAACTCCAGAGTGAGTTCTACCTGGAAGCTTGATACGGAGTCAAGTTAAAGTAACTGTAAGACAGACACTGTAGATGCCTTAGGAATATATTATTAAAAAAATCAAACCAAAAATTAATGAGTTAATATTTCAAGTCCTTAAAATGGAAAACAAGACTCATTAATTCTTTAAAAAAAAAAAAAAGCAGAAAGTAGCAACAGGTAAAAACAGAAATTGGTGAAATACAAAAACAAACAATAGAAAGGACTGACAGAACTAAATTCTCATTGTTTGAACACAGTAATTAAAAACCTAAACTTCCAGTGAGTCTGATTACAGAAAAGAGAGAAAAGGGACATATAAACATCATAAAGAAATCTCCTCTATGATTCAATTATCTCCCACTGGTTCCCTCTCATGACATATGGGGATTATGGGAACTACAATTCAAGATGAGATTTGGGAGGGGACACAGACAAACCATATAAAGTACTTTAAGGCTCAAATGAATACAGTGCCTGCCATGTGGAATTTTCAATGTAGATCTTCAAATATGAAATTGAGTTAGTCAACTCTAGAGTACTACATTTTTTTAAAGTTTAGCTGCAGAGTTACAAAAGGAGAAAAATTACGAGGGACGAGTGGACAGATGCTTGAAGATAGATGGAAACAAATTTATTATATATTTAACTTTATAAAAGGAACAGGAAATTGTAAGGCTCTGAACTCTCCTGAGTCAGTTTCCTGATGCCCTGGTTCTGTCAAGGTTTAATCACTAAACTACATCAACTATAGTTACTACTTTGTTTTTAAGCCACTTTGAGATTTTCACTATGGACTGGAAAGTCTGGGATATGAAAGCCTAAGCATGAAGAAAGGCTGGACGCCATAAAAACGTGTATGAATTGGTGGGATTTAATTTCATTTGGGTCATATTAATGGCCACGAGCATGACAACTCTGTACCATACCAACCACCATACATTGCAAAGAAGTACTAACTCTATATGTAGATAAGTCAGATTTATTAGTATTCTTTACTTGCTCAGATGAAATGCATTTATTTATAAATTCTGGTAAAACTATATGAATGTCTGCCACGTGTGAAAGTTATTTTAGTGAGTGAGATTTACAAATGCATTGAAAAAATGCTTGCATTTTGCCAGGCACTTCTGAGTTCTCTGCCTGCACTATTTCATTACACCTTAAAAAGCTCTATGAGGTAGACTATATTCTTATGTTAGAGATTTAAAAATTGTTATGGATTCAGTCATCTCATAAATCCACTTGTCCTCTCTCTGCCATGATTTTGTCATCAAAGATTAAAATTTTATTATAACCAATTAAACTCATAAACAATTTGTTGATTTAACATTAACAGGCATTAATTTTAAAAAAATAATTTATAGGCCGGGCGCGGTGGCTCACGCCTGTAATCCCAAAACTTTAGGGGGCTGAGGTGGGCAGATAATGAGGTCAGGAGATAGAGACCAGTCTGGCCAACATGGTGAAACCCCGTCTCTACTAAAAATACAAAAATTGGCTGGGCGTGGTAGTGTGTGCCTGTAATCTCAGCTACTTGGGAAGTTGAAGCAAGATAATTGCTTGAACCCCGGAAGCGGAGGTTGCGGTGAGCGGAGATTGCGCCACTGCACTCCAGCCTGGTGACAGAGCTAGATTCTGTCTCAAAAAATAATAATTTATAACATCTTGTGTATTATAAATACACTCTATAACCAGCATTGATTCTTCTTTATTAAGTCTTCACCAGCTCATGTTTCTTCCCTTCTTCACCATAGCAGTGTCAGTCTCTACCACTCATTCCATATTGGAATCTTTCATTGTTCTTTGTGTTGTCCTTATTTCATCCACTTCTACTAGGCTGCGATCAAAGATAATTACCAAAAAAAAAGGGAACCTAACAGGCTGACTTAGTTAAATCATTCCATTTTAAATATTCAAAAGTTGAGACCCCCCCCCAGACACAGTATGACTTTTCATATGGGCAAATCACCATGAGAATCCATACCCCTAGCTCTGCCTCACTACAACAAGCTGCCTATCTTCCCACTCCCAATCACTCTCTATGCTTTTGGTTTTCTATTGCTTCCCACACGCTTGCCAACGCTATTGTTAGACCAAATATGTTCTTACATATTTTATATTAACACTAGATTTTAAAATATAAAGTGGTAAATAATAAAGTCAGTGAGGTTATCTTGCTCTAACTCCTCACTTAATAAAGAAACTGAAGCCAGCCGGCCACAGTGGCTCACAACTGTAATCCCAGAACTTTGGGAGGCCGAGGCGGGCAGATCATGAGGTCAGGAGATCTAGACCATTCTGGCTAACACGGTGAAACCCCATCTCTAGTAAAAATACAAAAAATTAGCCAGGCGTGGTGGTGGGCGCCTGTAGTCCCAGCTACTCGGGAGGCTGAGGCAAGAGAATGGCATGAACCCGGGAGGCAGAGCTTGCAGTGAGCCAAGTTCTCTCCACTGCACTGCAGCCTGGGAGACAGAGCCAGACTCCGTCTCAAAAAAAAAAAAAAAAAGAAATGGAAGCCTAGAAATATTAAGAGACCAGGGTTACACATTTTAGTTTTATTTCAGGTTATTCAACTACTTGCAAATAATAAAAATCTGTAGAGGCACTAGTGACATGTTATGACAACTGTTTTGATCATTATTTAGATTTTGGATTTATTTAGATTTTAGATTTTAATAATTTTATTCACCTCTATAACAGTACAAAAATCAGCAGCTTTTACAGTAATGCAAGGTTTCTTCTAATTTCACTGACCTTTTCCTAATACTTCAAGAAAATAATAAATACATATTGGCTTTTGACACCATTGTAGTTAAACAAACTTGTAGAATTCGAAAATATTTAATTAAAACATTTTGAGTAAAATGAGTGAAGTATGACCCTTCTATATAATATTCCTTAAAGTTTCCTAATCATATAAAACGGAAAGTTGAATTTGGAAAAAAGTCAAATTAAGTTCAACAGACTAAAAGTGCTCTTATATCCCAAAAGGAAAATAAAGATATGCTTAGGTATGAAATAGCTGACCTCAACGGCCCTAGAAAGCTGTACATGGTCTTTACAAGCAAATAACAAAGAAATCTGAAACGTGTGTTACAAGAAAGGAAAAAGGAAAACACTTAGTAGGAAAAGACAAAACATAAAGATCCATAAACATAAATCCCCACTGTAGCTAATAATTTTCTGAATGTATGTTTCCAGTGATTAGATGAAAATCATAAATCCTCAAAGATGCCAACAGGTACTTGAAATAATCAAGTCACAAGAATTAAGGAGTAAATAATAGCTCTGTGCATCTCAGGCTAAGAAGCCAAGAGCCTTCAACAATCTACCAGCCAATGGGCAATCCTCCTCAGAACACATGCAGCTCCCCTGTGACAATTTTAGGTAAACCTGATCTTTGACTATATGGTGTAATTGGTTTTAATTTAAGGATTTTCTTTTACTCTGTGACTTCTACCCATGAGAGCTAAAGCCAGCAAAGCTAGGCTAATCTGCATTCTGAAATTTCATTCTGTGTTTTTATTTTCCTTTGGAGGGTTCTTGTTTCAGAAGAGCTTCATTAACTTAATTAGGCATGATCCAGTGGGCCCATACAAATTAGGCTAGCCACAGTATCTTTAGAATGGACAAAAATAAGAAGCCAGCTGTAGTCTTTATATTTTGAAGAAATTCTTACCAGCTGACATTTCTTTGTGTCACAGTCATATTAAGCTCATGACAACTGCAATAACCGAAATGTGTTTTGGAAGTTCGAGTCTCCAACACTATGAGATATAGAAGACACAACAGTGGATAGGGAATGAACTTTTTTTTTTTAACCACAATTCTTTTTGTAGGCATCTAGTTCTTTGCTTTATTATAGAATGAATAATCCTTTGGCAAAAGTATGTTTATAAGTCAATTTATAACTACGAGCACTGTAATAACTGTATCAGAAAACATTTAGGAGAAAAGATATTTTCATTTTCTTCCTAGAACTCACAGGCCTGTGTACACCTGTGCATACATGTACCAAGATAATATAATACAAGATAATACATGTATCAGATAATGCAAAGAAAACCAGACATTACCTGACCTGCAATCTTAGGAAGTTATTGATTTTGCCTCAATTTCTTCATCAACCAGTAGAAATAATAATAACCCTCATTCTTGTTCAGAGAAGTCTTCAGGCAACTTACCTGTTTCAAAATAATAATCTGGGTAATTGTTAAAATAGAGATTCCTGGACCATTATTTCAGACATACTGAATCAGGCTTTCCACCGAGGAGCCAAGGAATTTGTATTTAATAAAAGTTATTCTTAGTGGGTCGCTATAAACTAAAATATAAATAATGTGAAATCCCTACAGATTCTTACTGGGTTACTATAAACTAAAAATAAATAGGAAAGCTCTATAGAAAATCTTGAGTGATATATAAGTATATACCATCAACATTATTCAGAATTTCTAGCGCAAAGGAAAATGTTGCAAAGAAAGTATACTTACAGGAATTTATTCTGGCTAACCTTTACACTGTGAAGAATTGCTGTACTGATGAAATCAATCAACCCACCAACCAAACAAGCACCAACCAAACAAGCACCAGGAAGCTCAACATATAACCTTCTGGTTCTCAGATAAGTACAAATTTTAACTGATAAAGATGAAAAGTCACATCTCATACAATAACATTTAATGCAGCAAAATACTCTAGCTATGGTTCTCATAAGTCCTGGAATTCTGGAACTAAATCATACACAAACATAATCACAGCGACTTTCTGACTTGTCGCTTGATTCTTTATAAATGTATTCTTAAGAAATACAATAAGAAAACATGGAAGAAAAAATATGAAAACCTTCCAACCTAATGCTAATTATGTGAATTAACCATGTTGAAAACAAGATAGGCCGGGCGCGGTGGCTCACGCCTGTAATCCCAGCACTTTGGGAGGCCGAGGCGGGCGGATCACAAGGTCAGGAGATCGAGTCCACAGTGAAACCCCGTCTCTACTAAAAATACAAAAAATTAGCCGGGCGCGGTGGTGGGCGCCTGTAGTCCCAGCTACTCCGGAGGCTGAGGCAGGAGAATGGCGTAAACCCGGGAGGCGGAGCTTGCAGTGAGCTGAGATCCGGCCACAGCACTCCAGCCTGGGCGACAGAGCCAGACTCCGTCTCAAAAAAAAAAAAGAAAACAAGATAGTGCTTGGAGTAGGGATTTACTGTCACCATAAGCTATTTGTGACTTAAAAACTAGAACATGGAGTTCAGAACACAATCCAATTTCTGTAGATGACAGTGAGTTCCCAGCAGGGGTTGTTCCTCCCCAGAAACCTGTCTTGGATAGTATCCTGGTACTTGGTTGCGTTGGCACGTCTGCCACCTCAGAAATCAACCAAGTCATGTTTCCGTTTGAATAAGAAACTCAACACATTCCTCTGATTCCTAAACTGTGCCTACACAACCTGTTATAACGTTTTGTAGATTGCAGGGAATACTGTTGAAGTCTCACAGTGGCTAGCTTCAATTTCAAATGTACGTTTGCAAATTTGGAAAATGTAAATTGAGAAATCTTCTGGAAGAAAATCATGCTGGAAATAACAGAAATTGCTTGCGTTCACTTGGTCAACTAATAACGACTGATCCTCGGTAACAAAGATTTCTAGGGTTATGAATGTTGGTTTTTGCAATGTTCACAAGGTTCCAAGGATTAGGACCTAGGCCATACTTAAGGGTATATAGATATTATATCTATACAATCTGGATAGATATAGTACAGTCATAGTATGAGTTGGAATTGATTTTATTAAAGCTGATAATAAAACCAGATGGTCCAAGTATCTGAATCAAATATAGACTTCCTTAAGCTAGGGTTGAAAATAGCTCCAGAAAAAAAGAATGAAGTTCTAAATATGACATAACAGATCTGCAGAGGTAACATAAGTGTGGATATTTAAGAATAATAATGACTCGTTCTGGACTAAGCTAATTATGTCTTCCAAGGTATTTTATTTGGAGAACACTACATGGTTGTGCGCTATATCCTAAAATTCAAGTGTGCAGCAGA
Source organism: Theropithecus gelada (assembly GCF_003255815.1). Classification (NCBI taxonomy): domain Eukaryota; kingdom Metazoa; phylum Chordata; class Mammalia; order Primates; family Cercopithecidae; genus Theropithecus; species Theropithecus gelada. The sequence continues at coordinate 73,163,658 of NC_037683.1, read as the reverse complement.
CTTATCAGAGGGTGGGTAGAAAGTTGCAACCAATCAAGTTTTACATGCCTCAGTCTCTTTCACTTATGGATGATAAGCTTATCAAGTTTCCTGTCCTTCTCTTCCTAGAGATTATATTTTTGTACTTGAAGCCTGTAGCTACTTTCCCATCTTGAAACCCAAAAACCAAAAAGACACTGTGTTCACTAACTGGCCCTAGGTATGAACACAATGGATGTTTTCAAACAAATGAATGACTCAAAGGAGTTTTTAAAATGTTTCTTTGGTGCGAAGAGCAGGGGTCACAAAGGCATATGGACAGTAAATACAGAAATATTACTAGAGATTTGCATCCAAGCTTAACCAGCTATAAACCAAACAGAATAGTTCTGTCTAAAACGAAGGTAGGTAATTAGTTTCCTACTGCTGTTATAATTAGCTGTCACAAACTCAATGGCTTAAAACAAAAACATTTATTATTTTTCAGTTCTGGAGGTCAGAAGTCCCATATGAGTCTCACTGGGTTAGATCGAGGTGTTAGCAGGACTGATGTTAGCAGCCCTTTATGGAGGCTATAGGGGAGAATCTTCCTTCTTGCATTTTCCAGTTTCTATAGTCTGCCCACATTCCTTGGCTTGCGATCCTTTTTCATCTTCAAAGCCAACAAAAGCCAGTTAACTCTTTCTCATTTTGCATAATTCTGACACTGACTCCTCTGCCTCCAATTTAAAGACCCTTATTATTATATTAGGCTCACTTGGATAATCCAGAATAACCTCCCTCTCTTAAGGACAAATGAATAGTAACATCAATTGCATTTGCAACCTTAATTTCTCTTTGCCTTGTAGGGTAACATAGTCATCACAAGGTTCCAAAGAATAGGAACCAGTCGTGATAGAGAGTGGGATGGTCAGGGCCATTATTTAGTCTACCCACAACCAAGAATAATGGAAATCATATTTTTCTCCTGCCTGTGGATGGTGAAAACGTCAAAGGAAGACACATCTGACACTCTTCTGTTGGGAGAGTTTATTCAACTTCATTTTGACTTCACTGACTTCTATACACTGATCTGAGGTGGGTTTTTTCGGCACGTCTGATTTAATTTTCAAAAGTTAACTGCTTGATTGCAAACAAAATCAAACAGAATAATTTATGAAAAATTGAAGCAAGAGGAGAAAGAACGTGGGAGGAAGTGGACATTTTCCAAGTGACTTAATTGAATATTATCTTAAGAATTTCTAAAGCTCAAATTCAGAAGGACACGTCTAGTTGGCTAAAGTACCAAGTCTGAGAGTAACAAAATAGTTGCCATTCCATAAGCCTAGAAAGCAAACCAAACTAGTAATAGCAATCTCATGTATATATCACAGAATTTCAGTTTAAGCATAGGACACAAGTCTAAATCAAGCTTTAAATGTGAACTATATAAACCTTCTAACAGAATAGCCTTCAGTGTAAAGAGCTAGTTGGCCATAAATAAGTTTAATTCCCTTCCTTTAAATTTAGATTTGACTCAAGCTGCATGAATTTCTGGACAAAGAAAAAATGAATTTGAGGCAGCGAGCTGTTGGTTTTACAGAATTAATTTCAGTCCAGTCTTGTAATAGCATATATGTATTAAAAGAACTTTGAAATAAAATGTATGGGGTCAAAGGGTATCAAAATATGGTGACTTTAACATGGAAATTTAAATTTTAAAAGAACTATTTGGAACAATTAAAAATAAGACATATTGACCATACAAACGTTTAATGACAGATTTGTCTTGATATTAAACCATTTCAGCTAAAATCAATGCCCTCCTTCTCACTCTTCTTAAAGTTTCACTCCTCAAACAACTACTCAGACTCAAAGTACACCCCCAAATTCAACCCACTAACACAAACCTGACTTGGTCATGTAAAATATCCCTTCTGCTTTAGCTGACTAAACTTTAAAACCAGTCTAAGCACCTTGTGTGTCAGTGAAAATAAACAATAGTGCATATGGCCTGTAGGGAGGCAGAGTTGACTCCTAAGTGAGTAACTGCTTGTCACTGGCATACAAGGACTTGAATAGCTCTGGGATGTATACAGCTCTTTACTTGTAGAGGAGAAATTCCAAGGATTGCACATCTTTAATTTTGATTACAGTTGACACCAATGGCATTCACACTTGAGATACTGACTGTCCTGATTCCACAGTTCTTTAATGTGTCTCACCAAAATAATAAGCAGGCTTCCTGATGTCTTTTCTTTATTCACATAACAAAGGTTGAATATTGTGGTTACTGAGTGGCAGATATTGAGATAATTGGTGTCTTGAAGTACACAAAGGTTGCTGTGCTTGAAGATCTTCACTAAATTAGTGCCTAAAAGATAACAAATAATTGTAATATAACATGCTATGTGTTAATGGAGCTATTATATAATATAGACTCAAGGAGAAGATAACTAACTTTACTGAACAAAGTCAAAAACAGGTGGTAGGTAGCACCTAAGTTGAACCATGAAGGATAGGTAGAGGTTTGACAGAGAGAACAAAGAAGGACAATATAGACAAACATCAAGGCAATTTCCAACAGGCATAAATGATGGCAGTATATTTGAGAAGTTCAGGATGTTTTTATGTGGCTGGTATGAAAGGAGGAAATGGGGGAATAGCAAAACACCAGACTGGAAAGGAAGGCTGAGGAGAAACTAGGACGAGTTTACCTAGTGTCACTGAGGAAGACTTCTTTGGAAAGTCACATTCTCAGAAGTATTAGAAAATCATACAAGAAACAAAATGTTCAACTGAAAGCATCTGACTGAAAAAGGACCTTGCTTGAAGGCCTTTGTCTTTATCTTTGTGAGGTCAAATTTTGCTAAGGACGGTAAGACGGTAGTCAGCACCTGATATAGAAGATGCTTGACTACAAATTCATAATGTATCTTTGGTCTCCCTGGACCATTCAGTTTTAATGCCTACAGAACCAGTGTGGAACAAAAGGTACACAGACTTGGTGAAAGGTCACACTCGTTTATTATAAGCTTGCCTTTGTTGTTGCTATTTCTAATTTCAAGTAAGAAACAAGTTTCCAGACTTCAAATAAGTAGATATAACTAGTAAATCTTCTCCAAATGACATTTTTTTTTTTTGTAAACTCCTACTTTCTCATAGTATAGCTGGAGAAACATCTTATCAACAGTGGAGGAGACAGTGATATCTTAATAGCAGAAATGTCTCACAATTTGATTCTTCACTGGTGTGAAACACTGTATCAAAGAAGGTTTTGAGGCCATATCCTTAAGAGGAGTGGTAGATTTTCAATGAAAGAGCTGTTTAGCACTTTGGAAAATGCAACTTCTAAAACCAGCAAACATGTATCACGAATGCTCATGGTAACCATAGCACCCTTGGCAAATGGCCTCCAGAAAACTATCATAGCTGGTGAAATGGATACAACATGATTAAAAAGAACTTCTATCTTTTCTTTCTGAGGAATTCATTAAACCACTGATTCTCAAAGAGCTGGCCCTGGGAATCTAGGGAGGTCTTTCCCAGTACAATACACATATATGCATATCTCATATATTCACATATAGTAGTTATGCATATACTACTGATACGAGTGACAGGGACCTCTCTAGATCTCAAGTTACCTTCCTAATAGTAGAAAAGGCACTATATTGATGTAATATGTAGTATGCAGTAATTTCCATTAATTCTAGTATTTGCTTTTTTTCCTGGATTGGTTTGACATGTGAAATCATATGGAATAAATCTAATCTCCAATCTCCAGTTTACAAACCCCACTCCACGATACTCAATTACTTTAAACGTTTTATCCTCTACTCCAAAGTCTGCTGTTTTTTAAAGACAAAATCAAACCAAATAAACATAAATCCTAATTATCTCAAACACTTCTTTATAATAGAAAACTTACAAAGAAATTTCAACCAAATGGAAAAGTTTACTTCATCAAAGATCTCCTGGCTAAGAATCTGTAATCATTCTCTAATATTAAAATGTTTGGCACAAATATCAGAACTCAAATACATATTATCAATCCTGGCAAACAACTCCACGATATATTGAAAAATCCACCTAATCATTTGATATGGTTTGGCTGTGTCCCCACCCAACTCTCATCTTGAATTGTAATCCCCACATGTCGAGAGAGGGACCTGGTGGGAGGTGATGGGATCATGGGGGCAGTTTCCCCGATGCTATTCTCATGATAGTTAGTCCTCACAAGATCTGATGGTTTCATATGTGTTTGACTGTTCCTCCTTCCCATGCTCACACTCTCTCTTGCCTGTGGCCATGTAAAATGTGCCTGCTTCCCTTTTTGCCATGATTCTAAGTTTCTTGGGACCTCCCCACCATGAAGAACTGTGAGTCGATTAAGCCTCTTTTCTTATAAATTACCCAGTCCTGAGTATTTCTTTATGGCAGTATGAGAATTAAATCATGTACGTTTAAACCTGTTTTTTTTTATTATTATTATTTTTGAGACAGAGTCTCACTCTGTCGCCCAGGCTGGAGTGCAGTAGTGCGAACTCAGCTCACTGTAAGCTCCACCTCCCGGGTTCACGCCATTCTCCTGCCTCAGCCTCCTGAGCAGCTGGGACTACAGGTGGCCGCCACCATGTCCGGCTAATTTTTTTATATTTTCAGTAGAGACAGGGTTTCACCGTGTTAGCCAAAATGGTCTCGATCTCCTGGCCTAATGATCTGCCCGCCTCGGCCTCCCAAAGTGCTGGGATTACAGGCGTGAGCTACCACACCCGGCCCCTAAACCTGATTTTTTTTTTTTTTAATATGGCAAATTAAACAAAAAACTTTAAGTCAAAATGTGTGAAAAGATTGCAGACAACCAAGCTATGGCAGAAGAGATTGATCACATGATAAGCTTAATCTGAAAAACAGATTTTTAAAAAGAATAGAAGGATCAGCCAGGTGTTGACATATGAAACCATATTGCCAATCAAAGCTTATTTGAACTGTAAATCTATGTTCAGAGAGACAGTTTAGTATTTAAATGCCATATAGGGGCATTCGGTGCTTACAGGGAAAAAAAAATAGTACTGCTTTTATCTGGATATAAGCCAGGAGTAGAGAAAAACAATGTACACACACATACACTTTATATATGTACGTATAGATAGTCACATAATCTTTCATATATATGTAATATAACAAACCAATGTCTGGGAAGGTTAATGGCAACAGTTTAAGAGCATCAAGATAAACTCTTTGTGCGTAGAAAGTTTAGTTTTGTCTTAATGCTATTCATGAAGTGCATTGAAAAGTTAATTTAGGCCGGGCGCGGTGGCTCACGCCTGTAATCCCAGCACTTTGGGAGGCCGAGGCGGGCGGATCACAAGGTCAGGAGATCGAGACCACGGTGAAACCCCGTCTCTACTAAAAATACAAAAAATTAGCCGGGCGCGGTTGTGGGCGCCTGTAGTCCCAGCTACTCGGGAGGCTGAGGCAGGAGAATGGCATGAACCCGGGAGGCGGAGCTTGCAGTGAGCCGAGATCGCGCCACTGCACTCCAGCCTGGGCGACAGAGCGAGACTCTGTCTCAAAAAAAAAAAAAAAAAAAAAAAAGAAAAGTTAATTTAATTCAATAGACACCTCTTCTTTAGATTATTTACTATGTTTACTGTACTGGAGGTCATAATGATGAATCAGAAGGTGCTCTTGTCTTCATTGAGCTTACAGCCTAATTAATAAGAAAAAATAATGCTGTCTAATCCACGTGTGTTGATATTTTAAAAATTCCTGCTCTATGTGTCTCTCTTTAAAAGCGTAAGTTAGTATGTCTTCAGCAGGCTAGACACTTACCTTAGTTACCCACAACAGATGCAATTCTATGTTGTGCCTACGCCATTGTATATCACTACTAATCATAGGTTTAGTTCCTGGAAGGAAATAAGAGGCTGATCAAGGATTTTCTTAAAAGCTTCAATATGTCTTAAAGGCACCGGTATCAGAGATTCTAAACATATTTATTTTTTTCACAAAAGTAATATATCCTATTTGATAAAACTGTAGAACTCATAGTAATGCAGGATAATGTGAGGGTCACCAATCTTTACAAGATATAAAATATAAGAAAAAATAATATAGTATTTTGCATATCATGAATTACCTTAATATGAAAATAATACTCCATCACATAAAATATATGGACAGACAATATGTATGTATAATATAGTCTCAAAAATAAATTAGCAGGCGGACAAATACAATAATTACTTTTAAAGCACTCTAGGCAAGATCTGAAAATAAAAAGATGCATAATACACTACATTATTTAAACAAATGTAAATTACATTGAGTTTATGGTTCTAGTTATGAACTTAGAATAAGCACCATTAACATAAAAAGAAAAAAATATATGACAAGAGGCCTGCAGAGGAGCAGAAACAATGCAGAAAGTGAGAAAGAAAAGTCCAGTTATTTTGAAAAAGAAGATTGGTTTCAATATTATCATTTGGCCATCTTAAGGAACTGCAGGTTAATCAATACATTATAATTGATTAAAAGGAAGTATTTACAATATATATAATAGTACTAATATATTTAGACCCATAAACTACATTTAATAAAATATGTGTTAAGAGTCCTAAACAACGCTATAATATTTAATCCTTATCTAAGCTAGGCAATACAAATAAAACAACAATATTATTGATAAACAGCTTCGCTACATAAGATATTGGGAAACTAAGTAAACTTGTGATAGCTTTGGTTTTTAATGTGCTATGGTTGGACTCCATTTGACACATTTAATAAATGGTGCATACAATTTTTAGCTAAATATCTAACAGGATGTCATCCTAAAACCTCATGTTCCTATATTACTGTGCTGTTAACAGAAACAGCTTGCAAAGATTTATGGCTTCTATTAATTACACTAAAAATATGGTAGATTTGCTCAAAGAAATCAATTGTAACAGAAAAAAGTAAGCGCATTTTTAAAATTACAATCATACATTACAAATGACTGCCATTATCAATTCTGTCTTTTCATTTATTCCCCAAGTGAGGGGTTAAAGGGGGATCTTTCTGTTTTCCTAGATTTAACTCTGGAAGAACAGTCTTTGAGTTAGTCCTTTAAATGGCTTACTGGGATTCTAGTTAATAGCCTCAAAAATTGGAAAGAAATAAGACAAAATATCAAGACAAGAATAAGATTGAAATATATAAATTTCTGCCTATCCCTGTTTTTATAAAGTAAGTTTTCTCCCCTTACCAATTAGGTTTCAGCCCTATATTTCCATTCCGTACTACTTTGGTTTGTTTGTTTAGTGATTTATCTACCTGCGAATACACCCTCCTTGTTCCACAAAGAATTTACCAATCTTTGCATGTACAACAATAAAAGCCAAGATATCAAAATAAAACCGGAAGAAAAAAAGCACAACAGTGAAAATAAAAAGGAGGAGGAAAGATCAAATAAAAAACAGAATGCATTCAAGTTTACATTTAGAACTACATTTCAGATTTCTGAACACTTTTTGTTGGGCTCTAAATCAATATCAATTTCATGCTCACTGATGTTCCCAAGTAGCTGTGTTTCTTTATCCAATGTGGTCCTGAACACTGTGAGCCCTAGATGTAACCTATATTCTCAAATACGTTTGTGGCATTCATATAGAATCTATCTGAGTTGGCAAAAATACACAGATTATTCTTTTCACTCTTCATTAACCTCCTGTGATAAGTATAATCCAATGTCCCAAATATTTCTTATTATTTAAAAGAAAAATGTCCCCATTTTTCTTGGACAACATGTTTAAAGACACAAAGGACTCATCATCCTGAAGAAAATTGCAAATGTATTAATAACTTTTAATGCCACCTATAAACATCTCTCATTGTGGTACTAAAGAAGATAGGGGTCTTTTTATCCCCTTATTAGTTAGAGAAGAGCCAAACATATAAATATGCATGGAGAAAAGCCTGAGAGAACATCTACCAATATGTTTACAGTATTTATCTGAGTCACTGGATCATGATTAGACTTTTATACATTCTCCAAATTTTCTACAATGAGGTTATTGTTTGAAAATAACCAGTGCACTTTGGGAGGCCAAGGCAGGTAAATCACCTGAGGTCAGGAGTTTGAGACCAGCTTGGCCAATGTGGTCAAACACTGTCTCTATTAAAACTATGAAAATTAGCCCAACATGGTGGCATGCTCCTTTGGTCCCAGCTATCCCAGGTACTCGGAAGGTTGAGGCAGGAGAACTACTTGTACCCAGGAGGCAGAGGCTGCAGTGAGCCGAGATCATGCCACTGTACTCCAGCCTAGGCAATAGAACAAGACTCTGTCTCAAAAAAAAAAACAAAAAAACAAAAAAAACAAAACAATAAAACAGCATCTGACAAGTATCAAAGTACCGAAACAATATAGGACATATAATCAACCAATATGGAAGCATAATTTTTTTGACTCTTAGGTAACAGGCTAGGAAAATGGCCTTTCTATGAGATCGTGCATTTTAACCTATGCAATTATTTTCAAAAGTCAATCAAATGTACAACGCAGCTCATTCTTCATAGCACCAAAAAGTATCCTTCATCATGAATGGGAGAGGATCTTTCACTGGAAGAGCCATTTGTAAAGGAAACCACTGTCTGACCTTCTCAGAGAAATGCTGCCTTCCAATGAGTTAAAATGCTTGGGTTATCAATCTATGAGCCAAGTTGGAATCATTAATCCCACGTCTAGACATTTCTAGACGTAGAAGCAAAATAGCAAAAGATATAGGGTGTATAGCGTTCTGCTCCTTTGCTGGAAAAGGAGACAAAGATTGAACTTTAACTGAAAAATGATATGGTTTGTCTATGTCCCCATCCAAATCTCACCTTGAACTGTAGCTCCCATAATTCTCATGTGTCCTGGGAAGGACCTGGTGGGAGGTAATTGAATCATGTCGGCAGGTCTTTTCCATGCTGTTTTCATGATACTTAGTAAGTCTCATGTGATGTTACGAAGATGGTTTTATGAAAGGGAGTTCCCCTGCATACATTCTCTTGCCTTCCACCATGTAAAACATGACTTTGCTTCTCATTTGCCTTCTGCCATGATTTTGAGACCTACCCAGCCGTGTGGAACTGGTGAGCCCATTAAACCTCTTTCCTTTATAAATTACCCAGTCTCGGGTATTATTATTTATTAGCAGCGTGGGAACAAACTTATACAAAAATTAAAACTGTCTATGGCCATACCACCCTGAATGAACCCCATCTCTTCTGAAAAGTAAAAACAAAACAAAAACCATTCAAGCATCAGTTACCTATGCAACATTTTGTGTTTGCAAAACTGATGTAAACAATAACTCTGGAGTGATGAATTTTTTTGATACTTTTCTTCTTAATTCAAAACTAGAAAGTTACAAAACACAAAATTCACAGAAAACAAAAGGGGGAAACCAAGATAGATGAGGGCTCTACCGATGGCCCCTCCCGACCCACCTTTTCTTTCTTGAGACAGAGTTTCCCTCTTGTTGCCCAGGCTGGAGTGAAATGGCCTGATCTCAGCTCACTGCAACCTTCACCTCCCCGGTTGAAGCGATTCTCCTACTTCAGCCTTCCTAAGTAGCTGGGATTACAGGCATGCGCCACCATGCCTGGTTAATTTTGTATTTTTAACAGAGACACAGTTTCTCCATGTTGGTCAGGCTGGTCTCAAACTCCTGACCTCAGATGATCCACCTGCCTCGGCCTCCCAAAGTGTTGGGATTTACAGGCATAAGCCACGATGCCCAGCCGGCCCCTCCCCTTTGGTAGAAACCAAAAATCAAGTGAGCACTCACAGTGCCTAATTGTGATTTCATATTGCTGAAAGAGGCACTGAAGAAGGTAGAAAACAGTTGTGAATTGCCCATGTTGTCCCTCCCCCATCCCCTGGCTGCAGCCTGGTGGTGTAAGGAATCTCTGTGATTGAGATGGGTGGAGCACGGTGATTGTGAGGCTTTCACCCAACTCAATGCTTCCCTCTCACAGTGGAAAGAAGAACCAGGCTGTATTCAGCCGACACCTCCCCGTGGAGGGGGCATTTGGACTGGCCTAGCCAGACAGAAGGGATCGCCCATCCCAGCAGTCCGAGCTTGAGTTCCCATAAGCTTTGTCATCACAGGCTGGAGTGCTCTGAGGCCCTAAGTGAACTCGAGGGGGCAATCTAGGCCACAAGTATTGAAATTCCTAGGCAAGTCCTTTTGCTGCACTGGGCTCAGGGCCAGTGGACTGGAGGGGCATGTAACCTACTGAGACTCCAGCCTGGGTAGTTAAGGGAGTGCTTGGATCACCCCTCCACCAACATCAGGCAGCACAGCTCACAGCTCTAAAAGACACCCTTACCTTCTGCTTGAGAAGAGAAGAGGAAATAGTAAAGAGGACTTTGTCTTACGTCTTGATGCCAGCACAGCCACAGTAGGATGGGGCACTGGTCAGGTCATGAGATCCCCATTAGAGGCCCTGGGTCCCCGATGATATTTCTAGACACATCCTTGACCAGACGGGAACCTGCTGCCTTGTAGGGAAGGACTCAGTCCAGGCAGAATCCATCCCCTGCTGACTAAAGAGTCCTTAGTCCCTGAAGAACCAGCATAATACCCAGGTAATATACCACAGGCCTTGGGTAAGACTCAAACACATGCTGGTTTCAGGTGAGAACCATCATATTACCAACTGCGGTGGTTATGGAGAGAGACTGCTTCTGCTTGAGAAAAGCAGGGAAAATTTGTCTTGCACCTTAGGTACCAGCTCAGCCACAGTGGGGTAAAGCACCAGGTAGGCTCTCCAGGTCCCCAGTTCAAGGCCTTGGATCTTGGATGGCATTTCTGGACCTGCCCTGGGCCAAAGAGCTGATCGCCCTGAAGGGTGAGTCCCAGTCCTGGCAGCCACAAGCTAACTGAAGAGCCTTTAGTCCTTAAGCAAACATTGGCAGGAGCTTGGCAGTACTCCCTATGGGCCCGTGGTGGTGGCCATGACGTGATGTTCCTCTATCTGTGGAAAGGGGATTGAAGAGTGGGAATGACTATGTCATATGGTTTTATTGCCAGCCCAGCCACAGCAGACTAGAAGACCAGGTAGACTTCTAAAGTTTTTGACTCCAGTCCCTGGCTTCCAGATGGCATCTCTGAATCTGCCCCAAGCCTGGCAGAACTCATCACCCTTAAAAGAAAGCCTGGGTGGCTTTGCCACCTGCAGACTGTAGAGCCCTGGGGCCTTGAGCAAACATAGGTGGTAGCCAGGTAATGGTTACAGCAAGCCTTGGGCAAGATTCAGTGCTTCAGCTATGACACAGCATAGTCCCAGTGGTGATGGCCACCGGGTTTCTTGTATGACCTCAGCCTCAGCTCCAGGCAGCTCAGCACACAGAGAGAGACTCCATTTGTTTGGGAGAAAGGGAAGAGAACAACAGTTTCTATCTGGTAATGCACAAAACTTTTCTGGAGCTTATCCAAGACCAAAATGGCAAAACATCTACAAGTCTCCAAGAACCACTGTGCTGTTGGGGTTGGGGTGCTCCTGAATGCAGATATGGCTTAGATCACAACACCCAAGTCCCTTCAAATATCTTGAAAGCCTTCCCAAACAGGAGAGGTACAAACAAGCTCAGACAGCAAAGACTGAAATAAATACCTAACTTTTCAATGCCCAGACACAGAAAAATATCCACAAGCATAAAGACCTTCCAATGAACTCACTAAACAAACTATTATTAAATAAGGCACCATTGATTAATTCTGGAGAGGCAGAGATATGTGACCCTTCAGACAGAGAATTCAAAATGGCTGTTTTGAGGAACATTTAAGATAACACAAAGAAGAAATTCAGAATTTTATCAGATAACTAAAACAAAGAGATTAAAATAAATAAAAAGGATCAAGCAGAAATTCTAGAGTTGAAAAATGAAACTGACATACTGAAGAACACATCAAATTATCTTAATAGCAAAACCGATCAAGCAGAAGAATTAGTGAGCTTGAAGACAAGCTATTTGAACATACAGTCAGAAAAGACAAAATAAAAAGGAATAAAAAAGAATGAAGCATGCCTCCAAAATGTAGAAAATAGCATCAGAACAGCAAATATAGGCTGGGTACGGTGGCTCACGCCTATAATCCCAGCACTTTGTGAGGCCAAGGCGGGTGGATCACGAGGTCAGGAGTTCAAGACCACCCTAGCCAACATGGTAAAACCCCGTCTCTACTAAAAATACAAAAATTAGCTGGGCATAGTGGAAGGCACCTATAATTTCAGCTACTCAGGAGGCTGAGGCAGGAGAGTCACTTGAACCTGCAAGGCGGAGGTTGGGGAACTGGCAACAGCCTAGGCGACAGAGCAACATTCTGTCTCAAAATAATAATAATAATAAATAAAAATAAATAATAAAAAGACTAAAGATAAGAGTTATTGGCCTTAAAGGAAGGTAGAGAAAGACATGAGAAAGACATAGGGGTAAGGAAGTTTATTCAAAGGTATAATTATGGAGCACTTTCCAAATCTAAAGAAAAGATATCAATATCCAAGCACAAGGAGGTTATAGAACACCAAGCAGATTTACCACATAGAAGATCACCTCAAGGCACTTAATAATCAAACTCCTGAAGGTCAAGGTCTTAAAAAAGGATCCTAAAAGAAGCAAGACAAAGGAAACAAATAATATACAATGGAACTCCAATGAATCCAGCAGCAGACTTTTCAGCGGAAACCTTACAGGAAAGGAGAGAATAGTATGACATATTTAAAGTGATGAAGAAAAAAAAAAACAGCCTAGAATAGTATATACTCTATGAAAATAACATTCAAACATGAAGGAGAAACAAAGACTTTCCCAGATAAACAAAATCTGGGGGATTTCATCAACACCAGAACTGTCCTACAAGAAATGCTAAAGGGAGTACTTCATTCAGAAAGAAAATGACATTAATGAGCAAGAAGAAATCACTTGAAGGTATAAACTCACTGGTAATAGTAACTACCCAGAAAAGCACAAAATACATAACACTATGTGTTGTGTAACTACTATTAAGTAGAAAGATTAAATGATTAACTAATGAAAAATAATAACTACAACAACTTTTCATGACATAGACTTTACAATAAGATATAAATAGAAACAAGGAAACATTAAAGACGCGGGAGGATAAAAGTAGAGGGTTTTTATTAGTTTTCTTTTTGCTTGTTTGTTTATGCAAGCAGTGTTAAGTTGTTATCAGCTCAAAATAATGGGTTATAAAATAGTATTTGCATGCCTCATGGTAACTTCAAATCAAAAAACATACAAAAGATACAGAAAAAATGAAAAGCAAGAAATTAAATCATATCACCAGAGAAAATCACCTTCAATATAAGGAAGAGAGGAAGGAAGGAAGAAAGAGAAGACCACAAAACAACCAGACAACAGATAACAAAATGGCAGAAGTAAGTCCTTACTTATGAAAAATAACATTGAATGTAAATGGACTAAACTAATCAAAATTCAGGGAGTGGCTGAATGGATGAAAAACAAGACATGATGATGACATACAAATGGGGAACAGGTATATGAAAGGCTGCTCAACATCACTGATTATCACAAAAATGCAAATCAAAACAACAATGGGATGCCGTCTCACACCAGTTAAAATGGCTATATCCAAAAGACAGACAATAACAAATGTTGGCGAGGATGTGGAGAAAAGGGAATCCTCGTACACTACTGGTGGGAATGTAAATTAGCACAATCGCTATGGAGGGTAGTGTGGATAGCATGGAGGCTCCTCAAAAAACTAAAAATAGAGTTACTCTATGATCCAACAATCCCACTCCTAGGCATATACCCAAAATAATGAAAATCAGTATATCAAAGAGATACCTGCAGTCCCATGTTTATTGCAGCACAATTCACCGTAGCCAAGATTTGTAAGTGTCTCCATCAATATACGTAGTACATATACGCAATGGAGTATTCAGCCATAAAAAAGAATGAGATCTTATTACTTGCAACAACATGGATGGAATTGGAGGACATTATGCTAAATAAAATAAGCTAGGCACAGAAAGACGAACTTAGCATATTCTCATTTATTTGTGGGAAGTAAAAATTAAAACAATCAAAGTCAGGGAGATAGTGAGTAGAAGGATGGTTGCCAGAGGCTGGGAAGGGTATAGGGGAGGGGGTGAGAAATAGGGATGGTTAATGGGTACAAAAACTGGTTTGCCTGAACAATACCTAATATTTGCTAGCACAACAGGGTGACTATAGTCAAAAATAATTTAATTGTACATTTTAAAATAACTAAAACAGAATAATTGGATTGTCTGTAATGCAAAGGATAAATGCTTGAGAGAATGAAGGTCCCATTTGCCTTGTATTGAAATATCTCATTTAACCTGGAAATATACCTACTATGTATCCACAAAAAACACAAAAGATTAAAAATAAATAAAATTTTAAAATTTTAAAAAGTCACAGGACACTAAAGATGTTGAATGGTTTACACTTTCTCAGCTTTGGAACTCTGTTTATGATGAAAGCTATAACATTTACATTTAATTGAATCATTCAGCAAATTTTTGTTTGCTGAACAAAACAGATTAATAAATATTGACTTTAATACTGCTAAACTTTAAAGATACCTGAGATATGTAAAAACAAAAACAGTACTACCTGACATATATTTTCCTGAGCATTCATATTCAATTATTCCTCCAAATGAACAGGCTCATCCTAAATCCATGCAAATTTCACGAGTTGTACAGTTTACCTACCCATGGGGACCATTATGAATTATATTCCTTTCACCCTACTGACGGCAGTATTGTCTTTCCTATTGATTGACAGTGTTGTCACAGAGTAAAGTCTTAAATGAATAACAGAGAATTCAAATGATCGAAAGCACATATTATCAGGGTTGGAAAAGGAAAATTAGAAAATCACACATTTATTAATTTAGTCAGTTAAGAATAAGTTAAGAATCATGTATCAAGCACCTAGTCATTGTGCTAGATTTGGAAATCTAGAGACAAAAGGTACATAACAAGCCTGGAATGGACCTCAGTGAAGAGATGAAAAGAATTATAGGTAGTGACAATGGTGACCCAATGTAGTGCACTGCAAGGACAGAAAAGGGTAGAAGATACCAGATCTCCATCTCTACACTCAGTCACTTACACTTAGCAATGTGCTACCAAACAGAAGATGAAAAGCAGGGAAAAACGGAACATGAGAGGAACTCCCTCTACATATATTTAGAGGCACAATATCCAATAAACTGGTGAAAGAAAAGTGTTTCTATAAATGACCTTGGCATTCTATCTTTCACCGGAGCCAATAGTTCTAAATAGAAAACTGTTAACATGTTTTCACAATTAAGGTGTTAAAAATTACATCTATCTGTAAAGATCCCTAGATATTGTTGGCATGCACCTTCCTCATTGCCCAGGACTTCTGAGACTTCACACTACCTTGTCTGTATAAGCCTTTGGTGGTGCTTCTTCTCTCCACTTATAAACAGGATGACAATAGCAACTGTGACTCTTGCCACATGATATAACCTCACTATGAGCCTTACTAGGAATGAGAATACCAGAGATCATTCTTTCATGAGACGATGAATTCCCTGAACATGTGTAAAGAGACAATATACAAACAAATATTTAATTTTTAAAATTGTTTTTCAAAAGTACAGCAGGAATCAGCATGTTTTCATCTGACATAAAAACAAAACAGCCTTCAACATCTCTTTGTATTCAGTCTCATGTGTTCAGACACTACAGACAATTGTCAATAGAAAAGACTGTCAACTTGAATGAACTCAACCTGCATCAAGATTTTACCAAAGTCAGCACCATGCCCAAACTAAGAGAAACATGCAGTTACATAAATAAATGAATATGGATGCATGTGCATATATATGCATTTATATATACACAAAATGAATGTGTGAATACCTTTCTACATCTGTATCCTAGCTTTAATTCCATCTCTATCTCTATGCATCTGCATATACTCATTCAACTAACTCATTCATCTGCATAAACTCATTGGACATAATCCCCTTTAGTCAAACCCACCACGGAATTCGTCTTCCTTAGACTGCTGCCACTGGAAGATGAAGAGATTGCAACAACGCTGCAACAAAATACAGCAACTGAACCTGTCTTAATCAATTTGTAGCTTTCAAACAGAGGTTCTTAATCATAAATAGTATTCTACTACCTGCAAGTTTATTTGTATTCATGGAGGTATATTACAATCCTTACCAGAAACTAATAATGATTTTAATAAAATTGCATTGACTTCAGAGGTTTCACCACTTGTAAGTTACTTAATTCAGTCTTCGTAAAACCATTCATTACTCTTTAGAGACATCAGCTGGGGAACTACACAGGCAATTATTAGATTAAACTGGATTTACGGGTTGCTTTTATTGTAATTGCAAAAGAAAAAATCTAAGTTTTCTTAAATATTTTATGGTACTTAGACGACAGTTTAAACTCTTGGTGTGAGTAGAAAGGCTGGGCCTTTGACCCTATAGACAGCTCTCACCAGTCAGTGGTTTCAAAAGGATTTACTTTGTAACACTGGAGCTACTTCTCCTTAATGTGTTTGCTTTCTCACTTATTTGAGAACTGTTTTCCTACAATGTGAATAAAAAGAAGAACCTTAGCACCCCAAGCACTATTTTTTAAATTAAATACTTCCTTTATATGAGAAGCAGATGCTGTCAAGAAAAGTTACCCGAATTCAGCAAGCAGTTAGATGATTAACCCACTTAGAATATAAATCCAACTATAGTTGTTACTCATAAGGGAAGTTGATACAAAGTACATGTCCTAACTCTCCTATCCATTGATATAATCAATCTATCAAAAAAAATTTTTTTAATTAGAAATATTCTCAGGAATTTGGAGGAAACAACAATTACACATTGTTTCCAAACGCAAATATTTTACTATTTAGTTATAAGGAAATCCCGTAATGGGAAAGCCCAACTAATTAGAAGAAAGGTTACAATGAAAACATGTACTTTGTATTAAAAAGTATCAGACACTAAAAGGTGTTTCCTATCAATCACGCCTCAAAGTTTCTACAACCTGTCCTGGAAACACAATATAGCTATTCTCACCACTACATACATCAAAATTAAACACTTATGCTGAGAGTGTTTAATTCTTCACTTCAGCATCCAGCATATCCATTAACATTCATTGACAATCTACTATGTGCCAAGTACTGTTGTGGTAAAGTAAGGAACTCAAAAACAAGACATAGTCTCTAACCCCGAGATCCTCCCAGGAGAGGAGGGGATGCCCATGCATGAAGTTAAAACACATTGCTTTAAGGCATAGTCAAGGAAAGAGCAAAGTGCCACAGTGGCACACAAGAGAGAACCATTAGATCTCGCAGAATAGCCAGGGAAGTAATATATGAGCTAGATGTTTTTTTAGAGGAATAGATTTCCCAGTAAACATTAACTGGATGAATCACAGATAGGGTGGGAAAGGAAGAAGACATGCTAAGGCAGAGAAATACAGAGCACAGCATGATATTTTTTGAGTGAGTTCAGCCTGACAAGGGCATGAAGTACATTACATCAGGTAAGGGTAAGTCCAAGATGAGGCCAGCAAGGGACCCTGGCCATACTGACACAGGGTTTTCTCCTATAGCCAATGGGGAATGATACCAAAGTGGGCAGTCAAGGAACAGATGTCAAAACCCTTGCAAAAATCCCCAAAGCAATAAGGGGGACTCAAGCTAAATCAGTCAAATAAAGGATGAAAAGAGGAGATCAAATTCAAGATGCATTTCTGAAGTAATCAATTATTTCCTAAGCTATTGCCTACTGAGTTTGGCAGAATATGGAGGAAAAGAGAAATTAAGTAAGTCTATGAGTTTTCAGGATTTCATAAACAGGGGTATGATGATGTCATTAACTGAGATGGAAAATATAGAAAATGGGAGACAATAACATCATGCCTTAACATGTATAGCTTGAGATTACTGCAGTATATTTAGGTGCAAATATCCAGTAAGGAGATAAGGAAAAGTAAGCAAGTTATTTTCCATGCAACTTATTTAGGAACAATAGCAATTTGATTTCTGGGTTTTCCATTTATTTAAGTAAAAAATGAAAATAAACTGCCATCTTTTTTAATCTATTAGTTGAATCACTCTAGGTAACCTTTGGCCTATCAAACTGTGCAGTTGCCCATGGTCCCAACCCAAGTGCCACAAATAAACTCTTCTTCTATCAACCTCTTCAGCAAGAAAGCATTTTGCCAACATAATATGCCTCAGCAGACCTGAAAATAATGAAGTTGGAAAAACGCGGGTGAGCAAATTTTGAAGTATATTAAACCTGACAATTTAATATTTATGTAAGCTGCAAGTGCTAAGCATAATTGGACTTAACTATTGGCTTAGGTTTAATGGGTTGTGAATTTAACTTCATTATCATAGTTTTGCCTGCTCTTTGAGCTCATTCAACTGACGTAGAGAAAAAAACTGAGAGCTATTTTCTACCTCACCAAAACAATTTTTGAGATGACCTGAAACCACTGGGTCAAAAAAGGTGGATTCTTTCATTTCAAAGAAGAGAAGAGCTTCAGTGAAGACTCATCAGTCTTTGCAGTCAGAAAACGTGGGTTTTTATTCCAGATCGGCTAGTTACTGTGAGTCTTTGGGCAAGTTACTAAGACTCTGGAAGCCTCAGTTTCCTCATAAATAGGGATAATATAAATCATTCAAGATACTGTGAGGATGACAGGAGAATGGACGTGAATCACCTGGCAGAATGCTTTTGCACATGATGTGACATCTGTGCACATTGGTTCTCTTCAGCACTCATGCCATTACTTTGTGCTTCAACAGACTTACACCACTTTCAGGCCTTTCTGCCCATCTCCACGGAAGTTGGCAACATAAGCATACTGTACTTACTAAGGATTGATTATCCTACCAGCTATTACAGCCACCTCTTTGATACAATTTGTAGCATGTAAATCAGAAGCATAGATGTGCCATAGCATGGATGAGTCCTCTGGGTTTCTTGGTTTCTGTTTTTTTTTTTTTGGGGGGGGGGGGGGGGGGGGGGAGCAGGGGTGGTGATGTACATAGTATACTATACCATCCTCAAGAACCTAAACTAAAAGGATCCTTATTTCATTCCATTTGATGCTTTATAAGCACAAAACAATGAATGGATCCACATAGAATTGTGGACAAAATATCTCTGAAGGGATGTCTGCAGAATTCCTTTGTGGAATGTGGTGGTGAGGAAAGGAGGAAGGAGGTTCCAAGGGAAGGAAAAGAAAGGAGGGAGAAGTGTCGAAATAACAGTTTTTACATGCATTCACAAACACATACACATACACACACTCAAGAAACACTCTCATGGTAGCCAATAGGCATGATTCTACAATTAGAGAATGTTAATGTAATGCCAGTAGTGCTTTGAGGAAGATACCAGTCTAGTCCTTTCATTTGGGGATGAGGGGAAGAGAAGCCAAGAGAAGGAAAATCACTTACCTGTGAATAGCATCTTATAGGGGCCTCTCAATCTAACAAGTGAAGAGACATGAAGCATATGCAGAGACATATGTTTTCTATGTGCAGGCATCAAGAATCCAGACCATATGATGTATAAAAGCAATGAAATGAGTTTTCAATTTACTTCCAGGGAGTAAATAAGTAACTCTAGGAGGAGGGAAACCAACCCAGATGCTATTTAGAGCACCAAGCTTTACTTCACTACATGATGCTTGATATTCTGAAATCCATTCTGCCTTTTTCCCTTTCTCCTGAACAACTTCACCCCTTCTGCACAAGAAAACAATGCTAAACAGTCTTTTCATATTTTATTTTTATTATTGTATTTATCTTTTATGCTAGAGGAAGGTTATTTTTATATCTACGCAATAATCTCTCTCACCTCCTTAAGGTTAAGTTAAGAAACCTTATTCAAAATATTCACAAAGCACATTGCTTAGATTATAACTGAATCCAGGATCTGTCACATTGGTTTTTTTTTTTTTTTTGTTTTGTTTTGTTTTGTTTTGTTTTTTTTGACCAATTTTGGGCATCTCTCTCTGTAGAAGCAGACAATAGTCTCAGGTAAAGAAAACCTTACTTGAATGTTTAATTTCAACAGAAGCCCAATGGGGGTTGGAGCAGTCACATAAATCAATGGCAGAATGGTGACTACCTGGGGCTGCAGGATTTGGAATAGTTGGGAAGATGTTGGTCAAAGGATACAAAATTTCAGTTAGGAGAAACAAGTTCAAGAGATCCAGTGTGGAACATGGTAAGTGCAGTTAATATTATACTCTCGAAAAATGCTAAGAGGACGGATATAAAGAGTTCTCACCACAAAAATATAACTAGGTGAGTTAATGCAAAAGTAAATTAGCTGGGTTTAGTCATTCCACAGTGTATATATACTTAAAAACATCATGTTGTACATGGTAAATACATACAATTTTGTCTGCCAATTAAAATCTATAAGCATATGAACAGCAAAGAAAAACATTCATAAAATTAATAATAGGGTGGGTGCGGTGCCGCATGCCTGTAATCCCAACACTTTGGGAGGCTGAGGTGGGCAGATCACAAGGTCAGGAGTTCGAGATCAGTCCGGCCAACATGGTGAAACCCGGCCTCCACAGAAAATACAAAAATTAGCCGAGCGTGGTGGCACACGCCTGTAATACCAGCTGCTCAGGAGGCTGAGGCAAGAAAATTGCTTGAACCCAGGAGGCAGAGGTTGCAGTGAGCCAAGATTGTACCACTGCACTTCAGCCTGGGTGACTGAGACTCTGTCTCAAAAAAAATAAAAATAAAAATAAATTAATTAATTAAAAACGAATGGGAGTGGCCCCTGATTATAAAGCAATTTGCAATGGAGAATGACCAACTCCTACTAGAGCTGCCATGCCAAAGCTCGTGGAGATTAACAGAATAGTCACTTAATAAAATAAACACAAATATTTATTTTATTACAGTTCATTGCAAATCTAGGATATATAATTTTAAGGCAACCTAACAAGTTTAAGGGATGGTTTTACATTATGGTGAACTTTATAGGAAACAAGTATTATTATTGTGTCACAGGTTTACATGTCAAGTATAACTCTATTGAAGTTAACACAGAGGCTGCCTGCCATACTTGAGCTGCAAATATCTGTGATTACAGGATGTCAGCTTTTACGATGCATTGCATTGTAACCATATATCCCAGCACACTGCTTTTCCATTATTCAATTCCACATACAGCTGAGAATAAGACACAACATTTCTAAACCATTTTTTAAAAAATCTAGACTTTCATGTAGGATATATCTAAACATTACATATTGAAGTGAAGATATTACTGTTACCCTGGTTAGCCTGGATAATACAAATAGTTGAACTAATTCAAGTCCCAAAGTAAAATTTCATGATTTGGATGATCCAGTTCAGCTGTCATTAAATGGGGATGAAAACCTGCACATTATGAAATTTTAGTGAAGTATTTTGCTTATACTACAAAAGGGCCAGCATAAGGTATTCCTAATAAAAAGATTAGATGGGAAGTATAAGAGGTATTTCTGAACTCTAAAACGCCACTTAGCGAAGCATCACTGTGGTACATTTTAGCGCTTCCTGTTCACACAACAGAGTGCCCACATCTAAAGCAACTGGCATATTCCAAGAGAGTCACTTAGAACCACTCAGAGACTCTCAGTGTCTCTCCCATATCTTCTTGTGGCTTGACCCATTCCCTGCTCCATGGCAGGAGGGAATCTGAATGAACTGTCCACATTTATCAAATCAGCCAGAATACTGGAAAATCACTGTGTTTAGTATATGAATAGCAGTTGCCATTAGAGTACTGATGGCAAATGGATGATGTAAATAGAACTTTGAAAATGCACCTGAAAAAATAAAAAAGAAAAAAGGGAAGTGCTCCTTTAATTTTCTTAATTCTGGAGGGGTTTATGGAAATTTCAGGGATTTCATGAATTGGACCATATGTACTTTATCTCTACAATTGGGAACGGATAAGTGGTTCAAAGAGAGTGAATCAGCACAAGCAAGTGGTTGAGGTATTTTGCATAGTGATGAGACTCAGACATGACTTCACAAAGAAGCAACCAGGTGAAAAACAGGCTTCTCAATGTTCCCCACACATCACCTCTATAATTCAGAGTACCAGAGTCATCTGTGGGCAAAGTCCAAGACAACCATCAACAAAAACAAAACTCTGATATCTTGTTTCATCTTAAAAGTGAATGGGAATTTTACATTTGTCTCCTCAATGAATCTAATTTTAATATTAACATAATCCTTGTTTTCCTTCCGTCTCTGAGTAAAGCTGATATTCCTGGAAGATGAGACACATTAACTTGATCATTTCACATATGCTTGGCTGTGTCCCAGGACTTGAGTGTGTTCACGTGGCAGCACTGGACAGGGTGTCGAGGAGGTAACTTCATTAAGGTCAGCAGCACAGAGCATAGGAAGGACATGGGATGTGAAGTCAGTTTCCTCAAGGTCAGGCTCTGTTCCATGTTTTGTGGTTTTGTCATTTTGTCTTACCTTTATTTCTAGATTGATGAGTTGTGAAAAGTATTGCCCTTCTGGTAAGAGTATCATGAAAATAAAGTAAATTAATATGTGACAAGTATGTAACTGGACGCCTAAATCAGGTGGATGTGCACTCCATGGAAGCTCATGTTACCATATGAAGATCTCTGATCATCCATACACAGAAACCACAGAACAGGAGCAACTTAGCACCACTCACGAAACAGGGTACTTAAAAAGTATAATTAAATAAAAACTTTCAATCAACACAAAATCCACATTTGAACATCACTATTTAATTCAATTTTATTTTTACTAATAGCCAGTTGTAGGTACTAAATTAACCTACAATAAATGATTTGCGCATCACTCATAAAAATGGAAGGAATACCTGAGTATTTTAAGGTTTTCTCTTAATCATTTGACTTTTTCCTTCTTTTTAACCATATTTTTTCCTTATACAAATAATATAAAGGAGAAAAAATTAAGTATATTTCCTACATTAAAAATCCCAACACAAATGTTGAGTAAGACAAGATTAGATTCATATGAAGTTCTGATTATTAGCTGAGCTGCTAAGGCTCACTGTACCTCAGGCTCCCTATTAGTAAAATGGGAGAACTCATTTTCTACCTATTACTCAGAACTGATATTGAGATTAAGTGGGCTAACCTATACACTAAAGTGGTTTAACAGTAGTATGCATTTTAAGTATTTTGGCATAGTAGCACACTTTTTGTTAAGTGATCTTTATCATTATTATTATTATTATTATTATTTGTTGTTGTGCAAACATCGGACTTTCTGAACTACAGTGTACCCATCCATTTCAAAGAGATAATACTTCACAGGATTGCTATGAAAAGTAAAAAAAATATATATATATATAGTAAAGCACTTAGTATGTTTGGCCATATTAAGCACTCCATAAATGGTGGCTATTATCAATTTCAGAATTGAGAGGAAAAAATCTGAGGCACTGGAAAGCCTAGGGTTTCTGGTCAACATTACATTGCTATTTAGTGTCGATTCTGGAATGGGATCCTAGGTTTCCTGGTGCTCAGCCCAGTGTCCCAGTCACACCACACGGTCTCTTTTGATACCTGAATCCAAACTAAAAAAACAAGGGCTGATGCTTCTTCCTCTCTGTTACACAAATGAAAACTAAAACCATTCTATTTGAACAGTAAAAAAGCTGTGAAAGCCAAGGAGTGGGCATGCTAAGCACCACAGACTGACATGTAAAGTATTTACTCATAAATATTTAGTTTAATAGCCAAATGCCAAGTTAGAGCTTGGTGCACCACTGTGGCTTCATTCACTGTTTGAAGTCACAGGGACATTATTTCATCCAGTCTAGTTCTGCTGTGTTATTCTATTTAGTTTTTAGAAGAGCTTTAATTTCCTGGCACTTTTTATTTTCCATATAATCATTTCATTAAACTATATAACAGGAAGTGATCTGGTTTAGATGAAAGGGCAACAACAAGCCCCAGAAAAATAACTTTACTAGCCAGCTGCTAACATGCTGAAAGTAAGTTTTTCTAAGCCTAGCTAATTACATTAACATTTTCCACATCAACAACCATGATGGTTTTATATTTTCATGTTGAACTATTATATGGCCCTCCATCTAAATTTATGGTTTATTCTTTTTTTAAATACTGGGATACTCAAACATGTGATGAAAATATCAAAAGATTACATTTCTTATAATCACTAAAATAGATTTAATTCCTTACTTTTCACAACTGAGAATGTTTTTCTTAATGGTATCCCCTATAAAGTAAGAAAATAACCAAAAAGCTGATTGTCCATTTGTTAAACAAAAATCTCAAAGTTAAATGAGCCTGACTGTGTTCTAGTCAGATGATATATATTTTTTTAACTATCACAAATATTGGTAGGACTTGCCACTTGGGCAAAGCTATCCTTATGAAGATGTCACTAAAAGATGAGGAAAATGGAAGTGACTAACCAGAACATGGGGTAAACGATGGAAAGAAAGAGAAAATAAATAAAAATAAATTTTAAAAAATGAAAAACAGAGCAGGGCCAGGCCTAGTGGCTCACACCTGTAATCCCAGCACTTTGGGAGCCTGAGGCAGGGGAATTGCTTGAGCCCAGGAGTTCGAGACCAGCCTGGGCAACATGACAAAACCCTGTCTCTACAAAAAAATACAAAAATTAGCTGAGCACGGTGGTGTGTGCCTGTATTCCCAGCTACTAGTAGAGCTCAGGTGGGAGGATCACCTGACCCCAGAAGGTCTGGGCTGCAATGTCCTGTGATCCAGCCACTGCACTCCAGCCTGAGTGACAGGGCAAGACCCTGTCAAAAGAAAAAAGGAAAAGAAGAGGAGAAGAGGAGAGGGGAGGGGGAGGAGGAGGAGGAGGAGGAGGGAGAAGAGAAGAGAGATGAAAGGAAAGGAAAGGAAAGGAAAGGAAAGGAAAGGAAAGGAAAGGAAGAAAAGCAAAGAAAGGAGGGGAGGAGAGGGGAGAGGAGGGGAGGGGAGGGGAGGGGAGGAGAGGAGAGGAAAGAGGAAAGAGGAAAGAAAGAGAGCAGGAATAGCATTTATTATAACTTTCAGAAAGATGATGTTTCAATGTTAACTACTCCTTTTTGTACCTAAATATCAAGACCTTGTGAAATGAAACAAAAAGAAAAGAAAAGAAAAGGAGAGCAGGAATAGCATTCATTATAACTTCCAGAAAGATGATATTTCAATGTTAACTACTCCTTTTCATACCTATATATCCTACAAAACATATCTCCTTTACAAAATTCATCCAGTAAGTACATTTATATTTCATATTCTATTGTTTGCTTTTGTATGTTTTGCCATAGCAATTTAAAAGCACTGAAAAATATTCATTTCATTTAAAGGCCAAAATTAAATGTATGAATTTGCATCTATAGGCAAAGGATACAACTGGCAGCTGTACCTGAATTAAGTGCAGGGGTTTGAGCAAAACTGTAGATAGATCATTTGAGAGGCTGTACAATGGAGAAAGGAAGCTGTTCAATTAAGTTGTTAGAAGCAAATCAGAAGACAAGGAAAAACACAAGGGTCACTTGTCAGTTATTACATGGGAATGCACTGGTCAGAAGAGGTAAGAGAGGAATAAGTTAATGAAAATCCACATGCTTCAGACTTGGACACAGGTAGAAGGATGGTGGTACTAGTGACTGGTATAAGAATGCGGTCTTTTGGAGGGACACTCACTGGGATGAGAAGAGGATGACAACTTCTGGGGGACCCTGAGGCTGGTGGGACCACCCACATACAAGTGGTACTTGCCTTAACTTTTCTCCAGTAGAGAACAATGAAGACATTTCACATTCTTTTTCATGTAAGACTATTAGCATGTCTTAAACAATTGTCGCTAGTGTGGTTATTTAAAATTATAATCGGTTAGTTTGAATCATAAGGTGTTCTGTGATTGGCTATGGCATTGTTATGTACTACTGTGCCTTCAGAAGGATTAGGTATTAAAATTTACAAGAAGGAAAGGATTATTAATAACACACCTGTAGTTAATACTTTCATGTGTTTATATTCAACATTCCGTCAATAACAAAACCCTAACATTTATTCATTAGTAAAAAAAAGACTTACATTTTACTTATATTGGTGTGCGTGCTGGGCAAAGGGTGGGATGTCTTAGCTCTCTATTACTTCCAACACATAATACGTATTCAAAGAATATTACTTTTGAAAAGACTGCATAACAAATATAAAAACGCACATGTGGGTTAAGACTAAGTTACTCTGTAAATGTTTTAAAAGAGAAGTGGCACTCTTTCATCTCAGTGGCGTCTTCCATTTCTAGAAGAGAGAGCAGGAAGAGGAAGGGAAAGGTACTATCCCTGACATTAATGCTAAGGGTATAAACATTATAATATCTTACTTTGCCTTCCTTCTGCGGAATGGGGTACTTCAACCATACCTAGAAATAGTTGACAGACTATTCTGCTACTTTTTTTTTTTTAACTAAAAATAAATCCAAGTGGAAAAAAACGGCAGATTAAAATATAGCATCACAGACTCTCTGACATCATCATGCTGTGTTTTTTACCCGAAGTTTGAATCTCCTGCCTCTCTAGCACCCCCAGAAAATGATCACTCACTTCTACCTCCTAAAGTTGCCCTGGTAATTTTCAGGAAGCTGAGATCATTCCAGCGTTCTTCCTGGGACCAGTCCAAAAATCTGCCACTCTCTGAGCCTGATTTGGCTGTCTGCATGAACACAAAATGAGTCTAATCCCTCTTCTACATGACAGTCCACAGAGGCCACCACCAGTTTCATAACTGGTTTAGTTATTTTTCTTACACCCTGAGGGACCAGGAGAATTACATTTTCACATTCTCAGCCCAACTGTCTTTTCTGCAAGAACTTTCTTAAATGAATAAATAGTCTGTCATTTTAGAAGCAGCTCTTATCAAAGAAGAGTATCGCTATTCCTGCACTGTTTTTTTTTTTTTCTTTCTTTCTTTTTCTATAAAATAGTAAAGCTGAAGCCTTTCATATTATGGTAAGTCTGGAAGGCTATTAGTTAGAATATGGGTTTCTCTAGTTTTGTTCTGTTATTTGATATAGTGTTATTTTTAATATACTGTCCTTCAGATGTTAATATGACATGATTAATCCTTTATTGGTAAATGTGATTAAAGATATGCTTCCAGAAGAGGCAATGGTATTACACTGAACTTTTTGACCCTCATTCTTCATATATGTGAATTCGCCTACTTGCTAAAATTTATTTGTAACCTCCAAGTCAATACTTATGGTGATTTCAGTCATTTCATACAGTGGCAAAATATTTGAGTTGCCTAACACATGCAGTCACAGCTAAGGTCAAACAAGGCAACCAGTTTATGCATTTGTGGCAAATGAGACTAATGAGTTCAGAGGTTTGATCATCCCACGACCAGGTATAGTTTTCTTCACAATAAAAGACCTCCCTGTCTGTATTCAGTTTGATAAAATACCACACAGATTAATGCTGAATGTTGTAAGGAAGGCCAGGACAAATGAGGGTAGACTGAAATAGAGAAGATAATCACTTAAATACTCTTTAGGACTGAGTCAATTTCATCTTCCTTTTATGTAGAGCCCTACAATGTAGAATCCTACAGCTTCTCATATCTTTGCAAAGATAACTACTACAAAGGAGTTTATGCAAGAAATAAGAGGGCATATAAGGGATCTGACACATTGGGATCTTGGACCTTTAGACATGAGACAAAATGACAAAATGAGACAAAAGACATGAGACACAAGACAAAATGACAGACATCCGGTCACTTCCAGGAAGAAGTATCTGTTAGTCAAAATCTACGAGAGAGGTGGATAATATTTAGCCCTGACTAGTCCTCATATTTCACAAAAAGTCATCCACATATGGCAAGCAACTCCACCAGGGAAGAGGGCTTCTTCTTTTCCCACTTTCTGAACTAAATTAGCTCAAGCTACTTTTAAAGAAAGGAGTGCCCATTCTTGAGACTTCTTTGCTCCTTCTTTTGTTTGGCCTGCTAATTCTTTCTCCATTTGAAGGGTGAGAAAGACTTCTTTTTAGCTGTCTCTTTCACTGCCAACCTGCTTTGATAATGTTCTGGGGGCTTTACCAGAATGACATTTTAGACCACTCTAACTCAGCTTAGCCACTGAAGCTGAGCACAGCTGAAGAAAGCACTCAATTAGCAACTCCAACTTCAAAGGCTAAATTATTCTCTCCTCAATACACATGTGTAACTCCCATTAGCATTAATGGGAGCTGCGGGAGCCCACGGCTCAGAGAATATACCTCCAAGCCTGTTTGCTTGATGAGCATGCAATTAAACCTTATGGCCCAAATTTTTCAAGGAGGGCATAGTAAGTACACCAAGCACTCATGCAAAATCAAGTGTGCTCACTTTGAGAAAAAGTAAGCTATCACCACTATTTAAACATGAAGAAAGAGCAGTCTAAATTAGGTCTATTTTAATTTCATTTATCCTCTTAGGTATAGACAATGGCCTTTCATGGTGTTTTGAGAAAAGTCACTCCTCTGTTTTAAAAAGTGAATTGTAAGTTTTTAGAAGCATTAGTTCACATTGCTTAAAAGACCAGCAAGACTCAAGGGTAAAAATGTCTAATAAGAACAAAACCATTCTAAGTGAATTTCCCACACATAAAATCTAGCATGGCATCTATACAGACTCAGTGGCTTTTCCTGTCTTCTATTTAACAGCTGTATTCTAACTTAAAATTAGGAAAAAAAAAAATTGATTTGACATTAAAAAAAAAAAAAAAGAAAATTTGAGAGGAAAATGCATGCCCCAGTAATAAATTTATCCTTATCAGGAAGTAACAATTCCCATCCCTTTCTCACATTCTAAAGAGATTTGTCCATATATTTTCAACATGAAATCAATACATATTTCAGCTTCAATGAAATATCAACGTATGTCAGCTAGTCTGTGCTACAGCCACACTTCTGAGCAACATCTTCATGGAGAAAATAATCTTGATAATTTAGGATCATTTAAAACCATCTGTTTTCTATTATTCAGACATTTTCCCCAAAATTTAAAAAGAAATTTATGAAAGTTTTCACATTTTATAAAGGAGAGTTAGCTAATCACTTTTAAAGTTATACAAGTGAATCGTTGATCTACTATTGACGCATAATTCACTTTACCACCAAACCTCATATCCTGACTTTCTAACCACATGAGGCTATTTTAGGTACTGGACCATCAGTACAAATCAACTAAAGTGCAATGGGCCAATGAACTTACCAGAAAGACAAAAGCATCCCCACTAAGCTTATGGGAATGTTGAGATGTCAGGAGACTTTTCAAATTATAACATGGCAGATGAGCTAGAGGAAAATTCCACCTTTAAAATTTCATCTAGTACATGGTCTTCATAACTTCATTTTGCACTAAATATTTAACACCTTGCTTTACAAGTTTGATAACTACCATGTCTTCAGAAAATTTCAAAGTCCATATGTTAAAGAAGTATTTCAAAACTGAACACAGGGATCCCTTACTTCAGACTCTAGGCAGACTGAATAAAGAATGATAACCATAGATTAGGTAATAAACCGTGGTCTGTGGTTAACAGAATTTTTAATGATGACAAATGTGAGAAAAATTCACCATTTCTTATCAAAAAAATATTGTGGGTTTTCTCTCATATCTGCAACTTATTCATAAAGTTGAAAGCTACTAAAATAGATACCCTACTTTCGGAGCATATCTCACATACAAAACTACCTTTAAGATGAGAGATAGACTGCTGATGTTATTACGGAGGGGCTAGACAGTTTTATTCTTCAATGTTTTGGATGTGATTTACTCTGGCTAAAAATACTAATAATTTAACTATGCTATTAATCTTGCTGAAGTGATTATGTTCTCCATGAGAGGCTAAGCTGAAATTCACCCAGACTTTCAGGTGGCACAGAACACAGTGATTTTCTCAATATAGAAGTTCAGTTGGTAGTAGTTTAATCGGGGATTACTGGTGTATAAAATGGCATTTATTCGAACACCCCCATGAGTACAACCATACTCTACTTTCTATAACTGTTATCCAAAATACTTATTTACAAATTCTTTTTTTCCCAATCTGGCTCTTCTATAAGAGATAAAAATATATTTTCATTTCATATAAACCAAAATACACTGAGAGTTCATGAACCTTAGATGGGTCAAGGGATGAAGTAAATCGATGGGTAATAAGAGCGATTACCTAAAACACTTGTAGAAAGAAGGAAAAGAAAGAAAGAAGGGAAAGAAGGCTGGGAGAATGAAGATGTCTACTCAGTGCCTCTGATAAGGGTTGGTCGATAAAGCACCCATGTTATGATCTGAGATTTGTACACTTCTCAGGAGAGAGAACTGATGTCTCATTTTGGAGAAATGTTTATAACTCTTATCAAGTGGATGTGCAAACCTTGATATACATAAGTAATTTATTCCTATTCCTGATTACTAAGCTACAATCAACATCAGATATGTCACTTAGATGTCCCAACTTTTAAAATTTACTGACATGTATTATTTCAGCAAAATATTTGAGTCCCTTCTCTGTAGCACCCCTTGTCTAAGTAATGGGATAAGCAATACTGGTTTCATTCCTACTTAAAAGAACAAACAAAACCACTTGGATTTTAAGTCTTACAGTCTTGATTTTAAAAATCCAAAAGGCTTGAATTAAAAGAGTCTAAAATCATTAAAATAATAAAACTTGAGTAGATAAACTTTCTTAAAAATAAGTATTTCTATAAGTGTATTTATATATGTGCATAAAAGGGTGAATTCAACTTCTTTTTATCTTTAGACTTTTGCAAAAGTTGCCATTAAAAGGCACATCTGATATGGCAATTTCAGCACAGAACATAATAGGAAACAACTAACTAGAGAACTAAAGATGTATCATCTTTGAGTCTTGCTAATTTTTTTTTTTTTAAAATCACTAACTTTGAAACTGGTAAGTTGTCCCACTTAAAGCTCTTGATTTTTAATTGCCATTTCTTTTTACACCCAATTAAATTGTCAGAGTAGTGAAGAATTGCCCAACTGAGTAGAACTGTGAGGATCTTCTCACTGCTGCTTTCTGCAGTCTTAATTTGCAGATGCTTTTGCCTAAAATAAAAATTTAAAGTCACTTCCTCAACAATAAGACCTGTAAAGCTTCCACCAACTGCTGTTTAAGAAAGACGCTAAAAGAAAATTTGCTGCACGAGTTTGGGGCCATAGAAAAAAGAACATTTTCCCATATTGGTAAGATATTTGGGTTCTGAATAAGAGATTACCATATCCCTTAATCTGATACACATTAAATGAAGACCACATAGGTAAAGCGCTAGGTACATTTCCATTAGCTCAGCAAGTCTATCAACTGATAATATTCAGAAAGAACAAACAAAACTCAGGCTGGACTTTTCATTTTCATGAAAACATATTGTGTATAAAGCCATGAATGGTGATCAAAGATTCCTGTGAATAATTTTCTTAATAAAAGAAGACTAATTACTTGTTAGATTCTCGGACCAATGGTACGGTATCTTGATAATCTCCATCTACCAGAGGTTTCAAAGAGAAAGTCACGGAGTCATAAAACACTAAGACAACTCAGTTCCAACATATCTGAAATGACTTGCCCTCACCTTTTAACTTCCTGTGGTTGCCTCAAACATTTAAGAAATATCTTTCTTAACTTACTTATTTTTTTTTGTAGACAGAGTATTGCTCTGTTGCACAGGCTGGAGTGCGGTGGTGCGATCTTGACTCACTGTAACTTCCACCTCCCGGGTTCAAGCGATTTTCCTGCCTCAGTCTCCTAGGAGCTGGGACTACAAGTGCATGCCACCACACTCGGCTAATTTTTTTTTTTTTTTTTAAACTGGAGACAGGATTTCACCATGTTGATCAGGTTAGTCTTGAAATCGTGACCTCAAGTGATCTGCCAGCCTCAGCCTCCCAAAATGCTGGGATTACAGGTGTGAGCCACTGTGCCCAGCCATAAATTTATTTTTTAATTGAGAGACAGAAGTGTATGTATTTACCACATACAAAATGATGGTACTATATTTACATTGTGAAATAGTTAAATCTTGCTCAGTAACATATGCATTATCTTACACAGCTACCACTTTTGTGTTTGAGAATACTTTGTATCCATTCTCTTAGCATCTTTCAAGAATACAAAATATTATGAACGATAGTCACCATGTTCTACAATAGTTCTCTTAAACTTACTCCTCCTAACTGAAATGTTCTATCCTTTGACCACCATCTCCCCAATCCCCACCCCTCAACCTGCTCAGCCTCTGGTAACCATCACTCTACTCTCTACTTCTGAGATCAATTTTTTTTTAGATTCCACAAATCAGTGAGATCCCATAGCATTTGTCTTTCTGTGAATGGCTTATTTCAATTACCATAATATTTTAAAAGATAATAAACAGGTATAACAATCAAATGCATTAAAAAAAAAAGAAGTACCCTCTTAACTAGCCTTTCAATAATAACTATGTCTTCTTTAACGTCTTTTAAATGCATTTTATATTTCACAACCATTCAGCTCTTATATCCCAATCCACCCCATCTTTTTGTGCTCTCAGAGCTCTTTTTCTACCCAGGTTACAAAGAAACTCAAGGACAATGACTAAATAAATGTCCATTACACAACCAACTCAGTAGCCCCTCTGGCTGGAGTTAGGATATCTTTTACACATCTTCATCCTTTTCCTAGAGACCCCCAACACACACAAAAATCGATCCTTACACTTTTCTATGTCACATTACACTCGATTGCATCCTTTGCAAGATAGCATTAAAGGGCGATATATGAAGTAGTAAATACAGAATAAACTTTAGAGTCAGAAAATCTGGTAATCACCACATTTGCCAGCATGTTTGGTCAAGCCACCACTGAACCTCAGCCGCTCCTAACTCATAGCTTCTCCAGATAATGCACACAGACCCCCTTTAGTAGTTAGTAAAGTACTTAGCAGACCTCTCTTCTAAGGCTAAGAATCTATCTGACCATCAGATGGAACACCTATATATTAAAATTCACACATTCCAAAACTGCACTGAATGCTTGGTTATTACTAATTCTCTAGGATTTTTTTCCTGTTTGATCTTTGCTTTTCTAATCGCCAATAAAACCTGAACAAGCAAACAGAGGTTCTGTATCGTTTGCTCATTGAGAAAAGAAATCTGAAGATCTTTTAATATTTATTTTACAGACAAACGCTTTAAAGAAGAAGCTTCAACCATTCCTGCCTTCTACCTGTCTCTTCTCCTTTAATACAGCATGTCGCTCACGGAGAATCAGCTCAGAAATTCATTTGTTGAATTTTAGTAAATAATGCCACTAAACTTTAGAACTAGTTTACATAAAAATAAAAATTAAGAATTTACAGTGTCTTGATGAAAAGATTATTTTGCATCAGTGATTGTGGTGGTGGTACTGTTCAAATGCAATGAGAGGAGACAGAAACCTTGACCTTTCAGAATGGAGAAATTTTAACCAGGTACAGTCCAGTTAACGGCTGGGGCCGGAGGTGGCGGGGAATCCTGTGTTGTGTGAAAAACCATCCTGCTACAGGAGAGAGCAGTTGATGTGTACTGCCTGTGTAGCATTGTATGTTAAACAGAAAAGGAAGAAAATAGTACCAAGCCGTTCTCCACAAATTTAGAATCAGAATTATAAACACTGGGCAAGGTCCTCTGATAGTACCAAGACGTTCTCCACAAATTTAGAATCAGAATTATAAACACTGGGCAAGGTCCTTTGATAGTACCAAGACGTTCTCCACAAATTTAGAATCAGAATTATAAACACTGGGCAAGGTCCTTTGAAGTCTATACTGAACCATGGAGGGTGATAGAGGAAAGACATTCACCCCTCTACGTGATACTCACGTTCGAGTGTTGATGTACCACAAGTAATTTTTTTAATCCTGTGTAAAGTATAATGCGGTTCCTAGGTCCCTTGGCCCCATCCCAGCGGCAGACCTAGATATTATAAAGTCTAAAGCCTATGAAACTTTAAAGGACTACTTTATGAAAACAAATGCAAAAACAGTATTTTTATAAATTTTAGAAAAATTTATAATCAACTGGAGATACAGGTAAGTCTTCCTGGACCTTCGGAAGGCATCGTATAAGGGAGGGCCCTAATTCCAAAGATTCCTCAACTGCAGGGTAAGCATGTCTCTACTTCAGCTCCACACCAATTACTTCCCCTCCACCATTCTGACAGAGATTTGCTGGCACCTGAGTACGGCAAGAGTTCGGTGGGGGTCTTTGAACAAGAATTCATCTCCCTGGAGGGCACAGGAAGCGTGGTCCCTGAGCTTAATCAATGCTGTTAGCATGTAGTTAACCAGGCTTGTGTAAAACCCATCCCATCAACATTTCACCACTATGCTGTAAAGTAATTTTAATTTTAAAAATATTTGTTTGTTTTTAAATAATCACAATCATATTTTAAACATGTTGATAGGGAATTAAGAAAAGGTCGGTTCAAACCCCAGTCCCACTGGGCAGCACTGAGTGTCCTCCTTGGCTCTTTGCAGGAGGTTTATAGCAAATCCCTGAGAATAATCATTTAAGTCAGAGTGAATTCCTCCTCCCAGATGATGATTTATCTGTTTGTAAGCTGAGATGAGGGGATTCCATTTACTATTGAGCCAGTGAGTGTTAACTTTATTAATGCATCTTTACAACTAAGATTAATGGGACCCATAGTAAGTCAGCTGTAGCACTTGATGTCAGTTTATAACGAGCTTGGCAATACCTGGAAATTCAGATCTATCATCATAAGTTATAATGACATGCATAAAAACCTGAGTGTAAATAAAAGGCTCTTTGGGATACAGGGCTCTATTCCAAGTTGTCAAAGCCTTAAAAAGTAACTTACCTAACAGTGTTCCTGTACTGGAGTACAGTGTATGCTAATGGTTTTTCCTCAAGGGTTAAAATGCCTAAACTACCATTTTTTAATAAATAAATATTTTATTATAAAAATCAATTTTGCTTAATGAAGTCCTCTGAGGGAGATGTTTTAAGATATTTTACTAGTACACTTTAAAATCATTTTGTATTTAGGTATGCTCTGTCATCTCCACCTAGAGCAAAAAAAGAATCATAAAAAATGGTAAGTGCAGCAATAAAAACTCCTTTTACTATTAGTTGGGAGAGAAACAAATGGGAATATTACTTTGAAGGTAATTACTTAAGTTTTTTTATTGCACCATATTTTCTCAAAACCCAACCAAAGTATATCCCGAATCTTCCTACAAATGAAACACAATTTTTCTCTCAGAACATTGTTACTCATCAGGAAAAAAAGGTGAGTTTAATTTTTCTGTCAGTTGAGGCTTCATATGTCAAACACATCTTGCATTTCAACAAACTTTACTGTCATATTGATTCAAGGAGACATTAGTTCTTACTGCAAGTACTAGCTTGAAAAGGTGTAAGCTGCATTACTGTGAAAGCACTTTTCTTCTAAAAATAGACTTTATTATCTCCAGCCACAGTATACATGTATCGCTGCCTTGTCATTTTAACCAAATGTATGGCTTCCCATCAAACAGAGATTGCAGCTTCCTTGAAGGCAAGTGGGGGAAGTGTCTTTCCATCTTTTTATTCCTAATACTTAGCACACTTCCTGGAATACAGAGGAACAGAGATGATCAAATGAATAAATTCATGAATTAACACAAATTTCTTCTCATATATTGTATGCCTCTCCGAGACATGGAAGCAACATCTCCTGACATTTCTAATTTTTATAAATAAACCTTAAATCCAGCAGTCTGCAAGAAAATAATATTTAGAAACTTTTTCCTTAAACTTGTCATTCATTCATTCCATCAACAAATTTTGGCTGGTAGCAGTGGCTTATGCCTGTAATCCCACAACTTTGGGAAGCTGAGGTGGGAGGATTGCTTAAGCCAAGAGTTCAAGACCAGCCTGGGCAATATAGCAAGACCTATTCTCTACCAAAAATTTACAAAATAAAAAAAAAAAATTAGCTGGGCAAGGTGACTCATACTATAGTCCCAGCAACTCAGGAGACTGAGGTGGGAAGATCCCTTGAACACAGGAGTGAGAGGTTACAGTGAGCTATGATCTCACCACTACATTCCAGCCTGGATGACAAAGTGGTACCCTGTCTCTAAAAAACAAAACAAAAAACACAAATGTTTACCGAAAATGTCAGGCACTGTGCTTACTGCCATGTGTACAGTCTGGAGCAAAACAAAGCCATGCCCTTATGGAACTTCTAGTCTAAGCATGCAACTAACTCTGTTTTTTAGGATAAAAGGAAAATTTCATCTAATTTTCTCTTAAGTATACTCCCCTATCACTTATGACAGAATGACGTTCAAATTTCAAATATTTCGTGGATCCTATAATGGCCAAATGGTGGCATCTGGACCACATGATTATTTAGTGGACAAGGTAGCCTGACTTAAGGATTAAAAAATTTGTATATTCCCAGCCTTAGAAAGATAATTCTGCCTGTGCCAAAAAATTCTGCTTCACAAATGGGGCAGTGCCCTTTAATCAAATAATTTGAAATTAACTCTTAATAATAATCGTACTGGGCCGGGCGCGGTGGCTCACGCCTGTAATCCCAGCACTTTGGGAGGCCGAGGCGGGCGGATCACGAGGTCAGGAGATCGAGACCATCCTGGCTAACACGGTGAAACCCCGTCTCTACTAAAAATGCAAAAAATTAGCCGGGCGAGGCGGCGGGCGCCTGTAGTCCCAGCTACTCGGGAGGCTGAGGCAGGAGAATGGTGTGAACCCGGGAGGCGGAGCTTGCAGTGAGCCGAGATCGCGCCACTGCACTCCAGCCTGGGCGACTAAGCGAGACTCTGTCTCAAAAAAAAAAAAAAAAAAAAATAATAATAATAATAATAATAATCATACTGATCGTAGTAATACTAGTGATAATAATGATAATCACAACAACAACTCACATTTCCTGAGTGCTTAGAACTTTGCTAAAAGCTTTACATGGATTATCTCCTGTAATCATCCTCTTAAGTTTAGGCAATAGGTCTTCTTATCTCCACTTGACAGACAGAGAGTGAAGCTTAGAGAGGTTAGGACATGTGCACATTGCCACAGAGCAAATAGGGGAGTTAGGATTTGAACTCGGGTCTGTCTGTTTGCTGAACCTACACCCATAACTACACCTTCTGTCACTTCCTATACCAAGGTTGGTAACAGAAATAATTGAAAAAACAAAACAAACAAATAAAAAAACAAGCAAGAAAACATTTTCTATTACCTCTTTCAATGTTTCAAGGATATTTGAAATTCTTCTGCTTCTTCTAAAATATATATCTAATGCTACATTTTCACAGAAATCATAAAACAGTTATAGATTTTTATGTACTCTGTGACCTAGATGGCATAGAACAGTATGACAGTATCACTGTAGTTTGACTAGGCCGTTGAAGCAATTGACTACCTGGACCTACCTAATGTATAAGCATTATGAAGAATATGGAAATGTGTGTTAACATAACAATAAGCACAAATGTAAGGCGGAAGAAAAGGATCTAAAATTCTTGGGATTGTATACTAGCATAGCACTAATAAATGATCTTCAGTCTTTCAGAATAAATTGGTAATACTGTATGTTTTCAGATTGTTGTATCATCTTATTTCCATGTGAAAAGCTGTTTTTCAGTCCTTTGGATTAAGGACTATTTGAGAAGACACAAAAACTCATTTTCCAGTGTTCTTCAGCCTCCCTTCCCTTCACCATAGCCATGTATACATATAACGAACACTTACCGAATTACTATGTGCCTAGCACTATTCTAGATGCTGGGGATTCAGTAGTGATGCGAGAGCCAAACCAGCTAGCTCAGCTTCAAAGAGATAATAAAGGGAGAAGGAAGGAAATTAACATTCTTTGGCAAGTTTATTGTTAGTTACTCCACCAGATGATTGAATATACATCATTAACTTCCCCACAAACAGCCCTAAAAGATAGCCAGGATCACCTCCAATCCTACAGATAGGAATTTAACATTCAGACTTGAGTAATATGTCTAAACCCATACAGTTAGGAAGCACTGGAAAGTTTATACAAATTCATGTTTATGTAGCTATAAAGAGCATCTCTCTTCATTCCCTGTTTCACTGTCTTTGTAGTTCTCTTTCCCTTTGCCTCGACTTCTTGGCGCTCAATCACACTCTTCATCTTACAGTGGCCACTGAAATAATTATTATTTACTTTGTTCATTATATGTAAAGTAAGACTCATTCCTACCCAAATGGTCTCTTAATGCATTGTGCCTACAACCATATCTATAGATCCCTCTACATATGTACCTGTTCATGCCACAAATATCTCTTGGGTGCCCAATAAATGCCAGGAACATTTTTGGCCATGGAAAACTGTAATGGAGCTTATACACAAAGGAAGAGGTATACAGGATAAAAGTCTCAAGAAATAAAGAGTATAATATCACATAGTAAAAAGTGCTACGAAGCAAATTAAACAGGTCATACACAAACACACTATATACACACTACACGTACAAAACATACATATATGCAAATATACCTCCCCAACCAGTTTTTGTATAAATATTGATAGTTGATAACTAGCTTTATTAAAAGCCATCATGATTTTATGAGCACACACTTTTCTCCCGTACTTAATTTTCTAGTTGACTGGTAAATGATAGAACTATAGTTACTCACATAGTTAAACAAATACATAAACAACAGAAAGAACTATGTATGCCAATACTTAGAAAGGTAGAAAATATCTAAAAACTTTTCATATTGATTTTCTGGTCTCACAATTTACAGCTTCATTTTTTAAACAGCTCTTTTGGTATTTATGCTCTAAGAAATACAGGATATCTTCTGGGAAAATACAAACTATGATCAAATTTTAAACCTGAACACAGACATCATCAGACATGTGAGAAAAATCTCAAAAGCGCTACACTTATGACCAAAAATCTATCAATTAAAAAAATCTACTGTTAAAGGGTGGAAATAACATTTATTTAAAGAATGGATAAAGTTTAATAATCAAAGGTAAAGTTCTAAGAAACAAAAAAGAAAGGCACGGAAAGTTTTTACATATAAATTAAAATATAGCTCATTTTGGAAGATGACAGATAAAGAGAGTCTTGAAATGCTCTATTCCCCGGTTGCCTAGTAGTTAAAAAAGAAAAATCTTGCTATCTTTAATAAAATATATTAAGAATATGGGATGTGTGTCATCATAGTTGTGTTTAATGTGGCATTAATTCACAAGTCATTGTTTTTTTAATAAGATATAATAAGTTACTTGCTCTTCTAAGGAGATATGTAATTAGGGCTTTGATAATTAAACCCTAGATGAGGCATTTGGTATATCTGTGCCCTAAATACCAATAAATTATGCATGCACAACTTTTAAAACAACATCTTAATTAGTAGCTTAAAATAAAACTAATTTGGAAAACCAGGAGACTGAATTTTTAAAAATTGTTCAAATTTTATCAATGAAAGCCAACCAACTACCTAGTTTTAAAGTATAAACATCAATTATGAATGACTGTGATTGTTTGATAGACTAAGTGAAGTATTTTAGTAAACTCCTTTGTAATTTTCAGCTCACATAAAGATGGTCTAGGTTAAATTAATCACACATTTTCTCACTTATTAGCTTTATCTCCTTAGCCAATGAGTCATGTTCCAACCTCATTTTCTTTTACTACTATTTTACTTCTACTCAATTCCGACCTACCATTGTTCATACCCACCTGTAATTGCTAATTTTACGTGTCACTTGATTAGGCGAAATATCTGGGGTGCCCAAATATTTGGTCAAATGTTATTTTGAGGGTACTGTCAGGGTGTTTTTGGATGAGACTAACATTTAATTTAGTCACCAAGCAAAGCAGATTGTCCTCCCTAATGTGGACAACCCCTACTCAATCAGGTAAAAGACTAAGGAGAACAATAAGCTTGAGCCTCACCTGAGGAAGGAAGAACTCCTCCTACCTTCAAACTGGGACCTCAGCTTTTTTCCTGCCTTTGGACTCAATGTGAAACATCAGCTCTTCCTAGGTCTTCAGCTTGCCAGCCTTTGGACTAGAACTGACATCAGCTCTCCTGGGCCTCCAGCTGACAGCCCTGGCAAATCTTGAAACTTCTCAGCCTCATTACTAATGTCAGCCAATTTGTTAAAATAAGGCTCTTCCTATATATGTACATATTCTGTTGGTTCCCTTTCTCCAGAGAACGCTAATACACTGCACACACCTACCATCAATACTCAGGGATTTCCTCCCTAAGCCACTTTGCTCATGAAGCTTCTAGTTTCTACTTCTCTCTCAAGTTAGCTCTATCTCATAGACTCCTAAATATTCTTCATGCCTCAACCCACCAGTGTCCTCACACTCACCGTGCATCATCCATGTGGTATTCTGCACACTTTGCACCCATGGCACTTCGGCACCTTTTATTTCAAATCATACTTGTCTGTCAACTTGTCAGCTGGAAGAACATTGTCCTTCCAAGACAATATCTTGTATATAAAGTAAATATCTCAAGGGCTGAAATCCACTGTCACACGTAATGCAGCAGGGATAATTTCAAACTTGGCAAAACTCAATGAAAATCTTAGTTGTACGACCAAGAACAAATCATTTCAAACTCTCTGGACCTTGGCTTCTTACATCCAAAATAAGTAGTAAACACCAAATTCCCTTCTAGCTCAACATTTCTATGGTTCGGTTAACAAGTTAAGCAGCAAACACTCACATGAGTTGATGTTCATTTCAAAATTATTAAAAATAATATTTTAATAGGAAGTCACAAGAAGAAAATTGTTCTTACTTAAATGCAGTGATTTACAAGTGTGCTTGTTTTTTCTGAGCCCTTTTTACACATGCTCTCAGTGTGGCAAAACAAGTAATGGTTCCAAGGAAGGAGCATGCATCACCAACATAACAGCCCTCAAAAGACAGATCAGAAGGAAAATGAATAGCCTCTCCTCACAGGTACACTTTCTCTCCCAAATTTTCAATTTTAATGTCTCCCCTTACTAGGGTCTCTCATAGACTATCCATATGGGCTTCTGCCTTTGTGACCACTGATACCCAAAGAATCACTGTTTTTAAATTCTAAAGATTACACCAATGAAAGTCAGGAGTGTCTGTTCACTTAAAGTGGCTCTGCCCACCACCACCTTTTTCCAGCATGGAAATGCGGTACACAGGAAGGCTTTATCGTGTTGGTATCAATGTATTCCAAGTACTCAACTATTTTGTAAGCCTTTTCCAGTAATCTTCAGTCAGTACCATAATTGTCAGCACGTTTGTTCTGCGGTGGCCACCCTTCCTTTTGTTTCAGTCTTTCATAAAAATCCTTTTGTGTGACACTCAAGCAGCTGTGCTTTGTTCTTTAATGTTCCTAGCCTGGATCTCCAGCCGAGACCACTTTATAACATAAACGGCAAAGTGCCATTTTCACAGCGGGGACAACTGTGTTCATCTTCAAAAAGAGGCATTAATAAAATGAGACTGTAATGAACATGCTAATTCTGATCACAGGGTACTGCACAATGGCAGAGATAGTTGACTGCCTTCTCCCTGAAAGATTGTAAAAGTTGTATTTTTTTTTTTTTTAACAACTGCTATAATGGCTTAGGTTTTTTGAAACAGACATATTATGCAAACACTTCTCTCTATTTCCCATTGCAGCGCCTTCTCTGTCTCATCCAACTGCTCACTGTGTGTTTTACTATCTCAGTAACAGTCACCTTCAGGGAGCAAATTTCTTCCATCTTGCAAGAACTGACTTGCTGAAATAGGCATGTCAGTGAATCATGGAAAGCTGGAGAGGGGTGATCTGAGTGATCTGATCGCTAATCTGAGGCCTTCCCAATGCATATGAGGCAAAAAAATAAAAAAAGAAAAAAGAAAGAAAAACAGAACAGGGAAGTTAACAGATTTGCTTAAGATGCCACAGCTATTTTGTGACACAGCTAAAGCTGGAATTCAATTTCCTGTCCTAGACTTGGGTACTTCACATGTTATCTTTTGTCCTAATGGTGATAATTCACAAATGATATATTTATATGTAAGAGTAGATACTCACACGTAAGTATCACTTGATGAAATATATTTGCTAAACGAGGTAACTAAAATGCCTCATATCTGGTAAACTAGCATTTTTAGATAATAATTGTACTGTAGATATGTTCTATGAACAAAGCTAGTTCCCCATAAATAGATAAGAGCAGCAGTGTTATATACCATACCCTGTTCTGTTGTGCTCGTGGTGGTGGTGGTCTGGGGCAGTGCTATTTGAGAATGGTCCAGTCTAAAAATAATCTACTAAGATTTTTTAAATGACCCATTACATGCTGTTTGAGATAAGAGCAAAATGTGTATTTTCTGATCACTTTCCTAAAACAAAAACAAAAACAAAAAAAACCGTCTAAGTTCAAGAAACATGATGACATTTAGTCAGATGCTTAGATTCAAAGTTGATTAAATGATTCTAGAACTTTGTCTTAGAGAAGAGAGGTTACGTAAGCAAGAAGAAATAATTGTTGATGTCTTTCCTCTTGCCCAAATGAAACAGGTACCCCTGGACTCTTACTAGAAAGAAAAGTCTATGGATGGTCATATCTCATTTTCCCTGCCTAGTGATTGATAACATCTACCAGAGAGAATATTTTCATCCTCAGTTATCACTGCATAAATTTGTATTACATGGTTTCCCGCTGATATCTTTAGTCAGGA
The DNA here is from genome assembly GCF_003255815.1 of Theropithecus gelada. Lineage (NCBI taxonomy): Eukaryota > Metazoa > Chordata > Mammalia > Primates > Cercopithecidae > Theropithecus > Theropithecus gelada. Next base: position 73,120,840 of record NC_037683.1, on the reverse strand, counting down.
AGAAATTGTGACCAGCAAACTAAAGAAACAGACAGAACCAATTCCATTTGGATGATAATCCCTGTTCTTACAAACACTCTCTGTGGTCGTATGCTTGCTCTTCACTGAAAGCCTGTTAAGTCACTGTCCTTAGCAGCATTCCACAATTAGTTAAGGCACAGCCCTTAATAGCCTCAGTACAACCTAAGGCCTTCACTTAAAGTTCTGCTTAGGATGGGAAAACACAAGTATAACAGATATACTAAGCCTCCTAAAGTGTTATATCATTAGGGAGTCAGTATTTTCTTGTGTCTCCATAACCAAGACAACTAAAAAATCAAAATGACTTGGAAGACACAAGCCCTACATTCACCTCCCCCTTCTCCTATTTCTTCTTCCATGAACCACACTCTATGGTACAGTTAATTGCCCAAATATCTTATTTCGGGGCACATTCAGCCTGAGCTTGTGGTTATCCTTCCTTATTGAAACACAGTTTTTAAGAGTAAGGGTAATTTGAAACAAGCTACAAAGGGAAACTTGTTCCGGAAATGCTCCCTTCAAGGCACCTGGGTGGTCAGGGTATTAGTTCGATGTCTTCTTGATTAACCATACGGGTCAGATGTTTGAATCTCCAATTAATTAGTTTCTCTAGTAGCTTGTGTGACATAAATGAGTGATCGTCATCCCGTTCACGTAGACAAAACCCATCATGAGAATTGGCACATTTTTGGCATTTGTCAGTAAAGCAGGGAAAAAGTAAATGATCCATGTGGACGAAATGGGAATCTAATGAGGGCCACTGGATGAAAAGTGTAAAGTGGTCTCCATCTATTGCAGAACAGAGTGCCTGAGTGTCCGCCAACATGATTTGCAAGAGAAAGCGAACCTAAAATGTCACAAAGCTCCTCAACTGCGGTATAAACCTCTTCATACACATTTACTTAGGTGTTCATGATGTTCAAAGTCTATGAAAGTCAGATTACACTGGAATATTATTAAAGACTACTATTAATAGAAATAACAATATTTAGAAGTTTTAAGCAGTGACTCTAAGAAATAAAAATAATTTCCATCCATATTTATTTTATCCTAAAAGGATATATAAAAGTATTCTATTTTAAGATTATGTTTAGACTACTTTTCTCTCATCCAAAATACTTTTGAGTTTTTCTCATGAAAGTTCTTTTTTTTTGAGCCGGAGTCTCGCTCTGTTGCCCAGGCTGGAGTGCAGTGGCGCGATCTCGGCTCACTGCAAGTTCTGCCTCCCGGGTTCACGCCATTCTCCTGCCTCAGCCTCCCGAGTAGCTGGGAGTACAGGCGCCCGCCACCTCGCCCAGCTAGTTTTTTGTATTTTTTAGTAGAGACGGGGTTTCACCGTGTTAGCCAGGATGGTCCCGATCTCCTGACCTCATGATCCGCCCGTCTCGGCCTCCCAAAGTGCTGGGATTACAGGCTTGAGCCACCGCGCCCGGCCCTCATGAAAGTTCTAAAACTGCTAAATGTAGTCTTCAAAAAAAATAGAAAGGGTTAACTACTCAAATCATAAATTTTCATACAAATGTACTTACACATGACAGATGTTCACATAGAAACTTGAGACCATTTTAAACATTTTTGATGCATTTGTTCTATATGGGGACTAGCTGTATAAAAGCAGAGGAGATGATGAAACTCCAGCCAGCTGACAGGCAGGAAAACATTAATCCATGTGAATTTCTCAGTAAAGTGATATTTTCCTCCAACTTGTTGTTAATGTCTTCATCGGATGCATAAAGATAAGTCAAGCACGTGACTGCCACTAACTCCTTTTAAGAAGTTCAAGGGATTTAGAAAGTGAAAAAACTCAAAAACGCTTCTGAAAAGTTTTATCTTATCGTACCTTTTTAATATACCTTCTATACGATGGCACTGATTCTAAACCAGGTAAATAAACGGAGATTAAAATTTTTAAAGCAGATGAACAAATGAGCTAGATTTTGCTTCAAATACGAACACCTGAAAAATGACCACAATTTTCAGACAAGCTGATGTGAACTATATATGTATATTCAGCAATATGTATACGTTCCATAGTGCATATTATAACACATATAAACATAGTCTCTAAGATTCGTGCCAGTTCTAAAGTCTAATTTCTAACTCCTATTCTTTTTTTCCCTAATGTCTCATTAGACCATTCGTTCCCTTGCCTTTTTAAATATTGTAAACATGTTATTTTTAAAACCCATTCATACAGTTCAATTACCTGTAGGTCACAGACTGTGATTTCCACCCTCGACGTTTGGGCTTACTGTTGCTCGCTGGTGGTAGCTGACTCGACTGCTTCAGAACTGGTGCTTATTAACCCATCTGGGTATAAACAACCTTCTCTAGGGTTGTGTATCTGGATTATCGAATGTCTCTGTGGGGTGACTGCTATCATGGGTGTCTGTTGTACACTCTATGGGATTCACAGTTTCTGACCAGCTTTTGTGTTAAACTATTTGGTCCTGAGAATTGCACAGTAGGAATAGTACTAGAAATCTCACTTGTAGGCAGAAAGCTGATCTTAGTCTCTGTTACTCCCAACTTATTTTATATAAGTATGTATCTTGCTGGAGTGTTACAACTCCAGCACTAAAGCATATGGTCCATTATGTTATTATCTTGGGTTATTATATTACAATTATCTTTTGTCTAGGAAATCCCTCCTTGTTTTTAGTAACTGGAAATTTCTATTTCTTGTTTGCAAGCCTAATTATGTTTTTAATTTTATTTTCAGATACTTTCTCAACATTTCTAGGTGGTGGTCAGGGAATGGGAAACTTCCTGCACCAACTTAGCTTGTCATAACAGCCAGAAACGTAGCTCAAATCTGACTTGTCTGTTTTAAAGCAGCATCTGTTACATGCATTTAAAAGATATATACATCCAATTGTCAATATTTTCCCTGCAACTTAATAAGGTGTTTATATTATTTCAAACATATTTTGTATATGTAAATAATCTCATTTTCTCAGCCTCTTGAATTGCTTCTTTGTGTGTGTGTGTGGGGGGGGGGTGTGTGTGTGGGGTGGGGGGGTGTGTGTGTGTGTGTGTGTGTGTGTGTTTAGTTTCAAAACCACCAGGTAAATTTGGCCTACATTACTAATTACTGCTAACCTCCAAATAAACAAGTTCTTGACAATATCAATAGGGTTTACCTCCTTGGAAGAAACCAAGATGTTTATAAAATCAAACTTTTTTATTTTATAAAAGATATAATGTAAATCCGTCCCTCCATGGGAAAAAAAAAACGAAACAGAAGAGAAATGTAGTTAATCTATGTAAGTTCCTCTATGATTCTGATCCTTTCCTTTCCAATTTCCTTCATCTGAGGAAGGTCTATTCTCCTCAATTTTAGAATAGAGCAAAATACAACAAAACAAAACAAAACAAAACAAATGAGTTGTGTGCAGGAAAGAAAGAGATAAAGGCACAGAATAGTTAATCTGGAAATGTCAACTGTGAGGTGCCTAATCGGGAATGTTCGTATCTCTATACAAAAGCCTGAATTAGAGACATACAACACAGTCTTCATCACTAGCTTTATTTTCCAGCACTCCCATTGTAAAGGAAGTCTACAAACTGAACACACTGTACTGGAGATTTGGCAACTCACCCTGTGCTTTGTCAAATTGTGTAAGCAACATTGTCGGAGACAAAGAAAGGGATTTGTCAGCCCAGTTATTTAGATCAATACATGTTGGTTTAAGAAAGATAACAGACAAACAAAAAACGTATTTTTTTTTTTCACATAAGACAGGTATATTTCTTATACTTGGTTCTGACCCATTGCTTAAGGAAAGTTCATCTTTAGGCTGAGGTTGTTTCTTTACTTTGCAAATATCAATGTCAGCTATGGTAGCTGTAAAAACGTAGCTGCTGAATGCGGTATGAAAAATCCATGCACGAGAAATGCCAACATACAAAAGAGTACCATATCCTGTTTCCTTTCTAGATGCTCTGCCAAAAATCAAAATGGTATCTGGCATTTGAAATCAATACCTTTTTCAGCTTTTTTACCCCTGATTCTCCCCCTGAACTCTAGTTCTATTAAGACCCGTAACTAGAGAAGGTATTCACTGTCTAATGAAAGTTCAACTCTTATAAACATTTTTTTTTTTTTTTTTTGAGACGGAGTCTCGCTCTGTCGCCCAGGCCGGAGCGCAGTGGCCAGATCTCAGCTCACTGCAAGCTCCGCCTCCCGGGTTCAAGCTATTCTCCTGCCTCAGCCTCCCGAGTAGCCGGGACTACAGGCCCCCGCCACCGCGCCCAGCTAGTTTTTTGTATTTTTTAGTAGAGACGGGGTTTCACCATGTTAGCCAGGATGGTCTCGATCTCCTGACCTCGTGATCCGCCCGTCTCGGCCTCCCAAAGTGCAGGGATTACAGGCTCCAGCCACCGCCCCGGCCTATAAACATTTTATTGAACTGCAATTCCCATTTAAGCATCATCACAATGCTAGTCTTTTTAATGATGCTATAAAAGAGATACAGAATTGTAACAATGACACAAACAACAACCTTCACTCACGCACTTACCCCGTAAAACTGTGAGTCTGGTGGATACACTTATTTCTCCCACATTATTTGAGGCCACACATTCATAAATGGCCTCATCCCTCGGAGTCCGTAAGGGTTGTATTCTGAGAACTGATCCAGACCCATCGTCAAACTCTATTACCTATTAGAGGAAACAATAGCTGTCACAGGTGTTGTTACAGTTGTCTACCTCTCAGCTAAAGCTCTCAATGCAGTGGTGGATCTGCCATCAGGCTCATAATAAACTAGACATCATTCTGAAACTGAATTTTGATACAGTGGTGAAAAAATATTTGGTTTAACTTAGTGAATCTTCTACTGAACAAGGAGAAAGATATGTAACTACATATACAAAGTATGGAGATTTCTAGTCCCTACTAAAAACCATGAGGGTTTACTCATTAAAATATTTCAGTATGTGCATCTAGGGCAATTTTATTCTATTAATTTTGCAAGGGGCTTGCAGCTATGATCGATAAACTTCTCAAATTATTCTTTCTCTGACAGCACATACACAAATGTGGATTCATTCAATAATGAGCCTGTAAGGTGAAGAATTAATGCACACCACCACAGATAGCTCTGCTGGTTTAAATTGTCTCATCCTGAACAGTATAGATGGGCAAACCATAAAGAAAAACTGCATAAATCTAGTACTTAGGCAGCCAACGAGACAGCTTTCACAACCCAAAAGCCTGATGGCGTGCATTAATTTTGCCATAAATCATTTCAGTATTTGTTCTAGCTTAGCATTTTCTGCATTTTTAGAGCATTCTTGCTATAAAATGGAGGCTTGCTTCACCAGACAGAAAATTAATGTCCTAAACACTAAGCCTGAATTCACCATCATTAGGAACTTTTCTGTGAAACAGTTTAGTGACACTGATAATCCTAGGTACTTGTTAGCTAATTCAAGTACCACTTAAAAAAAAAAAAAACAAACGATGATACTAACAAATATGTATACAATACTAAGGCGTCCTCTGTCTTTTCTGTAACTATGCTGCATTCCTTCAGCTGTTCACTGAGAAGCTGTGCCTTTTTTTTCTTGTATTTCACTGTGAATATTCCCATGTGCCTAAATTATGAATAAACTCAGATTGCCTTATAAATATATTTATGGGATGCTTAATTTCAGATTTTGTGTGTGTGTGTGTGTATATTAACATACAGAGAAAGGACATCAACAGTTTCAAAATATGTCCACTTCAATCTTTGTGCATTCCACTTTTGTTCAAAATTCACGTAAATATCCAAAATGGCCCATTTCTCAGTGCACTACAGTTTATTTTCAACTCTATAAAGCATACATTTTAAAATAAATCTATTATGCATCTTAGGAAAGAAAAGTTTCATGGTTTCATATTGGAAGCTTTGTTAAGCATTCCATAATTTTAAAAAAGTCATGATCATTTTATGATTTAGTGTAGGAAAAGGTTAAAGCAACTACAAAACCACTTTAAATGTTGACTAATTTATTAATAAATGTCACTGTATGTTTACATTTGTGAACTATTTCCTAGATTTAGACCTATCCTCTTACAACATACAATATACCACACATTACAAGCCAGTGATGTAATTTCCAGTTTGAAAATATCCAGTATTGATTGCATGCCTGTCATGGACCAGACACCATACTTAGCACTGGGGATAGAAGAGGGAGCAAAAACATTCACCATGTACTGCTCTCATGGGCCATACAGACTAGTGAAACCATATATATATATATACACACACACACACACACACAAATTATATTATAATATAATATATATAACATATTAGTGTTAAATATAGTAAAGATTTTCAACCCAGGACTTGATACAATTTGATGAAGCTGCTTTGTGTAAAAATAATTCATTTACCCCCAAGGTGTTTATATGACTCTTATGGGGAATTATGTACTGAGCAGAGACCATACTTTGAAATATTTAGTATTATAATTTAATTTTTGTTACATGATTTTGTCAGGAGTCATTGTCATTAGCAGGCGTGATGTCAAACTTCTCTTTGACAAAAAATTAACTTCATTTAAAATTGTTTAAATGTGCAGCAAAGATGAATACATACATCATTTTCTACATGACATAGGAAACATTTTCCAAATATTACTGAAGATACTATTTTTGTATTTAAATAAATTATATTTCAATAATAATGAAGTATTTGATTTTCAGACATAATTTTAAACTTCTCACTTGTAAACTACAATCCAATTTCCATGGTGAAACGTAATTAATTAGGTTCTGTATACACTGGAACCCCTGATCACCCTGTAAGTTCCTATGAAAATAAGTAAAATAAAATTGTTCTGAATTTTGTAGTTGTTATATTTCTTTTAACTAGAAATTGCCTTTAATCTGCCAAATTGTAAATTAGGTCATGAAGGAGATTAGAAACTCAGATAAAAGGGAGATGAGTTTCACAATTTCAGGCAGTTTGGGGGTACTGGTAGCCCCTAAAATTAAAGCTACCCTTCTCATGTCTTAAATTATGGGCATGCTATTGTGTGCCTCTCTGGGTAGCTTTCTGTATATCTTCTTGCCTATATTTCTCCTCCATAATGAGCAAATTTCTAAACTATAAGCCTTCTCACAACACTCAAAAAAGAATCTCTGATTTATGTTTCACCATCTTCGGTGCACTGAGCTCTCTTGAATAAAGAAAACCAACTTCTTCAACAGGCTTCTCTGTAGTATGAACCTGTTTGGGTATGTTTCTTACAGAATAGTACTTTAAAACACTAGAACAAATTTCTCATTCTAGTTCACACTACTTGTAAAACATAGGTGCGAGGGGCAGTGGACCACTTCATCTGCTGCTCAGCATCCATTCCCATTCTTCCTGGGAACAAGGATTTAAATTTCCTTTGGGAAAACACTGCTCTTTCATTCTAAGCCTGGAATTGGATGGGACAGTTCTCATTCCCAGGACAGAGGCAGATTCTGATTGGCTTAAATTAAGTAGGCTACACTGTACGCCTATCCACACAAATTTTCTCTGGGATGAACAAGTAACGTAATAGAAGCCAATGGGATGAGAGGTTTCTGGAAGAGACAAGCTTTCCTACATCCTACAAATGTGGTCCTGTGAGGATGCAGAGTTCTATCTTGCAACCTGGGGATGAAACTGACAGATTGATCCTAGGAATACTATTGAGCCCTGGCACAAGTGGGAACAAAAAATTAGCCCTTGAACCCTCAAATGTCCTTTTTTAAAAAGCCATTTAGAGTTACATTTTCCATCACTTGCAATGTAAGGAATACCATATATCAGTGACATCTTTTATCAGAGTAAAGCAAGCCAAATAACATAGAAACCAAAGACAGAGCAGATGCATTCTTCCCCCAGAGAAACAGAACAATGGACCTAATACCTCAAATCTCTGATTGCTGACTTTCTTTCCTTTTTTGTTCCAGACAATTTTAGGTCTTGGGTCTCCCGTAGCTTGGCAGATGAAAGAGGCAACTCCGCCAGAGACCCCTGTCTGATCAACGGGTGTTCGTGTAAACCTTGGAGGTGCTGAAATAAAAAATAAACACCACAGTTAAATTGAAAACTGAAACACAGACTATTATCCTACTACCACTGCTCTCCCCACCATCCTCAACCACACCGCCATCAAGACACACATTTTTAAAATGCACTATAGGATTACAAAATTAGAAAAGCAACTTTTACTTTTGGGGGTAGTTTAAAGGGGAAGGAGGTAACTTCCTGGTCAAGTTATCTGTTAGTGCTTTTATTGCTGAAATCTGTATTAAGGTAGAGATCCAATAACATCCAAAAAGCAACATCACACATTAATTTTTATTACCGGTATAAAAAAAAATCCAATTTGTCCTCTGTAACAAAATGAGCTCATCAATCAAAGTGAGTAAAATTTTAGCGCTTGCTTTGATGCCACTATCAGGACACTGCCAGAAAGCAGCAATGCCACTGCTGAGCTATTAAAATTAGTGACATTTAAGAGAAATGCTAGGAAATTTTAAAGAGACAAGAAATATAGCCCTGAATTAGAAGGTTTGGCAAGAAACAGAAATAGGGGAAAATGGTAAAGTGACTCTCTAACCCAGATATGGTAAGCTGTCTTACTTGAAACTTAGCTCAACAATTTGGATAAAAGATGAGTCAAGAAGCCTCCAAAGTCACAGCAAACCCAAGGATATTTTTATAGAAAGATGTAGACTTAAAGATTACCAAGGCTAGAAGGACAGACATTGGAAGCTTGTTCAACATCCTCCAGCTCTTTAAATGTTCCTAACATTCTTCCTCTTTCCTTAAAACACTTACTTATTTTTCATCTTGCATTGCAAGATCTAGATAGCTATCATGCAAGAATGATATAAAATGTAAATGAATATTTATGCACAAAGATATTCATCATATCATTTGCTTAGCAAAAGAGTATAAGTAGTTGAAACAAACATTATGGGAATTCTGTCAGTGAAATAAACTATGGCATGAAGAAGAAACATCATACAAGTAGTATTATAAAGTCTGTATCATATCACATGAGAAATGCTGATGATGCAATAATCAGCCACAAAAGCATACTACAGAGTTATATGTGGGGATAGCAGATAATGAAAAATGCACACACACACAAAGACAGAACAAAGTAAATGAAAACACTAATAATGGTGTTCAGGAGGAGGTATTTTAATTATTTTTCCGACTGCTTCCATCTTTTATACTTCCTTGAATTCTTACAATTATGTCCTGGTTGAAAATGTTTCAAAGCCCCAAAACATTCTGCTGTTTCTTTTTTTTTTTTTTTAATTTAAAAAAAAAAAATCCCTGTTACAGATTTTCTCTTCTCTCCTACTGTGTTCTAGTTACATGTCATTGAAAAGTGGCTTTAAATAACCATAGCTAAAATTGATTTTGAAAACAATCCTCGGATTATAAAAAAGAAAAAAGTCATAACAAAGTTCGTTCTTCTTGGCTCATCACCAGTATTTTCTCTGTATTGATTTCACACATGGTGTTCCCATTGGCTTGATGGTGTGTTCTAACTCTGTTTGGTTTTCTTGGAGTCAAGGAAGCTGGATTCCTATCTAAGCTCCACCATTATGTATATGGATAATCTTGGAGGAAAAAAAAAATCACTCAACTTTACCGTTTCTTGGTATGACATATGAAACACATTAATTTACAAAAATTGCAAAACTATGACATATGAAATAAATTAATTTGCAGAAATTGCTTCCAGTTTCAAGGTTTCCTAGTTTTATATATTATTTCCAAAGGAGGAAAGCTTAGGAGAGGCATATTTGCAATGCTGCTCCTAGAGAATGAATTTCCACCTCATCAGCAAATTCAGCTTGTTGGTGATCCTGGAACTGGGGGCCTGCTTATGATAAAAAATATTAGGAAAGCCAAACAGGCTCTAACAACCCTGCTAGATATCACAACCTGTAGCAACTCAGTGTAGCAACAGAGACTAGATGATTACTAGGAGCTGTGGGAAGTACTTAATTTTTTTTTTTTTTTTTTTTCCTTAAGATGGAGTCTTACTCTGTTGCCAGGCTGGAGTGCAGTGGCACAATCTTGGCTCACTGCAACCTCCACTTCCTGGGTTCAAGTGATTCTCCTGCCTCAGCCTCCCAAATAGCTGGGACTACAGGTGCACGCCACCACACCCAGCTAATTTTTGTATTTTTAGTAGAGACAGGGTTTCACCACCTTGGCCAGAATGCTCTCGATCTCTTCACCTCGTCATCCACCCGCCTCGGCCTCCCAAAGTGCTGGGATTATAGGCATGAACCACCATGCCTGGCCTCGAAATAATTTATTTTTCTTTCTTTTTTTTTTTTTTTTGAGATGGAGTTTCATTCTTTTTGCCCAGGCTGGAGTGCAATGGCACGATCTCGGCTCACCGCAACCTCCGCCTCCCGGGTTCAAGCAGTTCTCCTGCCTCAGCCTCCCGAGTAGCTGGGATTACAGGCATGCACCACCATGCCTGGCTAATTTTGTATTTTTTGTAGAGACGGGTTTTCTCCATGTTGGTCAGGCTGCTCTTGAACTCCCGACCTCAGGTGATCCACCCGCCTCGACCTCCCAAAGTGCTGGGATTACAGGCATGAGCCACAGTGCCTGGCCAAAGTAATTTAAAATTGACTAACAGTGAGAGGATTACAAAATACTATACATTGATGTCACTTTTCTGGAAACAAACAAATGAAAAATATATTACAAGTTTTTTAATTTATCTTTCTGCTGTTTCAAACAATGCAAATTGATAATAACTACTTGCTTGTCAGTATCCAATGGAGAAATTATAATTATGCAATGAAAATTTCTAGGGAATTTCCCTAGAAAAACAAAATGCACAGCTGTATTAAATGGTACAATACTGTCATTTTTAGCTACCTTCCTTTTCCTGTCCATAGCCTAAAAACTGTCAACCTTGAAGGGAAATCCATTGTAAGAGCCCAGCTTCCCATTTAAGTTCTGTTTTGAAATTTCTTGCAAGAGCATGTGAATACAGCGAAGGGCTGTTGCATAAAATGAGTGTGTACTATTAGAAATTAAAGAAAACTAGAAGTAGGATACCCTTTTCCCTGTAACTGGATATTTTTTAAAGGATTCCATCACATTTCTTATCCCAAAGAATGAAGAAAAGTTGGCAATTCTGACAATCTGCAAGTAGGCAACGGATGCTTGGGTAAGTGCTTCCTCTTGCCATGTAAGGACCTGGGTTAGAAAGCTCATCTGGAAACCACCATGGGTGAGGGCATTAAACAAGTCAAATTAAACACAGAAATCTTATTTCTAAATGGAATGCAGAGAGACAAAATTCCTGTACACTTGGAGAACAGGTATGAGTGTCATCTCAATGTTTTCCAGGTATGTTTCTCGTTTATCTTCATTTTCTGGTCAGGCATTGAAGTTTTTTGTTCGTTTTTTGAGACAGGGTCTTGCTGTGTCATTCAGGCTTCAGCGCAGTGGCACAATCAAAGCTAACTGCAGCCTCAATCTCCCAGGCTGTCAGTCCTCCCACCTTAGCATCCAGAGTAGCTGCGACCACAACCACACACCACCATGCTAGGGTAATGTTTTCATCATTTGTAGACATGAGGTCCCCCTATGTTGCCCAGCATGTCTTGAACTCCAGGGCTCAAGGATCCTCCCACCTCGGCCTTACAAAGTGCTGGAACTACAGGTGTGAGCCATCATCACACTCAGAGAAGTTTTCTTGTAATATTGACAAGTATAAAAATATGTCACCCAGGAGGGAGAGGTTGCAGTGAGCTGAGATCGCGCCACTTCACTCCAACCTGGGTGACAAGAGTGAAACTCTATCTCAAAAATAAAAAATTTAAAGAAAAGCCAAAGAAATGACCACTGGATGTTACTGTAGGATTTTATTTCCGGAGATCAAGTCAAGTAATGAAATTAACCTATTGAACTGTGGAAAATTTATTAAAATAACCAGTTAGAATGTTTTAGGATCTGGAACTATTTTTCTAATTTCTACCACTGTAATGACTTGATACTCTTTCAAAAAAAAAAAAAAAAAAATCCTGAAAAGGGTCCTTAAATTTATTCTTTGAAAACAAGAAAATAAAATTGATCACACTACAGTTAAAAACAAATAATTTCAGGGGCTTGTACACAGAAATTTTGTAAAAAAATACACACACACACACACACACACACATATATATATGAAAAGACATTGGTCTCACTGACAAGAAAATCATGACTTTCCCATGGGACCCAATGTCAATTTTTCTAGATTTGCCCACGAGATCCAAACTACAAAAAGGATATATGTCATTATCCTATGATACAAAGTAAGACTCCAGATAATACAGTAAAATCCTTTCACTAAGCATGGGTGGTGCATATATAATCATTTTTGCTGGTCAAACTCTCAGACGGAGTCTGTCAATGTTAGGCAGCCAGCCAAAGGAAAGATATGAGGTAGAGAGAAGGCTAAACTTAATAACCCCAACAAATGCTTGAGGCAAGTAAAAATCTTTATTCTCAGAGGGATGTAACAATACACATCACCCACTTCCCTTCTCCATATCTCAGTTTAATAAAAGGAATGAGATGAATCGTCTGCCTTATTGTGTCATGGATGTTGTCCAAATTTAAGCCAAGCTCTGAAGATGAGAAGAAAAGGAAGAGAATTCAAGTAAAGCATAAAACAAGGGTGTCTACTAAAAAGTCACAATATAGGACAGACTAAGATTCAAATCATGAAAATCTCCATTTTTATTCCATGAGATACAACCATCAGTATTATAGGTAGTCTACAAAAAACAGAAATGCCAAGTGCATAAAGATGGGGAGAAAGGCATTAGAACTTTCCAGTCACCATTACTTAGAGAGGCATCCTTCCATTACTGCTGTAGCTAATCACCATTGCCATCTACGTGAAGCTGCCAATGCTGCACTGCAAAATGCATTTGTGCTCAAGTTGGTTTTGACAAGTGAGGAGTATGATCTTTTATTAAACTAATGCCAGGTACTGCACAGCTCAAATTACTGTTCAACCCAGAAAGTCTATTTTCTAAATGGAAAGCAGAGAAGCTATGCATGTATATGCGTCAAAACAGAGGCATGGCTGATATTCTAGAATGTGTCTGCCAGGCTCGCTTGCCATTTTCAAAGACTATACATTCTCAGGATGCATTCACACCACAGACTATAGCTCCTGGAATTTAGTAGAATATTATTTGCTACACAGCTCAGGAGGAGCCACAAACTACACACTGATTTTTACTTTTAAGAAGTTAGATTGCTTCTTAAAGTCTAACAATGCACAGTGTCTTTGAACCTAATGGTTCTAATATTTGGATGCCATATCATGTTTCAAGTTGCTAGGCACTCTGAAGACAAGGTGATGAGCTCAACGTACACTTACAGCTATTAAACGTAGGGAAGAGAACCAACCAAGACCAGCAAACTGCTTTTGTCTGTCCTTAGCAAACTGCTGTACTGAGGGCAAAATCCTCCCTTTAGTACACTATACTAAGTAGTGCTAGATGTTAATGGGGGAGAGCCATTGAAGTCCACCAGTAACATCCATAGATGAATGGAATTTATGAGAAATTCTTAAAGGTTAAGTAGATAACTCAGGGTTGAGGTATATGATTGGCCAACTGAGAATCACTTAAAACAGATTCACAGAAAGGATCACATGCTACAAAAGTGAAGAGACAAAATGAGGGTGCCATTTGTCTAATTTAATTCTAATTAATAAGCTGCTTCTGTGGACATCAAGAAAATATGTCGCATAGGGAACAAAACTAACAGCATGTAACTAATTGGCTGTTTCTTTTAACTGATTAACATTTCCTTAAATAGAGTGTTTTGTTTTTAAAGGGCTATTTGTCATAACAATGTACTTAAAATTTTTAAAGGGGAAGGTTTCTATTGCTGTTAAATGAGACAGGGAGAGAATGAGAGAATGTTCAATGGGAACATGCAGGTACCCCTGTCTTTAGGAATCTGCTTCCTCCCTATAAAGTGCCTGTAGAATTTATGAGGTGGTCAGCTGAAGTCATCTCTGATCTTTCTTTCTCTGTAATTGTCAGGATGAAAGCTCTGAAGGAGAGCTCAAAAACAGCGCCTTTGGGGTCCCGTGGGAAATGCAGCACACAGCAGAAGAGTGAGGGCTGGTTGTAAAGGTAATGGCCTGGTCTGAGGGTTTGAGGGGAAGGAGTTACCATGGGGCTTTACATTCCCTTCGAGCCACAGCAAATCCTATTGCCACTTTCGCAAACATGGGGCAGCCAGAGTTTGCGTGGATGATAGATCTTTGTTATAATTAGCTTCATTTTCACTGGGACACAGGTAGTGACAGACAACCTGCCTAAGTCAACAGCACAACTATACCAACACACGACAAAAGGGAAGGAGGTCCCAGAGTTGACGTATCACTGCTTAGGAGGGCGAAAGCATGGCACAGATACCATCTGGGGTAGCTTCCACAGCAGAGGCTGTATATGTACCAGGGCCTGTGGGGACACTGAATCTGTCACATGAAATTTGAACAGAGTCACCTGTTGACATCTGTGGTCAGGATAGATCTTCAAAATCAAAAAGACTTTTTAAAAAAATTGTTTATGGTATTTCTTTTTGAATACAACTCCCAAAACAACCTGACAGTCTTAAAATTTGATTTAAGAACCATTACACTTTAGAATGGAATAAAGAAATAACTGCTCCTTGCGTTCCATGCACTAGACTAAATGTTTCATATATCTTATATACGGTGTTTTCAAAAAGTGTTGCAAGATGTTATCATTACTCCTATTTTATAGATATATAGAAAGATTTACAGTAATATAGGTATTAGGGAGGAAGGGAGGGAGGGAGGAAAAAGTATGAAAAGACAGCAAGAAGGAGTCACTGAGGTTAAGAGTGAGTTATGAACTTCTGATCTAATTGTGAACCCCTCATGAAGGCAGCAGCGACAGGCCATGTGGAGCAGTCACTGCCATCATACTGGCTGCAGGTGGGCTGCCTCGGGGACGCGGGACATAGGGGACGTGGGGCATAGGGGTCCCACCGCCACCACTGCTGCCTCTGCAGCCGCTCCTGCCACCACTGCTCACAGCTCTGATCTCAGAGCAGAGCTGAGGCCGAGCCCAGGTACTGTCAGCCTGACTGAGTGTGCCCATGTTGGGGCAGCACTGACACACCGGCCCCTTGCCGCCTCAGCCTCCTCCAGACTGTAGGCACTGACAAGGGTGGAGGGGAAGCCAAGCGGGAGCCGAGGGCAGCTTGGGGCCTGCAGATTTCCCTTGGCATGAGCAGCCTGGGTGCCATGGTTGGTGGCAGGAGGCAGACAGGCTCCTGGGCGGAAGAGGATGGATCCGGTGAGGCCCCACCTTCAGGCCAGGGAGGGCCTGAAGTCTGAGTGCTGGGCTGTCAGCCCCACAGACCAGAGTGGGAACTGGTGGGGCCTTTTCTGGGACCACCCATGGCTGCCCATGGACCAGCTGGCAGGCACTTCCTCCCCTGTGAAGCCCATAAAAGTTCCAGGCTCAGCCACAGCAAAGCAGATGATGGGACAACCGGTTGCAAAAAGGTGCGACCCTCAATGTTGTTAGCTGAACACTTGCTGGGATGACCAGCTGCAGAGAGGAGCTACCCTCTCTGATGAGAACTGAACACTTGTTGGGAGGACCTACTTAGCAGAGAGGAGCTACCCTCTCTGCTGGGAGGTGAACATTCACCAGAACACCCTGAGACGGAGAGAAGATGCCCACTATGGGTCTCCTCCTATTGCTCAATAAAGCTCTCCTTCGTCTTGCTCATCCTTCACTTGTTTGCATATCTCATTCTTCCTGGCCACAGGACAAGAACGCAGGACCAGCCAACTGGCGAGGCTAAAAGAGCTGTAACACAAACAGGGCGGAAACACGTCCCTTGCTCGCCACGTTGCAGGCGAAGAGAAGGAGAGAAGAGCTGTGGCCCTTTGAGGACCTCAGACCTGGAAGCTCCCCAAGCCAGGGCTGTGACTCACTCTTTGGGGCCTTGTGGTTCCTATTATCTCCATGTTTCCAGGTGTCACTGCATCCCCCAGTGCCAGCCAGGGAAGCTGCCTGTGGTGCACCTGGTCCAGCCTCTGCCTCACGGAGAATGGAGAACCAGCAGCCATACTGGCACCTGGAACTGCCCATCCCATGGCAGTGGCCAACATGTCTGATTGTGCAGTGGCCAGATCCCATGCTCACTCACACACCCCCTGCCATTCCATGCCTGACTCGCAGTCTCCCTTGAAGACATGGCATCCAGGCCGGTAGTGTGAGCTGAGTGTAGCCTGCCAGGCCAAGTGGGCAGAACAAGCTCAGCGGGCCTGAGCAAAACTTGGGCAAAGGTGCCACTGGCCATAGAGGTTTCCGGCCAGGAAAGCAACACCCCAAAGATCTTGTAACACTCATATTTTCGCTGTGCCAAATTGCAAGCTAGAAAATGATAAAGACTGCACAGATAACATATCTCAACTTATTAAATATTTTGAAATATCTTTTCTGTAACTATAAAATGTATACTG
Organism: Theropithecus gelada; assembly: GCF_003255815.1. Lineage (NCBI taxonomy): Eukaryota > Metazoa > Chordata > Mammalia > Primates > Cercopithecidae > Theropithecus > Theropithecus gelada. Next base: position 73,104,271 of record NC_037683.1, on the reverse strand, counting down.
ATTGCTTTCTCAAGGGATTGGCAAGTACTTTGTGCCATACTACAGCAATTATTTTTCACTAGTTAAGTGAGAAACTTCACCCAGAATATGCTGTGTATAAAAGTTCTCTTAAAGTGTAATATCATTCCAGGATCCAACTGAAATCAGAGATTATGATGTCTGATCAACAGACAAAAATCAATGTCAGAAAATTCACAAACAAATCACCCAAATTTCAAGTTTAGCAGGGTAGGCTACGTTAGTATTATTTTACTTATGCATTCACTTTGCTCATGATTTAAAAAGACAAATACCTCAATACAGTTCTCGACATTGATTAGCCCTCTTCCCTTTCAAGACACAATGACATATTTCTATGCATGTCTATACCATTAATTTCATTTAGGCCTCAACTCTCAATTCCTTTGGAATGACTATTAAAGCATTTCCCATTTGGTAGATAGATATCTATGTCTCTGTATAACTACCAATATTTAATTTGTCAAAGGGCTGATAGGCACACTGACAGACAGGAACAGAAAAGGAGAGAGAAGAAGAAAGGGAAGGAAGAAATGAAGAGAGGAAGAATAGATTTAATTTAGTGAAAAGATTATCTCCCACTTGAACTTTCTATCAGTGTTAGGTTCTTATTTCTAACTGCTTGAAAGATTACCTTCCAGCATCTCAAAATTGTTGTGTTGAAGATATACCACGACATTTGCCTTCCCAGTCCTTCTCCTCCTACTGAGTGTTCATTTCTGTTTTTGGCATATTCACTCTCCCATATACCCCACCTAACAGCCTCAGCCTCCTCTTCTGCCTTCTCCTTTGCCCCCATATTACCAATCAATTATTAAGTTCTATTGATTTATCACTAATATTTCTTGTCCCTCTTTTTTCGTACCCAAAAACAATGGCCATGGTTCTGTCTTAAACTGGACATTAGAATCATCTGAGAGTCAAGAAAGAAAAGAAAAGAAAAGAAAAGAAAAGAAAAGAAAAGAAAAGAAAAGAAAAAAAGAAAGAAAGCTAGCTAGCTGCAGGTGCCTGAACCCCACCCTAAATCAGTTAAAACAGAAAACAGTGCATAGGACTGGGTAAGTAATTTCCAGAAAATTCCAACATGCAGTCAGGATTGAGCATTACTGAATGATGCCATGCTATCTGCAGCTTCCCATCTGGTCACTCTCACTTCAGGGATTTCATCTCGATAATTAATATTACACTTTATTATATGGATCCTTCTTTTGTTTTCCCTTTTCATTCTTTGAGTTTTGTTTCCTAACGCATCTGTGAGTACAGCTCTTTTCTACTCAAAAAATAATAAACAAACTTTAATAGCTTACTTCTGCAAACTAACACCAGAAATTCTGTTTAGCCTTTAAGATATTTCAGAGCTGCTATCAATCTATTTTCCCAAATACATTTCCAACATTGCCCACGGAGATCCCAAAATTCTCCCATCTCGATGCCTCAGTACAGGCTGTTCCCTCATATAAAATGCCTTCTTTCCCCCTTTTGAATTTACAGAATTTACCCACATTTTTCAATTCTAAATTAAGTCCGTGGAAGCCTTCTTTGACCCTCCCCATCTAGATGAAACGTACCATCCTTTTGACTCCCCTATCATACTTTCTGCATCTTTTATGAATCGCAATAGTCTATATTTCATTATAGTTATTTTAACCACACGTGTTTTCTCCCTTTCATATTCATAGAACCTTGAGAAAATGACACATGCCCCTGGTCATCTGTTAAGTCTTATAATTCTCAACCATACTCAGCACATAGTTTCAATGCATACATGAGCTTGGTAAAGGCTCTCCCAGGTGCTATCCCCTAATCCTTGAATACACACTTTTGAGTATTTAGAACAGATAATAATAATGTAAATGTGATTTTTGCACCTCTATTAAAGGCACATTTGCTTACAGCTTGGCAAATTAGCTATGGAATACAAATTCTATGTGAAATACACTGTCATTGCAATACACTGATATGACATAGTAGGAGACGAATAGATCCATACCAAGTCCTAAGCTGGCAAAATGTGGCACAGCCAGATTACAGATTCATGTGTCCCATCATAGGACTGAAGTTTGGATGAAGCATAATATAATGCAATGAGTCTTTTCTGTTTGATGAATATCATTCCTCCTCACTGTCATCACAGAGCTCTCCTCCCCTCTACTACCTTTTGTGTTTTTAATTTTTAAGTAAAATGACTTTACTGTTGTCATTGTACATATTTATGTTAAATTAGAAAATACATATAAGTTGAAAGGAGGTATCACTCTAATGGTGATCACCTTATGAATAACTTTTAAGAATTTTCCATGCTTATTTTACATATTTTTTAACAAGAAAGAGGTTATACCATACCATTATTTTGTAACCAACATTTCATTTAGAATATACTGTGAATATCTTTTATGACCACAAATAAATTCAACATGTTTATATTATAAAGAGTAAAGATTACATTTAAATTTATTGTTAAACATTTAGGTTGTTTCTGATATTTCAATCGGAAAAAGGCTTCAAACTGTTCTTTGTAATCATATCTTTGCACATATATGTAATTCCTATATGTGAATTATTTCTATATGTAAAATTACTGAATCCAAAAAGTATATTTTTAAGGCTTTTGATATATTTAACAAATTATACTTTAAAAATAATGCATATGTTCATAGCAGCAATGTATCAGAATGTCCAATTACCTAGACCACTGCTAAAGCTATAACTTAATACTTTACCATTGGCCATATTTTTATCCACTGCCAAAATAATGAATTGCAAACATTTGGCACAATGTCTAATACATACTAAGCAACCAGTAAATGTTCATAGACCATTAGCACAGCTGACCAACCTTCTAGCTCTAGCATCATCCCCATTCCTCCATCCCAGTTGCCACCATGGGACTTCCCTATCAGTTGCCTTCAACATCTCTGATCTCACCTGGGATTACTTCACATTCCAGAACAGTATGCAAGCCCAGTTTCTGCTATTCACAACACAGGCACGCATATTACAAAAGGACAACACACATGGATGAAGACCACAGCATGGGTCAGAGCAGCAGTGGAAATGGTATGTTCCAATGTTTGAAGGAAATTTGTCCTATTTCAAGGTATAATAATACCTGGATCATAAACACGTGTTTTACAGCAGTGAAAAATTCTACAATCTCACCATCATAACTTTTTATTTAACAAACAGTCATGGTATATTACGACAAAAACAAACAATCACCTATGTTCTGTGTGCCTGGGCAATAAAATTTCCTGAACTATTGATGTGCTTAGTAAGGCTGGCCATCTGTTTTGGTGTAAGACACTAAAAATAACCACTGGTTTAGAGACATAAATTTCAGGAAGATGGCCTAAGTGGTCCTGAATCACTCGTAGACAAAATCTGTGAAGTCATTCTTACCATTCCTTATGCCATAGTCATGCATTCTTAACGAAAACATGGTATCAGCAACACCATGTAGACATTCACTCAACATCTTCCACATTAAGCCTCTGGGTTTGCTAACTACCTATTTATGCATTCAAAATACTCAGACTGTGCATCCGTTTTGTTCAATAGAGTGATAAAGGCCCTTATACTGAAATAGATGAGAAAGTTATGCATTACATACAATCTCCCAGGCTCATTCAGCAAAGATGTAGGCAAATGACACAATACTTACCAGCTTTTTTCATATTTCCTCTATGTGGTAACACACTCAGGAAGCCATTTAACACAGACACACTATTCGACCAAAAAGAACCTCTACCAATGCTTGAGCATCTTTTTGTAGAGTTAGTTTTCAAAGCAGATTCATTTACATCATTCACTGCTAATTTACTTGTTAATCATAATTTATCACATCAGATGTGCTGATCATCATTAAAAATAATCATTTATTCTCTATTCTAACCTGCTGCTTATCATGTACCTGCAAATTGGATCACACAGGAAAAGTAACTGGCTTATTTAAAAAGAAACATGAAAGCGGATATAACTGAAGTGGGAAAGAAAGACAAAAAGAAAGACCAATGCCATCTTTCCCAATTTTATGTTAACAAACTCCAGAATATCCTGCCACTTCTTCTATACAACATTTCCAGTGTATCAACTATATGAATTTTAAGAGGAACTAGTGTGATGAACTGTACTAACTTCACTTTAGAAACCAGTAGTAAGCCAGTTCCACAAAGAGAAGATCTACTGGTGTCACTGTATGAGCTGAAAGGCTTTGAGCCAATATGAATTTTTATAACTCTTGCCTTCCAACCAAAGTGAGGTATTACCACAACTGACAAAAACACAGACCATTTCTTTTAAGATAGATCCATCTTACAGGAATAAACTGACCACAACTTTTCATCTATCAATTGCACGCTGGTTAAGTTGGCAAGATACTTTGGGAAATGAAAGTAGCTACTATATCTCCAAAGTAACTAAAACACTGAAGGGAGGTGTGTGTGTACACATGCAGACACTTTCAATAAGCAATAAAACAGATTTAAAATGATATTTGATTGTATTTACTGGAGAAATATAGAAGTGTATTATAAGAAATCTTTGTAGACAAAAAACCTTTTTATAGATACACAATTTTGATACATTACAAAAATGTTTTGTGTAGCACAAAATACAATGGAAAGTGATTTGCCTGAGTTTTTATTACAAAGATTATATTAATTATAGAATACAGTTTTATAATACATGTCATATTTCCTAAAGAAAGTCTATAATTAATATTATCTTCTAAAAATTATGACCTTTAAAACATTAGATGATTCCAATGATAAGATGCTTAATTATTTGGCTATTTAAAAATATTTTCTTGGTACACAATATTTTACTTTAAGGGCTTTTTTAAAAAAATGTTTTAATTTTTTTTGTTGTTGAGACAGGGTTTTACTCTGTTGCCCAGGCTGGACTGCAGTTTTACAATTATGGTTCACTGCAGCCTCATCCTCCTGGACTCAAGCCATCCTCCCAGTTCAACCTCCTGAGTAGTGAGGACTACGGGCGCATGCCACAACACCATGCTAATTTTAAAATGTTTTGTAGAGATGGGGTCTTGCTATGTTGCCCAGACTGGTCTCCAATTCCTGGGCTCAAGTGATCCTCTGGCCTCAGTCTCCTAAACTGCTGGCATTAGAGGCATGAGCCACCACCTCAGCAAGGACTACCTATTAATAAGAATGTGGATATGGCCGGGCACGGTGGCTAATGCCTGTAATCCCAATGCTTTGGGAGGCTGAGGTGGGTAGATCACCTGAGGTCAGGAGTTCGAGACCAGCCTGACCAACATGGAGAAACCCCGTCTCTACTAAAAATACAAAATTAGCCGGGCACAGTGGTGCATGCCTGTAATCCCAGCTACTCGGGAGGCTGAGGCAGGAGAACCGCTTGAATCTGGGAGGCGGAGGTTGTGGTGAGCCGAGATCGTGCCATTGCACTCCAGCCTGGGCAACAAGAGCGAAAAATTCCACCTCAAAAAGAAAAAAAAAAGAAAAAGAAAAAGAAAAAGAAAAAAAAAGTGGATACATGATGGATAAACAGTGGAAAAGGTAAAAGGCAAAGTAAAAAATAAAGTTGACTTGCCTATACACCAGTGTTTTTTCAAATGAAATAGTGACTTAAAAAACATACTGAAAAATGCCCAGCATATTCACATTTAGACCAATACCCTGACAGAGATCATATTCTAAGTTTATAAGGTTCATGTCAGTTTTATTTTGTGCAATACCTAACATGTTGTAGGCATTCAATACCTTTCAAAGCAAGTATAATTATTTTGGATCCTATGGAAATTTTAGGTATGTGTCTATGTCCCTTCCAGATATTTTTCACTAAATTTAGCATTCTTTTTTTTTTTTTAATTCATTTCTCTGCAGACCCAAAACTCTAAGCTGAAAAGTATTTGGCAATGATTTGCAGACTTCCAAACATTCTCATTCAGTATTAGGTAACCATTAGAACCAATAACATTTTGTAGGATATTAAAATTCTTATTTTCTGGTATACTTCCAATTCAGCACATGTAGCAAGCAACCAAATGGCATTTATTTTACATATTAAGTCCATCTTTTCTACAAAAATATCCAAATTCTTTCTTAGAGTGAAGAGAAAGAATTTATATTCATATATGCAAGTTGGTTATGAGAAAAGCGTTCTGCAGATGTCTCCCTAAGTTTAATCTTGCTAACCACGATGGATCTCTGCATTTTCACGCAGTGGCCCCGCCCATTCACAAATTCTACTGAGAGAGCTATTTGGGGGTACAAAAGATGGAAAGCATGACAACTGGTTCTATGCTCGGGCTGTGAAGGCATGTACAAGCAAGCAGTGATAATAATAGATGATCACCCAAGGCCACGAACTAACCCTGCCCACACAGAGAACTCAAATTGATGTTAATTGGAACCTGGCACACGGATAGAGACTAGGGTACAATTCCTTGGTTTGTAGATGGAAATAAACCTATAAAGAACTTTAATAAAATGAGCTCTAGATGGAACACTGTGTAATGCAATAATGTAGTTCTTTTGCTTTTTTTTTTTTTTCCTAGCTACATCTCTGTAAAATAACTCTATCAACATTGCCATGACAGCATTTTAAATCTGAGGAGAAAATGTTTCATTCTTGCCTTCTGTGAACTGAAACACATACACACTACAAATTTAGAAAATCAACACAAGGAGGGGGAAGGGCCGTTTTTTCTCCCTCACTGAAATCTGTTATGTTTTGGCCAATCTTTTTGTTACCATTTTCCAAATGGCATTACATTTATGAACATAAATATGCCTTTCACCTCTCCTGGTAAGAGAACTTGGATAACACTTGGCTCTGTAGACACAAGGTAACACTACACGAATATTCTTGAAACACTTTTTAGTTGGATTACTTTTCAAATATCAAGTCCCTAATTTGTATCCCCAGGCAGTGCAGACCCTGGTAGCAGCTCATTTCAGTGCAGATTATGCATGCTTTTCTAGAGAAACACATTATCTGAGCCCCAGGAATATGGGAGGCTTTCCAAAGAACCACAGACAGTAAGGACCTTTATTTGCCAACTAACTTTTTCCCCCATCCTCTAATTTGCAGCTCAGGGTATTAGGTAAGAAAACAAAGGATTTTCCCACACAGAAATAAACTTTTTGAAAAACCTGCAAATGAGATTTTAATGACACTATTTACCAATATAGAATGCATGCCGAAATAAACTGACACACTACTGGCGGTGGATTTTTCTTTTTTTTTTTCTCTTTTTCCCCTAATTTAACTGTTGCAGGCAACATCATAGCAATTTAAGTTGGTTTTGTGACAAATTATTAGGACACTTATTTTAGAAGGAAAATCAACCAATAATTACTGCCCTGGCACACGGCTATTGTTCACAGCATAAACAGAAGCTGTGGCTGACAGCTGATGGGCCCAGCCCCCTGCTATCCTTAGAACACATTTGCAGATACCCAAGGCCTCTTGCCAGACTAAGACATGCTGTAATGACGCTTTTCATCCAACAGAGCTGCACTGACCAGGTTATGCTGGGTACAATAGAATGACACCATTTTAGGACTTCCTCCCAGGTTGACTTAGCTTTAGAAGCTAAAAATACTGTTATAAATACTAGGGATTCCATTTGTATAATGACATTGGCCTTTTTGCACCACTCTAAAATATTAATGTGTAATCCCAAGTACTTGAGTTTTAGATACAAGATCCTGAGTGTTTTTGTTAGTGTCCACAGATCATGACGATAAGAAGAAAATGCTTTCTTGTATTTGAGTAACAGAGGCACTTGGGAATGTATGCCAGGTCACACACATGAGATTCTAGATGAACTCAATCTTAGAGAATTAGAAAAGGGGTCTGCAGGTTATCATGAGATAAGCCTTTATTCCATACCAAATGTAAAGATAAAGCCTCTGGGATCTCAAAAGTTGAGTGATATATGCTGCTTCTTTCCCTCCATCTTTATATAACCGAGTCATAGTAACTAATTTAATGAAAGGAAAGGTGCTTTAAAGTTCTCTGTAGCACCTTTGTTCAATTTTACTGTCTGAAGTTTTTTGGTAACCTAGAGAGAGTAAAAGCTGCCTTTTGAGATGGATCTAAAAATGCCATGAAAGTAGATCTTCTTTCAGGGCTGTTGTTACAGAGTGAAAAAGACAAAAGAGAAATCTAAAAGGATGGGCTCCAGTTAATAATTAAATATCTATTAGTTACTCCAATTCGCTACATAAATGGCCTCTGAGGGTCGCCAGAGCATCTTTCGAAGTCAAAGTAAACTACAGAGAAAGACAAAAACAGTGTTTAGAAATTGCAAAGAAACCCAGTAACTTAGACTGGATTATATACAAAGCATTTGGTAATATAGTCATTATTTTTTAAAGGGTCAATATAAAGGTTCTGCCATCCTTCACTACCCATCCCATGTTCCAAACAGTCAAAGGGCTCCCACCAGTGGTCCTGAACCCTCTAGTATATTTCCACACAGTTCCTTTCTCCTAAGAATCCCCAGTCTATTCTGCATTATGCCTTTCTCCTTTCCTATGCTAAATGGCTAAGCTTTGCCTGAGAAATCACAACACTGTAAGGGCTAGTACCATTGCGAATTCATGATCTACAGTCTCAACTAGACCCCTATGTCATCTATCAATCAACCTCCCACCCTTCACTACCCTCCAGCAGTCAGCTCTGCACTGACCTCTCACCTCCAAGAGATAGATGCTTTTGCCTCCCACATCAACAGATAAAATAATGCCATCAAGCATGAACTTGATGGCAAGTCACATCCTATTCACTGTATAAGAATTTCTAACTTAGAAATCATTTTTCCCTTTATCTTATTCAAAACCAATTGCTTCATTTGTGCTCTTGATTCACTCTTCGCCATGCCCTAGGAATCTTGGTGCATCAATTGTCCCATCTCCCTGCATAATCAGCACCTTCACTCTCTTCTTCTTGAATAGCTACTTCCCCTTTAAAAAGGGCCTTTCACTACTGACATTTTGGGTCGGACTATTCTTTGTTGTAAAGCCTGTCCTGTGCATTGCAAGAGATTGAGCAACGTCCCCAGCTTCTACCCAACAGATGGCACTAACATCCTCACCACCAGTTGTGACAATCTAACATTATCAAATGTCTCCGGGGAAGACATCCTAAGTTTTAGCACCAAAAGTACTGACACTATCTCAGGAAACCACAGGATGGTTGGTCTCCTAGCTCAGACACCTCCAAACATAGTCAACTACCTCCTACTTTGTACTGCTCTGTTCCATTTAAATATTTTAATTTCTGCATATTTCACCTAGCTTATAATTGTTCATCTTCTCTCTCTTCTGCTAGACTGTGAGCCAACAAAAGGCATGATACGTAGTGGGCACTCCTCCGGTATTATAACGCTCACCAAGGATCATGCTTCTACTAAAGTTTATGGAGTAAACAATGAGTTCATAAGATTTAAGCATATACCCTGTATATATGAGCATACTTGGCTAAAGCCAAAATACAGGAAAAAGAAAACTAAAATACAGGAAAAAGAATTAAGCACCTACATATGCTTTTATTGACAAATTTATATAATCATTATATACTCTATGTATGCAAGCCAGTGTAAAAAAGATATATACAAAGATTGTATTCCCTCTGTCCAATTCAAATTGCCAGAAATTTAAATGTATTTTCAATTATTTGTAAGCACTAAGGGTTATAACAAAGAAAAAGTACCTAAGCGAAACAACCAATAATCATTTTTGGTACAAAATACACTTAATACATGACTACAGTAATTGGTTTCCCTTCCTAGGTATTTATTTATCCTTGGATTTTAGCCATTAGGAAGGTAATATTGTTCAAGACCATTAACTTGCGAGAACTGTACTAGCTTCTCAAGTTGACCCTAATATGTGATATTATTAGCTCTTTTCTTTTGTTAGACTTTCCCTGTAGTATCTTCATCAATCTTTCCAGCAAGATTGTTTTTTCGTAAGAAAAACAATTTCACATACTCAAACATAGGACAATAGGAATTCATTCAAGATTCCTCAACATAACTTGTAAATGTAATTTGTATTAGATTAATAACAAGCAACCAATGATTTAAAAAAATTAAATAGTTAAAAAAAATAGTAAGGAAAGATGAGAGGATATTCTTCACCAAGTGGCAATCCAGCCTAGTTAACAAAGTACTTAACTCTCCGGTTATCCAAAAAGACATGGAAAGTTTTCTATGTAAGCAGGCTTCCCATGTGATATTTCTCTAAAGCACCTAAATAATCAAGAAATACAACTTCTGCTTTCCTCCCCTGCCTCTTTGGGGAAATGTATTTTATTTAAAAGTAAAATTCATAGTTTGATGGCAGAAAGGCCGATGTGTCTTGGTTTTTGGCCAGAATTTATTGTAATTTAGGGGTTAAACATAGCAAAGCTGCAACAACATAATTTGTTTTTAAATTCACAGTCATCCTTCATCCCTGAATAATAAAAAGCATTTTCTGGAAATAGTGTGCCTCATTTTACTAACTTTAGATCTTTAACGTCTGAACTTCAAATTGTAAACAACAATATGAATATGAAGGTGTGTAGAGAAAAACATAAAGGAGATTTAAACATAAAGCTTTGAAAAAGTCAGTAATGAGTGAACAAATATATTTCAATCACCACCAGAGCCCCAGGAAATGCCACATACATGAACTTTTTCCACCATCTTTGCATTTTTTATATTCCTTGGAGCATGACTCTCTCAGCCATTCTCACCTCCTTGATTTTTTTTTTCTTTTTTTTAATATCTCCTTCACCCTATTCTTTTATATTATTATATCTTTAGCAGGGCTTGCTTATTTTTACTTCTGGTCTTCCCAAACTTACCCAAACCATTAAATAGACAGTGCTATCCAAGAAACGTGCAGTTGCAATCAGGCCATGACCGTGTTCAAGAATCTTCAATGGTTCCCTACTATTGCCTACTTAGCGCAGAGGAGAAAGTCCTGTTGAAAGAATTCACTAAACCTATCAGACAAGACCTTTTACGTTACATCTCTAAATTACCTGAGATAGCATCAGCTCTCACTGTTCACAAACAAATCAGACTCACAGCCTTTTATGAAAAAAAATATTTTTTAACATTTTTATTTCAAAATACTGCCCAACAGCCACCCACAACCAAATTACCTGTTGTTACTTGTTAAAGATGCATATTCTCTGAGTCCAGATCCTGAATCAGAATGGCCCAGTAAGGCCTGGGAATTCATGTCACTAATGTCTCCTCCAGATGATCTTTTAGCATACTAAAATTTTACAACCTTTTTGTGTATTTGCTAAGACTCTTCCATTATTCAAAAATATTTTCACTAAAACACCTGCTTCTTGAAAGCTGATTCCACTTTCAGAGCCATCTCGAATGCCTTCTCCTAGGTGAAATCTTTTCTAATCCCCAATCAAATATCATTTCTAAGGACTATGAACTCACGTATCACTGGCCTCTCTCATGGCCAGAAATAGATTTACCTTGACCTTAGGAACCTTCAGTTTCAGGACCCTTTTCTTGCATAGGTACCACACGTCACACTGGCATGGTCAAATACGTTATACAATTTGTAATAGTGAGATATTTCCCTCCCAGTCATGTGAAGGCCACTCTTATTTACTTTCACACACAGTAGTGTTAGAAAGCTGCAGGCAATGTTGCAGGATCCAACTAGGGAAGTTGAATTGAAATATATTTATTTTGGATTTAGTAGAATATCTTTATGTGGTTCACAGTTAAATTATTGCCCACTTCTGGTATAGGAAAGGTTTCTGGAAATACTCCTACTGCTCACTTTTTTAACTCATCCAGTTCCTTAGATGAGGATGTCAGTGACAAACTAGCTGATATATGTCATAAATTCAAAGAGTGTTATAACCTGTCACTGTACAAGAAAACTGGAATGCCCTGAAATCACACAGCTTTACATCACAGAAATTATCACATTGCCAATAGTACTTATAAAGCTGACTGAAAGTTTATGGATTATTAATTTTAAGAAATATAAACTTAATAATTGCCAGCCTGACTGGCGAGGGATGGTATCTCATTGTGGTTTGGATTTGCATTTCTCTAATCATCAGCGATGTAGAGCTTTTCTTTCATATGTTTGTTGGTCACATGTATGTCTTCTTTTGAGAAGTGTCTGTTCATGTCTTTTGCCCATTTTTTTTTTTTTTTTGAAACAGAATTTCGCTCTTGTTGCCCAGGCTGGAGTGCAATGGTGCAATCTCAGCTCACTGCAACCTCTGCCACCCGGGTTCAAGAGATTCTCCTGCCTCAGCCTCCCGAGTAGCTGGAATCACAGGCACCTGCCAGCACACCCAGCTAATTTTTTGTATTTTTAGTAGAGATGGGGTTTCACTATGTTGGCCACGCTGGTCTCAAACTCTTGACCTCAGGCTATCCACCCACCTCGGTTCCCCAAAGTGCTGGGATTACAGGTGTGAGCCACCATGCACAGCCTGCCCACTTTTTAATAGTGTTTTTTTTTTTTCTTGTAAATTTTTTAATTTCTTTGTAGAGTCTGGATATTAGATATTTGTCAATGAATAAATTGAAAAAAATTTCTCCCATTCTGTAGGTTGTCTGTTCACTCTGATAATAGTTTTTTTTTGCTGTGCTCTTTAGTTTAATTAGATCCCATTTGTCAATGTTTGCTTTTGTTGCAATTGTTTTTGGTGTTTTCATCATGAAATCTTTGATGAAACCTATGTCCGGAATGGTACTAAGGAGAGCATACATTTTACTAAGTTTTATATCCTCTGCAGAAATTGGTACATGGTTTTGTTTTTTTTTTTTTTAAACCACACAGTGCCCTCTCACTAAAAGTCTATCTAAATAAACTGACTTATTTCCATGATCATAACAATTTAGATTTCATTTCAAATTATTTCTTATAATAATGTTTTATATCCTTGTGTAATACTTAATAATAAATTATCAAATTATTTTTTCTGAATTTAACAGATTTATTTCCACTTGCCCCAAAATCTTAGCAGCAAAATATTGCTTATCTTTTTAATTAATGATGTATAGAGAATACACTTTGTTTTTTTCTCTCTCCCCTAAATAACTGAATTAAGAGAATAATGCAGAAAATGTAGAAGTTAAACTGATTGTTTTCAGCTTATTTGGACCCTAACATGTTGCCTAATTACAACAGTAGCGAACATCCACAGATAATATGTATAACAGATTTTATGGGAATTAAAGGAGGTCTATAAAGGACTGATGTTTTCTTAAGCCTATTATTATGGAAGTTTATATGTAAATAGCAATTTAAGTTTTAAAATCCTTACTACTAGTTGCAATAAATGTTCATTATTTGGTAAATTAACAAGTGCTATATGAGAACCAGTGTGAGTCCCTCTCAGCAGAACTCACATTGTGTCCTATTAAATTGTTCCGACCTTTCCAATTAAGGCAATTTTTCCCACAAAGGACATATTGAGAGATTCAATGAGTAGTTTTTAATAAGTTAACTATCAAGAAATATATTTTTCTATTAGTACCAGTAGCCAATATGTCTATTTTTTAAAAATGATTTCAGTATTTCCTCCAAGAGGACTAGATTCTCTTGTATGTATCCTCAGAGATCCACAAAACAATATGAATTTGGCCCCATAATTACTTTTGCAATTTTGTGTAGCATCTAGATAAAAGCATATTTGGGAAAAAAAAAAAACAGAAAAAAGGTGAATACAAGTCAGAAATTCTCCTTGTTTTGTATCTAGATGGAAACACTACCCTAGTTACAAAGGATGACGTGGTGTCTAATGCTACCACTGTAGAGTATTTCCTTCAAGAAGGCTGGAATACTACATTTCCTTGACACTGAATCCCTGGTATACAAAATGACCAACATAAGTAAGTAAAATTGCAATGGATATCTAGACAATTAACTAAAATGCTAATTAGGCTCCAAAATCCAGTTTTAGTGCCAATTTTTACACAGCGTCTGCTCTAATTGTTCATGATTATTTTTTTGCTGCAGGCCCTTTGCTTCCTTCATCCTTAGGAAGCCTTGAACTTAATCTCATCCTTCAGCAGTTTCAAAAGAAGTAACTGGAAAAAAAAAAAAAAGTGACAAAATTAAGAAGGACACTGTGCCATTCCTTTGAAACGGAACACTGCCGAATGAGAGGGGTATGATAATTATGCCATTCAGATGTATATCCACATTTTTGTCATGGTCCTTGAGGACTTGGAGAAATTTTAAAAATGAATTTCTTCAAGCGAATGCTGAGACATTTTGGCTGCAAGAATCTTAGGAGACTGTGCTGGCCAGATGGTGGCTACCATGCCAGAGAAGTCATGAAATGTTCCAGCTCGAAACTGATTTAAGACAGGGCAACAATTACATATTTTATGACCCAAAATATTACACTATCCCATCAAAAGTCCTCCAGATTCCAACCTGTTGCTATCACCATGACCATCAATATTTTCAAATAATACTACTAAATAAAAACCAGTCAAGAGGAAAGGTTTCTAATCCTCTCCATCCAGGAATATATCTTTGAAGGTTTCTATCACTTCTAACTTATTTCACACCATGTTCTGAAGCAGCGAGCTATCTAAAGTTTAAATACCAGTAGAGTGGATTTCCATCTGTGGGGTCTTGGACCAAGAAGAGTGTGCAGAAGTAATTGGTTGGGGCAAATAGAAAAGGAAGGAAATCTTTAAAGCAAATATGGGGCTGTTCACAGCCATTTCATTTTACGGGATTTGTCTGAGAATAAAGAAGGATTTCAAATTTAAAAATTTTCTACCTACGGTTTTAGATGTCACTATAATTAATATCAATGTTCTCTAAATTATTAGAATCATTACTCTTCAATGATGATATTTGAGCTAGAGAAAGAGTATTATCATGGCAGTGTAAAGGAATTATTCACCAATGAAGAATAAATGTAGAGAGAGAGAGACTGCTTCAAAAGATAATGCAATATCATACCTATTATAAGAAAAAGAATTGTTCAAAACAACTTCATCCAAATTGGTGGAGACACCTTCTGTTCCTCAGGTACAAAAATGTGCAATGTAGTCATTACCATTTCCTAATGAATTGCAAATTTGTTTTTCAGAAATGATTTTCCCAAAAAGCAAACATACCCGCATCAGTTTCCTCAAATGTTAACCATATTTGGTTGAAATGTTTCTAAATATAATATGTACATGCTCTTGTCTTACACAGGGGTATATCCTATAAAAGAATCAATAATCTAAGCCAAGCAATAAAAACTATACAAGTAACAGGATTTATTTTTACGATCACAAATATTTAAAGGTTATAGGATTTGCATGTATTATTTGTTTTCTTTTTCTGCTTTTGATTCTGTGTGGCTCTGTTTGTAACAGTGCTTTGAGGGTTAAGTCCACTGGTGGCAGATGCCTGGATCAGATGCATTCAAAAAGATAACATTCATCCAAATTAGCTGGAGTCCATAAAAAACTGTTTCTCACATTCCTGTCTCCTATTACCGAGTCTGCTTTATTGGTTACTGATCTTTGGCTCCCATTTTCAGCTTTGCCTCCAGGATCTTCCCCAGCTGGCTCCCAGCCCCTTAGTGAACTTCTCTTTTTGACCCTGGCAGACTGCCATGATTCCACCTCTGAAACCACAAACTAAACTGGACTTGTTCTTTCTTCTGCAGTGACTTCACATACTCCGGATTTGGTCCTGCTAAGCCCTGTATTGTATCAGGCACAGCAATCAAAAAGCAAACCTCAAAGAAGTAAGGTTTTATATACAAGGACTCTTGACTTTCCATTTACTCTTTACCTTTTTTAATTTAATTCTTTTCATCAACTTACAAGACTTTCCACAATCTGACAGTGGTCCTGGATAGTAGTAACAGTGAGCAATATGACTCCCTAAAAATTAATCTTCATATGGCATCTCAGACCTCAGAGAATCACACGAAATTTATCATTTAATTGAGACACACACACAAACACTTGCACTCACTCTGGCTATGAAAGAGCTTGTATCATTTCCCTTTGGCAGATGATGAATCTGAGGCTTATCGTTCTCAAAATCACACATTTTTGTGGTTATAGAATATTCCCAAGGTCAGATATTTTATCTATAAATACCCTGCTCTTTGTCATAAGCCAGACCCTTACAAGCTGAAGAGACAAAAATGCTCTGGACATAAAGATCTACCTGGCCTGAGGACACTAAAAAGAATCACACCTTATTATAATGCTCAGAGAAAATCCTAAAGGAGAAATCCCCTCTTCATCATGATCAATACATAGTTCAGCCCAGGAATATGAATCACTGTTCTAAATTGCGTTGTCAACTCTTCAAAATCAGTCCCTTATTTCTCATTACCAATTATAGCAGAAGGTTGTATTTATAATGTAGGCATTTCCACATTTGGTATCAAGGCAGTACTAAGCCTGATATACAGAAAAAATAAATTTGTATTCTAAAGGGAAATTTTAATGTCTAGGAACAATAAAAGTGTTAGAATGTAAAATGTTTACAAAGAAATAAAAAGTTCACTTCAAAAGTTTCACAAAAGAAAGAATAGCTGTAATTTTACAACACTTGTTCCTTTTCTCTAACCTTTAAAAATTTTGTGCATTAAAGCAGAAAGCAAAAAATTGAAACACCATCATCAATTATATTCTACTATTACTCTGCCATATGTTGAGAAAAGCAAGACAAGAATGTTGATTCATATTTTCACAGTTATTTCTGTGTTTATGTTGTATTTCTCCAACCATTGCCACTTACTGAGTGCTTGTGACCTATGCAGTTACAGTAAAGTAAAAATGAAAAATCTCCTCCTGGTTAATTCTAAAACTTCATAGAATTTTGTATGTTTCACTAAATATTGAAAGGGACAGCTAATTAAGTATTTGGTCTACAACATGGATTTATTTATTTATTTATTCATTCATTCATTCACTCATTGGTAAATCCTTGCTATATTGCCTAGGCTGGCCTTAAACTTCTGGGTTCAAGTGATCCTCTAGCCTCAGCCTCCTCAGTAGCTAGGACTCCACAGGCATACCACCAGAGCCAACATTTTGTTATTGTTGTTTTTCACAGATCTATTCAAAACCTAAAGAACAATAACTTATAAGGATTTGATGTATTTTACGTGAGAGACAACCAAGTCACAACTGCATGTTTAATTATATAAATGTATACCAACAGCACCGATGTTCAAACTCTCAAAAGGAAAATAAAAATCAGTCCCTACATTTGTTACTGGGGAAAAGGGGTCACTGCTATGTTGGAAAAAACAAAAACAAACAAACACAAAAAAGGTCAGACTCCAAGAATAGGATGACAAGAGAATGCTTGAGGAAGAATGCCAATCTTGGGATCAAGAGACAAGGAAGCCTCTCTGCAGCTGGTTATGTTTATGGCACAGTCTGGGTACAACAGGGAAGAGATGACACACAATCACACTCTTTCTGTAGTCCACACCTGTTGTCTCATTGTAGACAACTCTTCAGGGCTCTGATACAGCCTGGGAAAAATAGAAAATTTTCATTCTCTGGCTTTTTTCCAACCCCCAAACCTAACCCTCACTAGGGTTTCACTTCCTACTTGTTTATCCCAGTAGCATAGAGTCACCAATGTCACCACAGGCCCCAACACTCCCTACTGCCTTTCCCTCAAATCAGCACTCTTTTTCCACTTTTGTCTGGACCCTGTAAGCATTTGAATTTGTGATTCTCAAACTTTCATCCCATACTAAAATGGATATTGGTTTTCCATTTTGCAAACTCATTTCTGAAAACAACCATTTTAAATTTTGGTTCTGTGGCACACACATTTACCTTTTTCTGATAATTACCTTAAAGGAAACCACTTTCTACATAAGTATATAAGAGTTAAATGCTAAGCATATTATCTAAAGTCAGCAGAGACACAGCAGGGAAGGAATTCCTGGTGCCTGGAATACCCAAATAAAAAGGTTTTGTTTTCATACATTTGCATAACTCTAAACTTCTCAGAATAATTAGTCTGTTAGCAATGATAAAACCTGGTATAAAAAGTCAAATAATTTTTATTTCATCAAATAAAAACTATTTAGAATTGAGCTTTTGAAACTGACTCTTCCAACTGGTCTTTTGATTGAAAGCTAATTTTTTAAATAATATACTTCTTATAATGAGGAGAATATTTTTCAAACACGTTTGAGGAATGGAACACCCAAAAATCTTGTTTTTTTCTTTCTAAAACGAAACTAGTACTGAGATCACTGGCTTTTTTTTTTTTTTTTTTAATTCTAGATCCAGAAGGTAAAAGACTCACAAGGAAAAAGCTAATATTAAGAAAATTAAAATCTTGGTTAACTTTTTATTTAACAAACTAAAAAAAAAAATCACTGTCACTGAATGTTAGATGGGAAATTTTGTTCTACATGTGATTGTAAAAGCATAGCTGTGATTGAGGATTTTATTTTAATAGTATATTTTTTGTTGTTGTTTTTATTTATTTATTTATTTATTTATTTATTTATTTATTTATTTATTTATTTTTGAGAGGCAGTCTCACTCTGTTGCCCAGGCTGGACTGCAGTGGTATGATCTCGGCTCACTGCAACTTATGTCTTTTGGGTTCAAGTGATTCTCCTGCCTCAGCCTCCCCAGGTAGCGGGGATTACAGACACCTGCCACCACACCCGGCTAATTTTTGTATTTTAGTAGAGATGGGGTTTTACCATGTTGGTCAGGCTTATCTCGAACTCCTGACCTCAAATGATCTGCCCGCCTCGGCCTCCCAAAGTGTTGGGATTACAGGTGTGAACCACTGTGCCCAGGCTTTAACAGTATATTTGAAACATGATGGTACTATATTTGCTTAAACGAAATCAAAAAACAGATTAAAGTGTAGATATTACCAATTAAGTCTTCAAAGTGTATATTTTAAAAAGCAAGCTTAAATAATTGGGGGAAAATGTTTTTTAAATCATTGCGTCTTCCCAAGCCGATCTCTGATATGTCACACTGCTTACAGATCTTTCCGGATGTCATGGAAAAATATTTCCTGCAGTCTTTTCATTATCTCTACCATGTTGAGAGGATATTAACTTTTATTTTAACCAACATCATTTGGAGACTGAACCCTAAAACATAGTCCAAAACCAGTTGGCTCTTCATCCTCTCCAAACTTTCTCTAGAAACTTAAAGAGATGCAAATGTCTACACCAATCATTAAATAAATCCATTCAAGATTCATATCAGAATCTTCTCTTAATAAGCCTTTAAAAAATGACCAAGCATCATATTCCTTCTCATTTCTCATTACCATGTATGTATCTATCAACTCTTCTGAACCATATTAACCATGACTATCGAAGTTCAAAATTTTCTTAGTGAATGTGGACATTTTCCTATAGAGAACACAATTGTGTAGATGCTGCCAATCCTTTTTCTTCAATAAAGGCAAATTACTGTGTTAAGCACTATGGGTACAAACACAAGGCAGGCACCCATCCCTGATACCACACTGCACACCAAGAAGCATGGAAAAACAAGCCTTTATATAGTACTTGTTCCTCCAATGTGACAGATCAACCAAGCGTCATGAAAGCTACACCTGCCAGTCAATCTATACTTTCCCAGTGAGCAGACCAGGTCATATACCTCCAGATAGTTCTGGTGTTTATGGTATATAATCCTCTTAAATGTATATTTGCTGAGACACAGTAATGACTCACATTGTATATATCCCCACACTACACTATTCCTGCATACAGCCAGAAGCTGCTTTAAAATATTTCCCCAGTCATATTCATACACAAAGATAAATAAATTTTTCTGTTTTTCACCAAATTTTACATGAAGTCTCAAGTCCCATGGTTTTATCACAAAAAGGTACGCTTCAGCTTAAGAAGGGAAGAATTAACCGTTCAATTTCTAACAGTAACGGTACACTGAAGACCTAATTCAAAAGGCACAGTCTGGGAAATGTTCACCAACTGCACACAACTGAGTGATAGGTAGAATGCAAAATACTTCATGCTTTCTTAGTAGAACACTAATATCTACCAGAGAATGCACCTTGATTTTGTTCAACTACAGCAGTAAAAGTAAAGCAGCAAAAACAAATATGTTCACTCATTCTCAAAAACAGTTTGAATTTTTTTGGAGGGAGGGGGTAGTTCTTTCACAAGTAGTTTTTAACTGAAAGTAAGATTTTTGTTTACTTGTTTCAAATGCATCAAATTACTACGGAAAGCAGAAACAAATGTTAAGCTAGCCACTGTGTCCCCACCAAAATGCAGCAGGTCTTAATATTCTCCCAGCCGTTCTGACAACCACCTTAGGCAGTCCCTCCCCTCTGGAGACTTGGCTGCATTGCACTGGGGAGTTGCATGATGTCCACATGAAACTGTATCATCTGGAGCTTGCTTTTAATATAATTACTTCAAAACAGAGAAAAGAATTAAAAGGCAGGGTTGTTTTTGTTTTGTTTTGTTTTTGTTTTTGCACGAACTGATCCTTTGAAAAGCTACTGAGAGGTGGATAGCTTACCAGAATTAGAAAGAAAAGCTGAACTGTTAAGTCACTTACCCTAATTAAAGATCAATACAGACATTATTAGACATTCATTCTACCCATCTAATCCAGAGTTGTGATGTTACTTTTCATGATACCTGTATGTGCTTAATGCCAAATCTGTTTTCCTGCTTTTCCTATTGTTTTTTCTCTATTATTTCCCTTCACCCCACTTTTATTTCTCTTCACAGAAATGTCCCTGCATTACACATAGTAACAAAAGCCACAGTCCCTTTGCAAGAAGGAAGAAACTTGAATTTAAGCAGTTCTTTTAAAAATTCAACATCCGAAGAAATACTTTATTGTTACCGTGTCATTACTACTCCTTAGACTTGTTATTATGTTTGTGAAAGTTAATTATCTAATAAGATACACTGTGGTTATTACTGTCACAAAAAAAAATGCATGGGTATGTTCATTACTTCAAAGTGTTCCATTAAAATAAAGTGTGTTAACTAAAGAACTGAACAATTATTTCCCCGTAATTATTACCGCACAGTCATTTAGGCAATTCATAACTGTTTTTTTTTTTCCTGAATGAAAACCACTTTATATTTAAAACTATCAGCATTTACAGCTTTGTACTGTAAAAGAATATGCTATTTTGCCCATATTTTTGTACTGAAGGCCCTGGTTGAAAATCCAATGTTTTAAATTGAAATTTTTTTCCCCTGTTGTAGAAAAGTGTCAACATTTGAGCAAATCATTAAACATACTAGAACAAGAACCTACAACTCAAATGCTGATTATGATTCACTTCAAATATCTTAAGTGTTAAGTCAACATTCAATGGAGGATAAAATTAAATGGTTTGTTCAGAAGGAAGAGCAAGAGATTTGCTTACTACTCTCCATTTGTCGTTTTTCTGGGATAATCCATACAAATCTTATGTGAAAGGGAAAAAAAAGAGAAGATAGTTTAAAAATGAAAGCCATAATCTGAATGGGATTCATGTGGCTTCATATCACAAAGCCCTTATAGGTGTCACTGTCTCATAAAATTCTAGCAATAAAATTGAAGCCAAATACTCTCCTTTCACAGAAACTGCCTTTTTCTGAATACCTAAAAATGTGTTCTTAGACAATTGGAAGAGAAAATACATGCACCCCTCTAGCCAAGAGATCTGCAAACTTCTAGGTGACTCATTTGATAACAGGAGACAAAATTGTACAACACGCTAAACTCTATTATTTCTAAATCCCAGTAGTTTCCAGTATAATGAATGTCCTGTGAGTTCTCTGCAGACATCCAGCAGAACACACTGCCCCCTTTGAGTGAAGCTACACCACCTGGATTCAACAATGCATATCACTTTGGCCATCCGTGACCTCCGCCTTCTCAAACTGATGTACTACTAAAAACTCGTATTTTCACACTAGCACAAGCATTGTGTCTTGTGTACATACATTACCTATAACAAGACACAAGCATTGTGGCTTGTGTATACACATCATCTATAATAATGTTACTTAACGTAATTATACCCAAAAATAAAGGGAATTTGGAGGGCCAGTTTGAAACAAAACCAGAAGGCCAGGTGCCATGGCTCACGCCTATAATCCCAGCACTTTAGGAGGCCAAGGCAGGCGGATCACCTGAAGTCAGGAGTTCAAGACCAGCCTGGCCAGCATGGCGAAACCCCATCTCTACTAAAAATACAAAAATTAGCCGGGCGTGGTGGTGCACGCCTGTAATCCCAGCTACTTGGGAGGTTGAGGCAGGAGAATTGCTTGAACATGGGACGCAGAGGTTGCAGTGAGCCAAGATCATGCCATTGCACTCCAGCCTGGGCAACAAGAGCAAAACTTCATCTCTAAATAAATAAATAAAACAAAACCAGAAAATTCAATTTTTTTCCATCTTGTTTCTTAAATCCAACCAGTTTCAACATATCCTCATGTACTGGTTAAGCTTCCCTAAACCGAAAATCTGAAATCCAAAATGTTTCATAATCCAAAACTTTTTGAGCACTGACACGAAACCAAAAGTGAAAAATTCCACATATAAGTACTTAACAGAAACTTCATTTCATGCACAAACTTATTTAAAAGATTGCATAAAATTACCTCTGTGCAATAAATATAAGACATATAAAATATAAATGAATTTTATATGAAATTTCACATACATGAAATATAAATGAAAGGTAAATATAAAATATAAATGAATTTTGTGTTTAGACTTGGGTCCCATCTCCAAGATATCTCATTATGTATATGAAATATTCCAAAATCAAAAAAAAAAAAAAATGAAAATCCAAAATCTGAAACCCTTTTGGTCCCAATCATTTCAGATAAGAAATACTCAACCTGTATCATAATAACCCTGATTCTACAGGCAATTAATGCAGTTTCAATATGCAAATTAAGAAAATAGGGAGTCTCTCTGAGCCAATTCTGGCTCTAGAGGTTGTCTGATAAAAAATAAAAATAAAATAAAATAAAAATTAAGAAGGAAGAAAATATACAGATCACTAATTAGAAAACAAGCTATAAATCATGGGGTTAAGTTGGTTACTTTTAATTTTTTGCAGATGTGAAGATACCCAATGACCACTGGCTACCATGTTGCTAGTGTAAAAATATATCACCTTGGAAAGAAATTCCAGTGGTAACTGGCTCTTTCAGCACTATTTCGCTCAATGTAAACAACACAAAGAACAGTGTCATGTTACCTAAAGAGGTAGTAGGTCTGAAGAAAGCCACATGCTCGTTTATTCTTTGTAGTAAAATCTATTCTTTATGATCATAACTATTCTTCTAACCTAAAAGAGGTTTTAATTAGATGTTCAAAAAGTAGATCAAATTAGGTGAATATTCAATTTGCAAACTCAGCCAAACTAGACAGGTTTCATTCTAATTACATGCAGATAAATACATGGAGACACATATGTTCACCACAGTTTTCCATGTGCTTCCTTTTTCAGGCAACTGCAAGATTAAGCCAAACTGTTTTGCAAAGCATTCCAGAAAGAACCATCTTACATAAAATAAAATAATTTCTGATTTTTAATCTTAACTGTAATACTAAGAGACTGCATCAAAGACCAGACGATTTACCTGTTTAAAATGTCAACTATATAAAGAGATAGTATAATTATTACTAGAAGAGAAAATACAGGCAGAAAATAATAAAAAGAGTGAAAAATACTTGGAAAATTGCAATGTGCATGCACTGTGTTAAGTGATTCATAACTGTCTTTCAATTCAAACTCGAATCTTTACTATAATAGAATTCCAAGAGGGATTTTCTTACTCTCAAAATTGTGTTTACAATCTGAAATTGAGAACAAAAAGTGCAAAGTATTCCAAAAGTTAGAGATAGCTTGCAGTGAGCAAGCCAGAAGCTTGTGGGAACAATTACATACCTGAGCTCAGACCAAAATATACCAGAGCAGATCCTGCTACAAGTACCTACCCTCAGCCTGTCCACCCCTTCCCCAGCTGTCACAGAAGGAGGATCAAAGAGGAGCACTGAGCAGCTTTGTGGGGAGTTCAGTGGAGAGAGAGAAGACTCAATTATCTCTCCTCTCCACGGGAAAGGGGAAGGAGGTACTCCTTGTACCAAAGTGATGAGGTTTCAAAATCAGCACTCAAAAGATTAGGGGTGCATGTAAGCAGACAGTGGCCTCTTATTCCTTGGTTGGATGCACACAGCCCCACTCTGGTACTGTTACCAGAGGGTAGTGGGGTGAATTTTAAGGAGAGCTTCCAGAGAGTTCGGGAATATGGCATCTTATTTGTTTTATTCCCCCTCCACTATGGAGAAAAGAAGTTTCTTAGCATGTATCCCCTGCAGGTTGGGGTAGACCTGAGCAGACAGACTGGCACTCACTTCTGCTATAGAGATTTCTGAGGGTATAAGACCTGATGTGCTAGTCCATAGCAGCCAGACAGACAGATTGTGGTGAGGTATACCAGGGAGAAGCATGCGGGAAATCTCATCCCTAGAGTTCGGGGCGGTGGCTGGAAGAAGCCCCTAGTATTTTCCATTCTCCCACATAAAGAGACACAACGGTTGGTGGAAGGAAATAGGCTGCTGTGTCATTCAAGTCACCTAAAGGAGAAGTAGTGGAAACCCCAACTCATGCGAATCTGGAAGTTTCAAAGAGAGACAAGGACCTTTTAGGATATAGTGAATTAGAAGAGTAAGAGTAGAGCAATAGATTTGTCCAAGAAACAAGTGAATGATAATCCAGAAAAAGTAGGCTGGAGTCAGAATGGGTCACCTGGAATGCCAGTTTAAAGAAATCATAGAGGTTATGAAGCATGTGGAGCCTGTCAAGGTTTGAAGCTAGGGAGTGAGCAGTGCTATAGGAAGGAGGAATGGGAAGTTAATCAAATCTCAAACAAGAACTTGGCAAGTCCCTATGAAATGATGGTCTTGCTTTCTCTCTCCTCTCCTACTTGTGCCAAAGAAGTTCAGATTGCTAAAGAGAAAGATTACAGCGGTCAGTGTCTTCTGCCTTTAAAAAAAAAAATCATCAAGTAAGAGATGTGAGTAAATGATCAAAAATCACTCAGCTCACTAACAGAGGGACAGTTCACTATTTGAACCCATGGTTTTCTTCTCTAACCCCTTGATTTGGACAGGAAGAAAAGGCATCAGAAAAAGATGGAAGCAGCTAAAATCTACTTATTTAACAAAAATTCCTAACATGTCACAATTGTATTAACTTTAGACCATATGTTGTACATTAGATAGACTTGTTCATCCTACATATCTGCTATTTTGTATCCTCTTGACCTACATCTCCCATTTCCTTTCCCTCCCCGGACCTGTAGCAACCACTGTTTCATTCTCTATCTCTGTGTATTATACCCATTACACAGAGAATGAAGCAGTGGTTACTACAGCTATATCAGCTTAAATGTATGGATTATAGTCTACATGTAAGTGAGATCATGCAATATTTTGCTTCCTGTGTCTGGCTTATAAGTAGATTTTACCTGCTCTTGTCAGCTAAAATATGTGAGATGACAGATGTTAATCTGCTTCACAACAGTAACCCCTACACTATCTATATGTTTCTATAATATCTATATGTATCCCATACTTTCGTGTTGTAAACTTCAAATATGCATAATAAAATTTGTTTTTTTTTTTTAAATCTATTCAGTTGATAGAAATGGATGTCATTTATAGTGTTCAAAAAGAAAGGAAAACAAAAAAAGATTCAGTGCCCCAGTAGCAAGAAGACAACAGGTCACCTGCCAAAGCACTGAAGAACTAAGACTAGGGTGGGGATGACCAGTGGGTATATGAAATGCTACAGACAGGCGACAGAGAATGAGGCCCAGGAAAAGTGCATTTCTTTCGGTAGTTAGAGAGGATCACTGGTACATTTGAGAGTGCAGCTGAGTTTCTCTGGAGGAAGACAGATTGAAGGGAAGTAGGTGGTGAAGAATTAAGGCAAAAATTTCTTGAAAGTGTGAGGACAAACACAGCCTGTGTGTGGATGTGGGGGTGGGGAGAGGATGTTTCCTTCACTTAATACTGTGGCAATGCAGACATTCTTATATATTCCATTTCTACCTATACAGTGTGCTTGGAGAGTATCAGCTTGAAAAAGGAAAGTGAAGAATACAATTAAAATAAAGACAAAATAGAAAATAAACGTATCCTAAATGAATAACCTCAAATTTGAACAACTTAATTTTGCAGAAAAATGATACAGTACTTCTCATTTAAAGTTTTGTTTCTTTTTTAGACAGAATATCCCTCTGTCGCCCAGGCTGGAGTTTATTCTTCTGCCTCAGCCTCCCGAGTAGCTGGGATTACAAGCGCCCACCACCACACCCGGCTAATTTTTGTGTTTTTAGTAGAGACAGGGTTTCACCATATTGGCCAGGCTGGCCTCAAACTCCTGACCTTGTGATCCGCCCACCTCAACCTCCCGAAGTGCTGGGATTACAGGCATGAACCACCGTGTCTGGCCGCTTCTCATTTAATTTTCGAAAAATATATGCAAGGTATCATCCCTAAACTAATATTCACTAAATGAATTTAAAATACAACGAAAGTAAAATGAGAGTGGAAGGCATATAAATTAGTAAGTCTTGAAAAAGTGTTTTGGAAAAGGTGAAAAATAACAATGGTAGGAAATACGTATTATGTAAATTAAAAGAAGCAAAGGGAATAAAAGTTCACCCAGGATACAGAACATATTAAAGATACTTTTAAAAATTTACTGCTGTAAGCATACTTTTAAAACTTATTGCTATAATTTTCCTGAATCCATTTTCTAAACTGTAAAGCAGTTTAGAAAAAATTCCACTTTTTGAAAATGTACCTATCCAAATATTTTGTCTACAGGAATTAGAGAAATGCCTACATTGAATATGGAAATATATTCACTTCCAGTAATCTAAAAGTGCACATTTAAAGAGGCATAGACCTAAAAAGAAATCTCCAGAAATCATTTTTTACACACCTATTGCTTGAAGAGACTGCTGCATCAAAAGCTGCAACTTACAACTTTTGAAAAACATGCCACGTGCCTTTCTTGTGGTTCCATATGAAAGAACTGTATCTATAAAGGACTCTATTTTTATACTTTGCACTATTTGTCCTGAATCCTTTGAAAACTCTCTTGGACAATTTCAAATATACTGGAGTAACTAAACGTTGGAAAATACATTATTTACATAAATACTCAAATATTCATCAGGAAAGGTAAACATCTCATAAGCCCATAAACATTCATGGGTAGAAAATGTCACAAGTTTTCATTCGAACTAAATTACGATTTAAGGCTATTAACTCCTTATACATCTGTTAAATTATCTATTCATGTTGTATCACCTTCTTGTTTGTTAACTGTTCATGTTCGTGACAATTTGAAGTCAGTCTAACACTAATAAAACCTTTCATGTAACCTTCTTGGTTTAAGTTACTGCTAGATCTTCTTACATCCATTTCTTTGCTGAGACTTGAAAATAATTTTATTACTACAGAAGCTCTCTAATTAAACAGAATGAGATTCAAGTAGTTTATGCAAATGGTTTTCATCATATGATACCAAATGCAAATTAAAGGGAAAAGTCACCTGAGACAGACATTAATTTTCCCCAGAAGAATTTGACACTACATATATTTGCAAAACATATTGACTAAAATCCACTCCTTCAACTTTGTCTAAATGTAATATTTCACGCTTTATTAGGGTTGGGCAGGATGTTACACATATTAATAGTGACATGCTGGGGTTCCTTGTAATACACATTTAAATTTACCTTCTTATAATAACTCATCAATTTGCTATTTTACTTCTTAAAATATCAAAAAGGGTGTAAAGTTAGACACTGAATATCCTCTAACGAACAAATCTCCAATTATTAAACACTCTTAGGAAAGCTACGTTTCACAACTAAATGATGTCACATACTGTCCCTGAAATAGTATTCCTTTCAGATGAACAGATAAAAATGGCAACTGATTATGAAATTTTTAGTGAAGGACCTAAATATAATGTCCCCAGTTAGCAGGGAACATGTAACATACCTTCATTTTCCAACATTTTACTTTTTGTACTCTGTGTGTGGGGGTGGGTATGTGGGAGTGTATTTTTAGAGGCCTAAATCCTCTCAATCTTTCTGTTTCAATTCTGCCAATTAAAAACAGTAGATACAGCAAATAAACGTAATTGGAAAATTTATATGGAAAAGAATCAGAAACCTCCTATCCATTTCCTATATTAAAATGAGCTTATCAAACCTGCAAAACTTAAGTATTTCATAAAACACTTGATATTTTTTTCCTACTAAGATTTTCTTACACATCTTACCACAGACATTTCAAGCTAATTTGTATTAGCTGATTTTTTTGAATTTTTCTCTTTGGTAGTAATCAAATAATCTCTCAGAGTATTTTTCTCTATGAAACACAGTGGCTGTCTCCATTTAAAGAAACACACACACACAACTAAAGGTTAACTGAAACTTAAGTAGAAATTGTACAGAAGAAGATTTGAAGCAAGTTATGACCTCTTTCTCATGTCGTCACCTATTTTCCCCATCCTAAGCTTGAGTTGGCTCCATCTGCCTAATTATAAGCTTAAAACCCTCTGGGTGGTGACTGAGTCTATATTCTGCACTGCACTTAACACATTTTTCATGCTCTATAAATTATTAATAATAACAGTAGTAACAGCTATACTTTTCTTAATATAACAGAAAATATGAACCTCACAACTGCCACTTATTTACACTCTCGTAAGTCTTCTAAATAACAGACAGCTGGAGTAATGGTTACTAAGATGACTTTGCCTCTCCCTTCTATTCCATTTTTAATTCTCTGTAATGTTATCTCATTTATGTTTTTTCTATGTTTTTAATTTATTCCTCTAATTTCCTAACCTCATATATTTATTCTCTTATTCTGCATGCAAAGCAGCACCAGTATTTTTAATTTAGTTGCTAAGAGAAATATCTCTATTTGTGTATGTTTAATTGGCATAACTAGTGCACTGAAGTAGTGTTTCTCAACTTTGGTGCCATTGACATTTGGGGCTGCATAACTTTTTATGAGTGCTATTGACATTTGGTGCTGTCCTGTGGCTTGTAGGATGTTTAGCAGCATCTCTGAAACCTACCCAGTAAATGCCAGTAGCACATCCTGCCCCCTATTCTGACAACCAAAAATGTCTCCAAATGTTACCAAATATTCCCTGGGAAACAACTGGCCCACCAGGTGGAGACCCATTGCAATATGGTAAAACTATTCCCTTCACTGTGTCACATTGCTGGAGCCAACGCAGAATAAAAATGTGATAAATATGAAATGGGAATCACAAAAACACACAGAGAGAGAGACACACACACACACACACACACAGTATTTTGAATGTGCAATTCAAGCATTTAAAAAGCCTGAAGTTTGGTTCACACTTGTAATCCCAGCACTTTGGCAGGCCGAGGCAGGCAGATCACAAAGTCATGAGATCGAGACCATCCTGGCCAACATGGTGAAACCCTGACTCTACTAAAAATGCAAAAATTAGCCGGGCGTGGTGGTACATGCCTGTCATCCCAGCCACTTGGGAGACTGAGGCAGGAAAATTGCTTGAACCCGGGAGGAGGAGGTTGCAGTGAGCTGGGATCGTGCCACTGCACTCCAGCCTGGTGGCAGAGCAAGACTCTGTCTCAAAAAAAAAAAAAAAAAAAAGCCTGAAGTTAATACAAGCAAAAATAAGTGAAACTCCAATACTAAGGATTATTTGATGGCCAAAAAATTAGTTCTGCTACTTTACTTATGAAAGCTAACCTGGAAAAGAGCTCTAAGTAAGGCACTAGCTGTGATTTAAGACCAGTATGTTTTAACATCCAATTAAAATAAATCCTTCTAACAGCACTTTTATAAAATCACTTAGCTTGTTAAAACATATAAAATGTTTGGCTCCCTTGGGCTAGATTATGATTAAGGTACATTCAGAGAGGAAAAAATGCTTCTCATTTCACAAGGTCACAGTCCATTTCCAAATGAGTTTATATGTCATTATTTTCCAAAATGGGTTTTGTGTGTGTGTTTTTTGTTGTTTGTTTGTTTGTGTGGGGATTTTTTGCTTCCTTCACTAAACTAGCCAAGGTCCTCCTACTTCTGAGCGTTACTATAAATCTAGATACTGTCAAATAGCATTTAATCTCCAATGCATTTTAAAAGCCTTGTAAATTACAAAAGAAATAACCAGGGTACATTTTTTTTCCCTTTAAGTTTTCTCTCCTGTGGTCAGTAAACACATGTCAACATCCACCTTCTTTATTTTAAGCACCAATACAGAGAACATTAAGTGGATGTCACATACACTTGGGACGTATGGGAAGCCTCATGTGATAATGTTTACACGCTTGAGATCCGTAGTCGATTCCACCTGGGTTTGAAATCTGGCTCCCAACCTTTCTCTCCTACGTGGCTTTGAGCATGTTGCCCTCTCTAAGCCTCTAGTTCCTCAAGTGTGAAGGGTGGAAATTTTTGTACCTATTTTATGGAATTGCTGTGAAATGGAAATACAAAGGTTTTCTCACATATCCTGCACAGAGTGAGTTGTATAATAAATGTTAACTATTACAGATTCATTAATCAATAGATGAGCTTCAAAGTAAGTACTGTCTCACGCAAAAACCCCACTCCTTCCCCTCCTAAATATATGTAATCCTGTATTTCTTTATGTCATACCCCTAACTCCAGGTACACACTACACACACACACACACACATACGCACACACACACATGTCTGGCAATCCTATTCCCTCCATCACACTCAACACCTCAAGTTCCTATCCAAGAAATAATGAAGCCCTGTGCCTCCTTCAACATCATCAAAACATTTCAGATACTATGCTTGTGGACCAATCATCTCATGTCACCTTCAACATCATAGACAGATCTTATCACCATCACCTTGTCTCCATTCCTACTGTCCCCACTCTGATTCAGTCTCTTGCCTTCCATGTTCTGGGCAATTTTAGAAGCATTCCAACTTATCTATACTTACAGTAGCACCCCTACTCGGATCCACTCTTCACAGTGAAGTCAGAGTATGTTTTCTAAAGCACATATCCCATCATTACTTCCCTCTGTAACATACTGCAATGTGCTCCTGGTCGCTGACCTTCAGGATCAGCTCCAACCCTCAGAATCTAATAGCTAAGGCTCTTCATCACCTGAGCCCCGTCGTTCTAGCCCATTTTGACCAATGGTGAGTGTTTTTCATAAAACCAATACACTAACCATAGCAAACTACCTCCAGGTCCCTATTGAATAAGTGACATTACTCCTAATACTTTTTTGTATATTAGGACTGATGCCTGGCATGTAAATCTCCATGTATTTGTTGTCTAGCTCACTTTCTAGATCTCCTTTAAGCATTACCTTCTTCATGAAGCAGTTTCAGAACCCTCTGAGGTTGAGAGATACTCCTTCATATGAATTCCCTTCTAATAACTCCCTAAACCCAACTTAAGGAGCTTACACTGCATTATAATAGCTTTCTCATCTATCAAACCCACCAAAATTTACTGCCAAACATCAGCATCATTTTCATCTTTTATTTTATTTTATTTTATTTTTTGAGATGGAGTTTTGTTCTGTCGTCCAGGCTGTGGTGCAATGGCATGATCTCAGCTCACTGCAACCTCTGCCTCCCAGTTTCAAGCGATTCTCCTGCCTCAGCCTCCCGAGTAGCTGGGATTATAGGCATGCACCACCATACCCAACTAATTTTTATATTTTCAGTAGAGATGGGGTTTCTCTGTTTTGGTCAGGCTCGTCTCGAACTCCTGACCTCAGGTGATTCACCTGCCTCGGCCTCCCAAAGTGCTGGGATTACAGGCGTGAGCCACCGTGCCTGGCCCATTTTCATCTATTTTGTTGCTGTTGTTCAAAAAATGGAGTGCTTGGCACACAGTAGGCACCCAAAGTAAGTCTGTAAAAAAGAATGCCTAATGAATGAAATGAATGAATAAAGTGAATATTAAGGAAATTATTTCATTTTGCTATAAAAACCCATAATGGACAAAGACATAATCAAATGGCATTTTTAAATGGCTTGCATACATAATATAGCCATAAAGGATGTTGCACTTTAATAAAAAATTAAAGATTTAAAACACAGAACTGATTTTCAGGTTCCACCTAATAATTTCTAAACTGGAAATCTCAACAATCAAAACGTATGAGCCATAAGGACACATGCACACATACATTCATCACAGCGCTATTCATAAGAGCAAAGACATGGAATCAACCTAAATGTCCATCAATAGTAGGCTGGATAAAGAAACTGTAGTATATATACATGATGGAATACTACCCAACTATGAAAAAGAATGAGATAATGTCCTTTGTCGTAACACGGATGGAGTGGGAGGCCATTATCTCAAGTGAATTAACATGCAGGAATGGAAAACCAAACACCCTATGTTCTCACTTATAAGTGGGAGCTAAACATTGAGTACAGACACAAAGAAGGAAACAAGAGACACCACGGGAGGGTGGAGGCTGAGAAGGAGGGTGAGGATCAAACAACTACCAATCAGGTATTACGTACTACCTGAGTGATGAAATAGTAAGTACACCAAACTCCTGTGCCACACAATTTATCTATATAGAACCAATCTGCACATGTACCCCTGAAACTAAAATAAAAGTTTTAAAAAATGTGGTAGCCAGATTATCAGACACCAGCAAGGCATAAAGTGGAATGTCAAGTACCACTTTCATTGCAAAATGTCTGACTTCCCCATGACAATTTGTAGTACTCCCTAAATTATTAACAGACCCTGGCACCACAAGCAGTGGGGACTCACTTGGGAAGTGAGCAACACATTTATTTAGTTCTAAGGTTGATGAATCAGAGGAAGGGGAAAGAAGCAGCAGTTATTTTGACGTGTTGGGGGTCTCGGTGCCTTTTGTATCTCAGCCTCTGCTGGTCTTGAGGCTCTTTATGGGTGCAGGCTCGCAGGCTGCTTGTGTCTCTCTCTCTTGCTATCTCTGCTGACAGATTTTCTGTGTGACGGCTTGGAATCCCAGCAGTGAAGTGTGAAAATAAAACACAGGCAAAACTTCACATGGGAATTTAAAATTGGAGTTATATTTTTGAAAGTTTTGAAGGCATTAAACATTCAGAAAACTGCTTCCTTGTTAGAGCACACAGGGAAGGAAGAGTAAACAAGGTCAAATCCAATTCAGACATCATCTCACACGAGGCTCTACACCACCCTCACTGTCCTTACGACCCCGGGAGTCCTAGATTAACTGTTCTGACTCAAGTTAATGTCAACTATTTGACCTTTTCAAAACCACGGTTTTCCAAAAGTTAACATCTACCACATCAAACTTATGTTCCTTCTGTTACATGGTTTGCTCTTTTAACAGAAGTTTTAAAAAAAAAAAACTTTGTCATAATCTAAGGAGATGAGAGAACCTATACTCTCTTGATTCAGTCTTCTCTCCCTTGACCCTCTTCACTTTCAGGGCATTCCAGAATTCAAGTTCAAGGAGGGTAAAAGAGGCCGGGCGCGGTGGCTCAAGCCTGTAATCCCAGCACTTTGGGAGGCCGAGATGGGCGGATCACGAGGTCAGGAGATCGAGACCATCCTGGCTAACACGGTGAAACCCCGTCTCTACTAAAAAATACAAAAAACTAGCCGGGCGAGGTGGCGGGCGCCTGTACTCCCAGCTACTCGGGAGGCTGAGGCAGGAGAATGGCATAAACCCGGGAGGCGGAGCTTGCAGTGAGCTGAGATCCGGCCACTGTACTCCAGCCTGGGTGACAGAGCGAGACTCCGTCTCAAAAAAAAAAAAAGGAGGGTAAAAGAAAGCCCTGCCAAAGTCACCAATCAATACTTTTCAATAATAAAGGAAATAGAGTATTTTGGCCCATATTTGCTTTCTGTAGGAAAGGATTCCAAAAGTGAAGAGGAGTATAATTATTGACTCCAATTCCCCAAAACCTTTCTAGTATAAATGTTTCTGAAAGGCACTGTGTTTTGCAGTGGTTTGATAGAACGGATTCCTTTATGTATAAAATGAAGTATTTTTGGCCATAGATACATAAAAACACACAGCACATTTATATCCAGTCCAATAACATAAAATTGATGGCATGGTTTGGAACCTATTCTCTGGATTAAAAGTGAGGTCTAGTAGTAGCAAGGGTGATTTAAACAACCTAAAATAAAATGCTTTGGTAAAGAATAAAACATTTCATGCCAATATCTATTAACAATACTGTGCCAATAATATCGAGAGCAATTCATGTCACAATGCACACCAGAAAAACAATCTCAGGAATTTCTGAGTTAAACAGATGACCCTGTAGGAAGTACATAGAGGGTTGGGATGGAAACTGATAAGAAATGGAAGATGGTAGTACAGGAATAGCAACCATTAGCCTCAACAGCCTATAAAAAGGATTCCATCTTTAGAGGCAGAAACTGGTCGCTTCCTACTGAATTTATGGAATCCTAAAATGATGCACTCTCATCTAGCATCATCCCACAACTTCAAAGCAGTTTGTTCATTATCATGCAATTTCAGCAAATCACATTCTCTTGATGTGATTTCTGATCTGGAAATTCAGATATTTAAATAACTGTTCTCCAAGTTCCTATTTCTAAAACTGCTTCAAAATTCCTAAACTTTCCCACAATTATGAGAAAAATGTGTGAGGCTTGATGGTCATCACTTCATATTCACTGTGATTATCTTTGCTCTCTTAGAGAATGATGTCAGCAAAAGTTTCCTTTCACCACTTGCGGATATCTATGAAACTACAATTTTATACAGGAGGCACTGTCAGACAGCATAGGATGCCTTCAACTCCTGAGGCAAAGTTGCTTTCAAACTGCTAAATTATCTTTTAAAAGATTCACCAATTATGTTGCAGGAAAAACACATGTGGTTTAGAATATAAATATTTACAACAGATACTGAGATTCAGAGGTGAAAGAATGAATAGTGATATGCTGTTTTCTCCCAAGAGACATTTGCCATGACTGAGACCATTGCCACAGAAAGCTTTGTTCTCCGTTCCCTCTGTGTGCCTGCCTGCTGAGCACTTCTTCCACTACAGTCATTACAACTACTTCTTTGGACAGGTTATGATTGTTGAGCAAATATGGCATAATATGTGCCTTATAAAGCTTTCAATTTAACAGAAACTTCTCAAAAGTACAAATGTACTAATTCTAATTACCAATATCTTACGTTTCACACTGCATGTCTACTAGACAGAAGA
This sequence comes from Theropithecus gelada, assembly GCF_003255815.1. Taxonomy (NCBI): domain Eukaryota; kingdom Metazoa; phylum Chordata; class Mammalia; order Primates; family Cercopithecidae; genus Theropithecus; species Theropithecus gelada. The sequence goes on along the minus strand of NC_037683.1, from coordinate 73,068,979 downwards.
TCAATTGGCCAGAAAGCAAATTAATCTCATTAAAATCCTTGATGTAATCCAGTACAGTAACAAGGAGATTAAATGCAATATTGAAACGTTTCTTATAAACCATATTTTATATATTTGATACTATGATTTCTTTTGTTTCTACTGCATAATTACAAATACATCATTTTGAATAATTTATATTATCTATTTAAAATCTACTTAATCAAAAGAGAAATTAAGAAAAGAAAGAAATTGAAAAGAAAAATTTATCTAAAAGCCATATGTAAGAAGCAAAAGCGCTAACACTGGAAAACCAGTGTTGAAAAGAATCCACAGTTTTCAATGATACCACCTGTTCCTCCTCGAAAGCTAATTAAAATACACCTTTGGAAACATAATTGCCTACAACTTTAATTACATCTCTTCCAAGAATAAAGGACTACCACTCCGAGGATATGTTTTCTCACTCAGCTACTGGTGTGGCTTCTCTCGTGTTGAATCTCTTTCTGACATCATAAGTGACTGCCCACCTTTCCATATATGTGCAATCATGAGATTCAAAGCCTGTATCATTTCAGAAACTAGTAAATTCAATAGCAATTTTATATTTATACCTACCTATCTCTACACTGACTATATAAACACACAAACATAATGTATGTACATCTATATACTAGATGATATTAAATATACACACATAGATATAGCTACAATTATACTACTTAGCAAAATACAGATGCTATATAAAAACATATACACACACGTATAAATACACACAAATATGCCTATACTTCTATATCTATGTCTTTCCATTACCAGAACAAATTATGATATGCATCTGTTTGCAAATACATTGTTTGACATTCAGAACTAATTTTCCACTGGAAACAATGTCCCAGACTAGCCCATCGCAGGCTTACAAATCCTCCATATAGTCGAACGATGGACCTCATGGGACTGATGTGAGTTTCAGGGCCCTGGAAGAAGATATGCCTTGAAAGCAGCAGCAGCAGCACAATGGAGGAAAGGAAAGGGAAGAGGAGAAAAAACACGTTGCTCCATTTCCTAGGTTCCAAAATTGGAAACACTTTTTGGTATTCCTCCTCTCCCTTCCTCCACCTATCTCCTGACTTTGTTAGTGCCCTCAAGTGCCCTCCACGTTCAGCCTGTGGACCTCCACCAAGGTCATGTCATTCCCAGTCATGCCTCATGCCAACACATCCACAGCTTCCCTGATCAATCATCCATAGACGCAGACACCCAGTATAGATGAACTCATTTAGACGTTAGAAATTAGTAT